>NC_083719.1:8042045-8345075 GCF_028564815.1 Eubalaena glacialis | reverse complement strand
TTTTTTGGAGACTCACTCTTCGTGACTGTTAACCCTTTGTCAGTCAGTCTAGAGCAAGAAGAGAAAAGGAAGAAAGTTGGGGTGTTTCAGCATCAGGCAGCCACTGTGGAAACTCAGCCATGAGGCTGCCCCAGATGGAAAGGGAGGGAGAGAGGAAGGGGCACTGGAGCAGGAAGGGTGGTCTGGGTGTGGGGAGGTTATGGTGGGATGGACAGTGAGAGACTCAGAGGTTATGGGTCACATCAGAGATTCTCTCCAGCTTTGTCTAAGCCCCAGCTCTGTCGATGTACTTAGGATTGGTCCAGGGCAGCGGGCTGTTTCCACTCTTCCGCCTCTGCTCCTGTTTCCTTGCTATATTGCGTGAATCCTAACCCCTTTCTGGGAGTACTCCTACTTAGCTTTCAAGATTCTTCTCAAAGTTCCATCGATTATCTTTTCTTTTCAGGCAAACTGACTTTCTTTCTCTCTTTCTTCCTTCCTTCCGTCTTTCCTTCTTCTTTTTTTGAATCCTTTCTTTTTATTCCTGTGTAACGTCCATATATTTTTCTATTTCCCTAGTTATGCTTATTACAACTTATCGCACTTGTTCATTTTCATATCTGTTTTCCCTGTTGGACTGTAAGCTCTTCAGGACAGAGTCCACGTCTTATTCACCTTTTATCTGTAGTGTGAGCTCAGTGACAAGCACACAGTCAATGTTGCATAAATGGTTATGGTTGGAACAAGTGAGTAAATGATGACAGGTGTTCTGGGTGGTTTGGGGGTTTGGGACACCACCTTTGATTTACAGGTGGTGGTGGAAAAGCCTTGTGTGACGAGTTGAGTACTGGGGGATGACAAAGGCAACATGTGGATAATCAAAGTCAGTGGAGCGAATGTGGTCAGGGAAGTAGGAAGAAAAGGTCTTGAAGTTCTCTGTGACCAGGGTGCTGAGGAAACTGGGGAAGACAGGAAGAGATTTGCTGGGAGTTAAATCACTGCCTGTGATTATTAGTTTGTGGTGTGATCAAGTTACCTTTCAGTTAAAATAAAAGTGATGGCTGGATATGGACAACCGAAACTCCCTTGTCTTACTGATCGAATGTAAATTGGTTCTATTACTTTGGAAAACAGTTCAGCAGGACCTACTCAAGTGAACACACATATACTTTATGCCTCAACAATTTCACCCCCAACAGTAATGCAGACATGTGTGCACCGAAAGCTGTGTGTGAGAACGTTCCCAGTGCCATTAGACATAATGGTTCTAGACGAGAAGCAACCCCAATGTCCATTAACATATAGAGTGAAGTAAATCAGAAAGAGAAAAATAAATACCTTATGCTAATGCATATATATGGAATCTAAAAAAAAAAGTGGTACCGATGAACCTAATTGCAGGGCAGGAATAAAGAGGTAGACATAGAGAATGGACTTGAGGACATGGGGTGGGAGGGCGAAGCTGGGGTGAAGTGAGAGTAGCGTTGACATATATACACTACCGAATGTAAAATAGTTGGCTGGTGGGAAGCAGCAGCATAGCACAGGGAGATCGGCTCAGTGATTTGCGATGACCTCGAGGGATGGGGTAGGGAGGATGGGAAGGAGGCTTAAGAGGGAGGGGATATGGGGACATGTGTATGCATATGGCTGATTTGCTTTGTTGTGCAACAGAAACTAACAGTATTGTGAATCAATTATACCCCAATAAAAATCTATTAAAAAAAGATTAAATAAATTAGAATTCAACCCCCCCCCCCAAAAAAACAGTAGGATGGATAGATTTTGGTAAATTCAATAATGCAATGAACTTCTATACAGACATGAAAATCAGTGAAATACTGCAGAATGAAATGACATGGATAAATCTCACAAACATAGTGTTAAAAGAAAGAAGGCAGACAGAAAAAATATGAGACTGTGAGATTCAGTATCTTATAAAGCTTAAGAGAAAGGGAAACTTCTGTTGCGTTAAGGTCAGGAGAGTTGTTACATTTGGGGAAAAATCAAGAGGTAGTAATTGGGAGAAGGCTCGAAGGGGCTTGTGGTGTGTGGAAATGTTTTATTTCTTGACCTAGGTAATGGTTACGTGGATGTTTTACTTCTTGATAATTCATTGAAATGCATACATAAGCCTTGTAATGTCTCCATCTCTGTGTTTAACTGCAATAAAAGAACTTATTTCAAAAATATAAATAATGTTATATATTTTAAGTTAGTAAAAAGGTAGGTACCATCCTCAGTTTTCTTAATATCATTTCTCTATGAGAAACCAGTTCTTTGATACTGCTCATAATTTTATTGATGTTTCTTCCCCAAAATACTTTTCCTTATTTATTTGCAGATGGATTTTCAAATGACCACTTTACTAGTTTTGTTAGAAAGAATTCTAACCTGTGTTTTATATTTCATATGCATTTATTACACCAATGCCTCCCTTCCTTAAAAGGTTAATTTGCTGCCATGTCATCCTTCCCCTGCCCGAAGCTTTTCTGACTCACTGACACATGTTCTTCTCCCACATAAATTTTCAGTTGATCAAATCATTCTTTTTCTCTTAAAGGATGAATTTACATTTTAATTGGAGGCTGCAGAGAACTATTGATGAAACTGTACCTTCTCATACTTGAGCTTCTTTTTTCCCTGACTTATACCATTTGTAGTTCAATTTCTTGAAACATCCAAACTTAACAACACCACATAACTGAAAAATGTTTGATCAGAGTCAATTAGAGCAGTGCTGCAGAAACAAAGTTATGGTATATTATAGCAAGAGATTGCATCCTGTTACACTAAATAATTTGTGTTTGTGTTTTGCCTACAGTGATATCTACATAAAGCAAATTAAAGGAATTAATACTGTCTCTAGTTAGCCAAGTCAGCAGTGTTTGAATTTCAAAGTGATCACAAATTTTGTATTTTTAACCAAATGGCTGCACTTATATTTAACTTTTCTTCAAAAAAAGAAATTATAACTTCATAATGATTATCAAAAAATCAAAATTTCATTGAATATCTGTAATTTATTCAACATTGGAGAGGCAGTAGCTTGTATAGATGGAAACAGGGGCTCAGGATCAGACTGCTGGGGTTTGAATCCTGACCCCTGTATCAACTGAGTGACCTTTGGTGAGTCATTTATCCTTTTGGTACCTTAGTTTCTTTGTCTGTAAAAAAATGTCATTGTGAAGATGAAAAGAGTTATCCATGTACATGGCCTCTCTGCCTGGTACACAGTAGGTACTCAGTACACGCTAGTTGTTTTGCTGGTTTTGTTGCCATTGTTACATCTGTGTTGCAACTGGTGAACTATTATTTAGGACTGAGAGTGAATGTCAGTTTAAAATGTAAAGCCATTTTTTTTGTGTAGCAAGGATCCGTGTGACAACAAAAAGCACAATTTGAATGATAGGGAATATAGAAAAAGAAATGATTTTTTTAAAAAATACAACTATTTTCTAGAAAAAGGTCAAAGTTATTTGGAGCTAAGGTTTAAATAAGGGTTATTAGCTGAGAGAGAGAAATTAGTGTTGGCGAGAGTGCCTACTGTTGATTGCCAGGCTGACAGCATAATAATAGTTGTGGTGACAGGACAGAAAGAATCTAACTATTATGATTCCTGTGGAATGATACTTTAGTAACCAGTAATAGTGATTTTTGTCTCAACAGTTAAGATGAAAATGTATCACATTAGATATTCCATTATGTTTATTCTAAGTACATGAGAAAGCCTAAGTGCCTCAGAACTGCCCAGTAAGGACCAGAAGAACTCCCAGCTTACCCATAGACTCTAGAGAAATAAAAGTACCATTTATGCTATTGGGTTTTTGGTGCAGCTTGTTACAAAGCAATAGCTAGCTGACACAATCAATTTTACCTGAAAGGGCTGAGAAGCTTTGTCTTTAAATATTAGTGACATGTTCTCAAGGTCCTCAATCTTTCCAATCTCTGTTACTAAATACATGATGTCGACAACATCAGTGCAAAATATGCTTTCAGATTCCCCAGTCTGGTCTTCTAGTTGGTCCCTCATTTGAGCCTGACTTGAATTTTATCTGGCAAATGGTATCTCTGGTGATGGACTTGGTATCAGCCTCTCCTTGTCTACAACCTGCCTTTATTTTGTAGGCAGACTTCATCCTTATCTGCCTCTGAACTCTCAATGTCTGATCTTGGGTTGGCCTCCACTTCTGACTTTGCTACCCCAGCATTGGCCCTGGTAGCTAGAAGGAGACTGTGTTGTCATCTACACCAGTGGTGGTTCTTAACTGGGGGCACTTTTGGCACCCAGCAGACGTGTGGCAATGTCTGGAGACATTTTTGGCTGTCACCACTGGGGGAGGTGGGACTATTGACATCTAGTGGATAGAAGCTATGGGTGCTGGTCAACATTCTACAATGTGTAAGAGAGCCCCGCTACAACAAAGAATTATCAGTAGTGCTGAGATCAAGAAACCCTGGTCTAGGTCTGTCACAGAGAATGGATCCCTCGACAATGAAGTCTCTAATCTCCAACAGCTGCCCTTGGGTGCCCACCTCTCTGTGTTCCAGCTCTTCTCATAGCAAGTCTCAGCAGCAAAGTTGCTCACTCTCTGATAAACTGTGATTTATCCAACTGAGCCAAAATTCCTCAAAAAGCAGGTGTCTTCCCCAGAGATTCTATGAGAGTCTTTTCATGATCATGACCCCAGTTTCTACCTTAACCAGCTCCAGGACATATAACAATACCAAAATTATTCAGAAGCGAATCCATGATTTCATAATCTGGAACCTTCATAAAAATCCTTAAAGAAGATAAACAATTCTTCTCTTTTAATTATATTTTAAGTTTGACTGAACTTTGCAACTTGTGCTTTCAAACACAATAGTAGCTTCCTCCAGTGAGGCCCAGGTTTGTGGAATTTGAGTTTATTTAGCATGCTTTCTTCAGGGGACTATGGCTTTGTCTTTATCGCTGATAAAGAAAAAACTAATCCAAACTTGATGAGGAATATCTCTGCCCCGGAATAGAGACAGGGACATCCTGGTTATCTGTTTCTCTATCAGGTATAAACAGTAGGCTCCACTGATATGGAGCCTCTGATAATTTAGCAAAAGAATGCACCAGGCAACATCTTGACCACGTCAAAGAGATGGCTCACACAGACAGAGAGAGAAAGCTGTAGCTACTTCTCTGTACAATTTGACCTTACCACTCCTGGAACTTGTGTTGTATTCCTAGCTGACATAATCTAGTTTGTATACAGCAATCATGTCCTTATCAATCAGAAAAGTAGAACCACAACAGTGGTATGAAGTATGGGGATGCTGTTGCAACCTTCTGTGCTACTTGTTGCCATGGTATCCAGTTTCTGCTTTGAGGGCTGAGCATGAAGTTGCTGTACGTCCACCTGAATGACAATTGGAAAGCTGCATGTAGAAGGGCATAGAGACAAACTGGAGCACCCAAGGATGAAGAGCAGGACCCTGAGAGGGAAAAATGGAACGTGCAGATGTCGTTCGCTGTCTCCATCAGTGCTGTGGGCAGACATACCCTCTGCTACAGAGCTACACATGTGCCGGTGCCACGCTTCGGACAAGCTGAAGAAGACCTCGTGGCCTGTGAGATCAATATTACTGTGATTTTTCCTTTTGTCTCAGACTGCTATATGGCTTGTTCCTGCACTGTGACCCCTCCTGTCTATTTAATATTGCGATAATTTGTTCACTGTATATTTTTCTGCCTTCATTTAAAAAATCACATTAATACAGTATCTATCTTGATTATTGGGTTTTTTGATTCCCCCTTAAATTGTGTGCCCTGAGGCCAGTGCCTCACTCACTTCACCCCAGTCTCTCCCTACTTTTGGAACCTGGAGAGCTGCCCCACACCACCAAGGTCAGCCAACTGGTCAGTGACAACGTCTGTGAGCTGCCACCATGCCTGGAGCCCCGCGTGGACCTTCAGAGCTTAAAAAGACATAGCTACTACTTCACTTCTGCATTCCAAATCTCATGCAAAATGTGCCCTGTGGCCAACACTAACCCAGGACCACACAGGGACGGGAACCTGGGAAATGTGCTTTAAGCTTAGCTTAGTTGACACAGGTCAAAGTCACTAGAACATTCCAACGTGTTGCATGATTTTATTCTTCTTTGTGGAAGGTGTTGATGAGTGCCTCTAGGTTCCAAAAGTTTCTCTAAAAATGCATTTGCAGGATGCCCAGTGGCTCTTCGTGTCCCTACCCTGACACAGTTACTATGTTTGGAACCCATTGTAACTAACATTCTTATAGCTGTAAACCAAGAAAGATGATGTAGCCACGTGAGCTAAGTAAAAACGACCCCAAACTAAAGACAATTAGCTTTGAAATGCTTGTATTGTCTAAGTGATCAGACAGCACTGCTTTGTTGCAAGGGTTCTCGGTCCATGTCCAAATGCTGTCGGATTCTATCTGTTAGATGGCCAGTTCTGTTTGGATGCTTATGCATGTTGAGTCTCATCAAGTAGCTCAAGGCGCTAATGAGCGAAACCTTCTGATGAGCATGACCTATCCTCCTGGAACCACCCTCCATGGCAGGGCCCCATGGGCGGTGGTGCCGGGCGTGGGGTGGAGTATCTAAAAGAAACTCTCCCACCGAAGTGGAGGAATGTTGAGGAAGCTCCCGGTGTTCCAGGAGCTTAATGCCCAGGATGCAGTTCAAGATGAAGCATTTTATATTGCATTCTACTCTCTGCCGAATGCTATGATGCTACAGTGACGGTGTTTGTTTTCCGAACCTACAAATTGACTGAGAGCTCCCCAATGACTCGTGTTCCCCACACATGGCAGACCAAATGACTCCCGTTACTGGCTTTCAGTGGAGCTGTTTTAGTAGATTGTGTCTAATTCTGGTGGAGGGAAAGAGCAGCCACAAGCTATAGCGTGTCCTCCTCCTCTGGTTTCTTCCCCCAGCGAAATTTTGATTCACTTTTCCATTAGGAGGCAAATGACAGCTGAGTTTAGAGTCCTTTTCTTTTCTCTAACCTGTGATCAGAACTTGAAAGACATGATATTCTATTGATGTTCTGTTTGGGGGAGGGGGGGAAGGAGGTGACTTACAGAAAAAAAAAAAAAGAGGAAAAAGAAAGAACAACTTTTACACTTTTATCTCAGAGGCAAATTCATGCTGAGTTCCGATATATTAACTGGTCCCCAGACAGAAATTTGAAAATACTTCCAGCTGTTTAATTTGTCGGCTCTATCGAGAAAGTAAATGCGTGTCAGCCATTCACCCAGAGGACAGCAGTTAATACTCTGACACAGGCCAGATGGCCCTGAACAGTGTGTCGGCGAGGTGACGCCACCGATGACAGGATCAGTTCCTGGATGTACTTCTCAATGTGTTAATCAGGAGATTGCATGTGTGTATTTTAATACCTGTGGTCACTTGCTATTCAAAAAGTACAAAGAATGGGAGTCTGGGATTGACATATACACTCTACTATATTTAAAATAACCAACAAGGCCCTACTGTGTAACACAGGGAACTCCGCTCAGTGTTCTGTAATAACCTAAATGGGAAAAGAATTTGAAAAAGAATAGATACAGGTATACATATAATGGAATCACTTTGTTGTACACCTGAAACTAACACAACATTGTTAATCGACTATATTCCAATATAAAATAAAAATTTTTAAAAACCCAAAAAGTGCAAAGAATTGAAAAGGTGAAAGAGGCATATTTTGCATATATATTGAATTTTATTCACAAGGGTAATATTAAAACTTACTGGTAAGTTGAAACTGTTTCTAAAATCTCTTCTATATCAGGAAAGAGAAGGAGAGGGGTTAATTGACAGTAGAAAACACAGATTGGGGAGGAAACACAGATTGGGGAGGAAACCCAACTATTTTCTACAAAAATAAGAATGTGCTTGAGTTCAACCCTCTTGAACAGTGAGTTTCAAGAGAGGCCAGTTACAAAAATATAAAGAAACCTCTGTGTTAAATGGTCATTTCAGGAGGAGTTTAACATCTGAGTAAATATATTAGAGTTGGGAGCATTTGTGAACTGTGGTTTCATGTCCCTGTCTGAGGAGTTGAGCAGAAATTTGGAGGAAGGACATTAAATACGTGTTTCTGGAACTCTATATTCCTTGTGGCATGTGTAGACACATTTGGGAGTAATCTTTATCCTGGGATTGGTGGTGTCTTTGTTCTTTTTCTTTACCTGAATAAATGCTGCGGAATTGAACACGTGTGAGTGCTCAAACTGACACATTTCAGGACAAGGAATATTCTTTATGATCTCTGCAACTCTACAACCTCCCTTTGTTTTTCCGTTACCTCCCAGTTTTGAAGTTTCTTGTGCAGCTGTTGTCACCATCTCTTTCAGTCCCTCCTGGGAAGCTGGATCCATAACTTTTAAAATTAAGAAGTCATTATAGTGCTATGATTTGCATTTTTAGGTTAGCTTTTTCCATCTGCTTTCCATAAAAGATACTTCTGCAAAGTAAATTTGGCAAGGTTTTATTAAATAATATTTTTTAAAACCCACCAGGAAAGGCAATGTTCATTACACACAGAACGGGAGAAAGACTATGCTACTGCGATGTGACAGATTTCGCTTTAGGACTAGATAGAATGTTCCATGGGGCTCCTGTGAAGACTGGATTTCCTAGCCAAATGTGCAAGAGAACAATTATGGACTTCAACAGTTATAAGTACAAAAAAAGGAGACGGACAGATCTGGAGTTCTCATTTTAACAATAACATAAAGAAGTGAATGCAGGAATAATCTCATTACTCTAAGCTATGCCTCGCCATGTCTTCTCAACTCAGCGACCCCACTGGCTCACCCCTTCAGGACATTTAATGCATATTTGAACCCCTTGCACATCTTTTGGTTGTCATCTCTTTCCTCCTACACTTCTCAGAGGCCCGCTTCCTCCATCAGGTAACCGGCTCCCATGACTCCCAGATCCTTGTTCTTCTGAAGTTGTCCAGGCAGTAAAGGGTCCTTCCCCACTTGTGTCTGCTCTTCCCTGGATGCTGGGTTTCTGAGCAGCCCCGCATCCCTGGATATGCTGCTGCTTTCTCTGTGGGACTCAGCAGACTGCTTGAAGTAAGACAGGGCTCCTCTTTTCAACCTGGTGTCTCAAGTTCCCCAGCTGCGCCCACACCTGCTTATGCAAATGTCTTTCCTGAAGAGATGGGGCAATTTAAGATGGGAATTACAATGCAGAAATAGACAGGTTAAACCTAGGTGCAAGTAGGACAGTCTCCAGAGGTCTATGAGAAGCATTTAAGGGATGAAACCCTTTCCAACGAAGTTCCCCATAAACTCTCTCCCACAAGACTTACCTGCCCCCCTGTCCAGTGTGTCAGTCATTAAAAATCTCTTTTTTTTCTAACCTATCACAAAGGAGTTGCTCCTCACTTTTGGGGAATCCTCACACTCCCCTTTCACACGCATCCTTCTCCCGTCCGAGCAGTCCTCACTCTGAGACATTGAGTCGTGGCTAACACCACAGCATCAGCAGGATGGTCAATGCTGGCCCCCGATGCACTCAGGCCCCCTCTTCCCCACAAAGCCTGAAACAGTTCTGGGGGAAGGCTGTGGGATTTCACACTAGATGATGGGCCGCTGAGAGAACAGACCTTCAGTGGCTCCCACACTACTGTGAGTGCCTGCATGTCGTTCCTTTCCTACTTGACAGGATGAGCCAAACTCTCAAGTGTGTCTCCCAAGGACCAACACCCTTTCTCAGGCACTGAATAGTCCAGATGTGAAGTTGCAAGCTGACAGCACGGGGGCTGGATTCAGGTGACAGTCTTATTCAATGTGGCTGGCACGGAGTTATGAAAATATCTGAATTTGAATGCCTGTTCGTAGGACGTCCCCTTTCCAAGTCACCATGTCCTCACCACTCCCTGTTGGCTCCTGCTCGCTCTCTCTTTATTTGAGCTGCCTGATTCCTAAAGTCATCTGAATTTGTGATCAAATGGAGGAGGGAAAGGATGGCTAACTGCTGCCTAATTTTCAAAATGCATCCCCCTCCATGAAGTCTGTAAAAGCATTGTTATGCACGGTAGGTCTTCTTGCCCTTGTTTGGACTTCCCAGCATCAGAGAAGAGCCACACCTCCCTTCATAGCACCTCCCTTAGCACAAGAAGAAATGTTCTGGAAGTATTATTACTGTACAGATGCCAATAAACTTGGGTCTGAAGCATAAGGTCCTTCTGCTTGAAATTGATTGATTTGGCTTGAAGATGGGAAGTTGATAGAATCACATAAAAGGTAAGATCAGTGCATGACCTTCAGAGATCGTACACCTTGACTCAGAAATGGAAAAAGAGAAGTTGAGGGAGATTGAACGATTTGCTCAGACAGAGTGGAAACAGCATCTATGCCCAGATCTCTTGACTCCAAGTCTGCAACTTTCACCTCTGTATCAAGAAAGTCCTCCGGCGATGCTGAACATCTTTTCATGTGCCTGTTGGCCATCTATATGTCTTCTTTGGAAAAATGTCTATTCAGGTCTTCTGCCCATTTTTAATTGGGTTGTTTGTTTTTTGATATTGAACTGTAGGAGGTGTTTATATATTTTGGATATTAAACCGTAATTGGTCATATTTGCAAATATTTTCTCCCACTCAGTAGGTTGTCTTTTCATTTTGTTGAAGGTTTCCTTTGTTGAGCAAAAGCTTTTAAGTTTAATTAGGTCCCCTTTATTTATTTTTGCTTTTATTTATTTTGCCTTAAGAAATAGATCAAAAAATATTGCTATGATGAGATATTATGTCACATCTGTCAGAATGGCTATCATCAAAAAGACTGCAAATAACAAATGTTGGCAAGAATGTAGAGAAAAGGGAGCCCTGGTACACTGTTGGTGGGAATGTAAATTTGTGCAACTACTATGGAAAGAGTATGGAGGTTCCTCAAAAAACTAAAAATAAAACTAACATATGATCCAGTAATTCCACTCCTGGTATAGATCTGAAGAAAACAAAAACACTAATTCAAAAAGATACATGCACCCCAATGTTCATAGTAGCATTCTTTACAATTACCAAGATATAGAAGCAACCTAAGTGTCCATCAGCAGATGAATGGATAAAGAAGATGTGATCTATCTATCTCTCTCTCTTTCTATCTATCTATCGTCTATCTATCTACATATACACACAATGGAATATTGCCCAGCTATGGAAAAGAAGCAAGTTCTGCAATTTGCAACAGTGTGGATGGATCGAGAGAGTATTATGCTTAGTGAAATAAGTCAGACAGAGAAAGACAAATACTCTATGTTATCACTTATATGTGAAACCTAAAAAATAAAACAAATGAATGTATATAAAAAAACAAAAACAGACTCACAGATATAGACAACAAACCAGTGGTTACCAGTGGGGAGAGGGAAGGTGGGGAGGGACAAGATAGGGGTATGGGAGTAAGAAATACAAACTACTATGCATAAAATAGATAAGGTACAATGATATATAGTACAGCCCAGAATGTAAATATAGCCATTATTTTGTAATAACTTTAAATGGAGTATAATCTATAAAAATATTGAATCGCTATGTTGTACACCTAAAACTAATATAGTATTGTAAATCAACTATACATACTTTGATTAAAAAAAGAGAAAGTCCTCTAGTGTGGGGTCTTCGATGAATCCAGCTTAACTTTGGAACAGGCATAAAAATAATTTAAAAAAGAAGAGGAAAAAAAGTCCTATGGCAGTTATGTCCTGCAGCTTGAAGAAGGTAGCAGAGATGAGGTCTTAGTAGGACTTTGAGATGCCACTCTGGCCTTAAAGGTCTGACTCAGAGCATGAAACAGGACCCCAGAATCTCCACCTGAGGGATAAATGCTGGGCAGTCAGTGAAGAGAAATAAGGTTATTTCTCCACTTTTAGATTTTGCAGATTTTTAAAAAGACAATCACAACAATAGTTTTTCCTGATCAACCTAACGTTGTCAACATCTCACTTTGCCATATAGGATACTGAATATAAAACAAAGTAAAACTAGTACCATCTACTATCTCTATCATTTTATAAGATAAAGGACTTTTTTAAAACCAAAGAAGTAGGATGGGCATAATCTCAAAGTGGGAACAGTCCTTCCAAAGAAAAATAGTTGGCAAGTTTATACCAACAAGGTAAGAAAAATAAAGGATTTTGTTTAAAATATCAAATGCAGAGAAAATACATTATACAACTTTACATTGTATATTTTGCTTTTACAATAATTTTGTCAGTTTAGGAAGATATATTTGATGCTGTGAAATCAAGTGACCCTTAGTTACCCAACTCATTCCATGTGATGCTTTGTTTTTATCACAGTTGACACTGAGAATTGGGCTGGTATGGAGTTTTGATAATATTTTACATATGTGGAATATTTTCTGCAGTCTGAGAGGAAGTTAAAAACAGTCTATTTTTTCCAGTGGCTTCTCTCACTTTCCCTGTGCAGGACCAGAAGAAAGCAGGCCAGATGCTTAGTTGTATGGGCTCCAAGGGGGTCATTTAGGATTGCCAGTCTGAGGTCTCCAGCGTCCATCACAGACAAAGAATATACCCGAGAGGGACCCCGGTGCCCAGGGAAGGATGGTCAGTGGGTGGCACAAGTCTGGTACAGTGGGTGAGGCCTGGGGCTCAGAGGTGGACTCCCAGGTTGACGCCAGGACCTCTACTTGTTAGCTTCAAACTCAGGACAGGTTACCTAACCTGAATTCTTTATTTCCTTGTTCGTAAAGTGAAAATCAGAATAGTCCTACCTCATTGGGCTATTGTGGTATCTTTGAAGTTCTTAGGACCACTCTTGACGTGCCATACACCCTCAAAAGACAGTTGCAGTTATTACAAGACCAGAACATTACCTGACAGATTAATGATTAATGGAATAAATGGATGACCTAATGATAACAGGGCACCAGTGAATTTTAGGATTAGACATGCTGTTTCTTCAAGTCAGTTATGCGTCCGACAGTGTGATTATCATCTGTTGCTTGCATATGTTATTTCCCCAGCTTAATTAACAAATCATTTCTTCATGTGCTAGAATTAAACTATTTAATTAATTTACCTAAATCATCTTTGGTTAGTGGCCTGGGGGCAGGATGAATTTACAGGTGAAATTTAATTTCTGGACATATTGGTATTTGTCTGCATTCACGTATCATGTTTCAATTTTAGATAGAAAATTCCAAAGTTGTCATAAGGGCCTTGGAAAATAAAAAGTGTGAGGGCCATTTGGAAATACTTGATTGAGTATCTAATTCCAGCCTACTCTTTCTGTTACCCAAAGTGATGGGTGGTTAGAGACTGGACTAAGGCTTTTGATTTTTGAATGATGATTATTGGTTTTGTACTGTCTTGACCAACAGGCTTTCTCAAAGGGGAAAATTATGAAAATTAGAACTTGTCGTCATAGATATGATTCTCTCTTTGTTAGTGCGAACTACTTTGGAGAAGTCATCCTCCAATCAAGCTAATGGTGACAGTCTAGAAAATAAAAAGTTAAACGGCTGGGTGTGAATTACATTGCTATGTCTATTTGCCGATCACTGTACCATCACTGAGCTCTCTGAATTACATGGAGCCTTTTGGGAAAATTGCAGGAAATATTTTCTTTCTTGTTTTTTAAGGCCACAATACTGTAAAAAGTGTTTATAAGCATGGAAGCAAAAATAATATATATAAATAAAGGTACTTTTGTTGACTTAGAAAAAAAACTATGTATTATATTAGTATATTTGCATACATAGATATAACTTTATTATATAATAAAATCTATACTTTTGAAGTTGGCAATGAGTCAAGATTATTTGCAATCACTTTATTCCTATTGGTTTTCTTTTTCTGCCCTGAGCCTATGTCCATATTGGAGATTTACTCTTTGATCATTGTGTTTGTTAACAATAGACAAATTATGACACTTTGGTTGAATTTCCCATTTCCTAGGATGTATTTATTTGGTGGTGGGCAGGGCATGTCTTGTACACATTAAAAAGCTCAGTGGTAACTAGTGCAGCCACTTACCCACAGAAAATTTTTGACAGTTGTTAAAACGAATACCAGTTATCCTTGGACTGTCCTCCTTTGTCTGGGCACCATTTGGAGCAGAGGGAGAATTTCAGGAGGCACCTTTTCACCCATGAAGGGAGGAAAGTCCTGGGGTAAAATTCCTCCTGTGGACACTATGGGTCTCAATGAACACGCTCCCCGAGGCCAAGTCTGAGCAGTGGGGCAGGCGAGCGAGGGGTTCTCTGTGATTGCTCTGGCGAGCCCGGGCTGGGGTCCTGTGTCTGTGTCCAGGGATGCAATTGGGCCAGGCAGAGCGGACACTGTGGTGAGATTTGAGATGTGCCAGGAAGTCATTCTTCACCCAAACCTTCCTGTGAGTAGTAATTGTGACATTGACTATAGGAAAATTGATGCTGATGTGAATGCAACCAACTTCTGAAACAGCAGATGTTAACTATTCTCTGGACAACCTTGGAAAGGACATGGTCAAACAGACACTCCCTGAGAGCCTCTCCTCCACCCACCCTGTAATCATCAAGAGTTGTCTGGGGAAGAGACTTTGCCCCGACTACTGGGGTCTTTAACTGGCTTCCTTATCATAATTCCCTCCTTTTAAAGATTTCCTCTCATAATCCTTTTTGCTCACATTCCCCTGATGTCCCCTGGAACTTGAATCTGGCTCTTGTCTCTTGCTCTCAGGAAAGGAAAGTGCTTACCAGCTGCTCTCTTGAGAGCTAACGGAGACAGACTTGTCCAGAGCCTTAATCATTCAAACCCCGCATCATTCAGCAAAATTCTAGAAACGCTAGTTCTTTTATTTCATTAGATTCTCTTGGTAGTTAGGTTTTCAAATGAATGCTCTTTTAAGAAAATTAATACCTTGCATTTTAAATTAGCTTAGTTCCTGTGACATTTTCTGTTGCTGTTTTCCATAGGCATAGTGACTTTGACATGGCCGTTTCTCCCTGCAGTGTGCATTTCATCCTCTCATCCATTCTGTCTTTATGGAGAATACCCACTGAGCTGTCAAAATGTAGCTTAAGCATCCCTTCCTCCATCTTCTGGGAGATCTGACCACTTCCCCTTTTGAACACTCATTGTATGTCCTGACTTTGTTCTGTATTCACATTTGTCATTCTTTATGGTACTTATTTATTTCTATGTCTGCCACTATTTACTGGATGGGTTCCATGTGTTAACTATCTTCATATCCCTGGTGTCTAACAGGATGTATGTAGTAGATGCTCAACAAAGTCTTATTGTCTGAACCCAGAAATTGAAAGGATTGTGGACAGAGAGGAGACACACTATGCGATAGCTAGGATTAAAAAGTTTAAGTGGAGGCACGAAAAAAGTGAAAAGTGTAGGTGAAGAGGAGGTGCTGAGAGGCAAAGCAGTTGGTTTGTTTTTAATAGGAATGTTGGAATCACCCAGCATTTGGGGTAACTCTGATTTATCTGAGAGATAAGTAGGCTGTTCAGCATCCAGTTTTAGAGCCTGAAAGGAAGATCGAGGCCAAAGCTGTAAATGTGTGAGTGCTCTGTACATAGGAGGTATTTGAAGCTGTAGGTGTGGATAAGAGTTCCCAGGTAGAAAGGATATCATGAAAAGAGTAGAGGGCCCAGGAATCTAAAATCATGTGCTTGCAAGTTTGTCAGAGGAAGAGAATAAGAAGTAAACCCCATGACAAATGATCAGTAAAAGGCAATGAAGTCATGTTTCCAGAAAGATGGATGGTCAACAATGTTAGTGCTGTTGAAAGATCAAATGAGAACCAAAGAAATACCTGGTAGAACAATGAATAAATAACAAGTCAAGTAAGATAAAGAGTACCTCAAACTTAATCTATCCGAATCTGAAATCATTTTTGTTCCCAACTCAACTGGTCTGTGTTCAGAGGTCTCCAAGACCACTGCCAAGGTTTGGGGATTCCCTAGAAGGACACACAAGACTCAGCATATAGTCATACTCATGGTTATGATTAATTATGGAGAAAAAGGATCCTGGTCACAAGTAGCAAAGGAAAAGGCATATGGGGCGAAGTCTGTGGGAAATTAGGTGCAAGCTTTCAAGAGTCCTCTTCCAAATGGATTCACAAAGGATGCACTTAATGTGCCCTAGATATGGGTTATGACAACACGTGTGAAACGTTGCCAACAAGGGAAGCTCATTAGAGCTTTAGTACCCAGGGTTTTGGCTGGTCACATTGGCACCCTCTGTCTGGCACGTACTCAAATTCCAGACTCCCAGAAGGAAAGCAGATGTTCAGCATAAACCAATAGTTATTATAAAATGTTTAGGCACAGCAAGATACTCTTATCAGTAATGACAGGAGCCCTCCAGAAGTCAAGTTCTCAGACTTCAGCCAAGGGCTAAACTTGGATAGCAGTCAGGCCTACTGTGTTAACTCTTTACTGCAGAGTCCTTTTCTAGAATCCCTTGTGTTGGTGAATGACACTATCACCAATTCTCTTAAGCAAGTCAGAAACCTAAGCATCTTCCTAAGCCAGCTTTTGGCTGACTGTGTGGTTTTAGATCCATGGGGAATAGTGAGAAAAGCTATAACACACATGCACACACATATACATATATATGTTTGAAGGCTTCAAAGAGATACAAAGACAGTGAGAATTTCTGGGGCTAAGATACAGAATAAATGAGAAATAAAGAGAGGTGTTTGGCATCTACAGTTGCTTTTGCCCAGAAAGCAAATGCAAAATCAGAAAACAAATGTGGCATCCGAGAAGTTAAGATTCTGAGCAAAGCCTTTGGTAGTGTCACAAGGCTGAAGAGTCAAAAATTGTAGTGAAGGACCTTTTAAGAAGAAGGAGAAGTCCTATAATTGCTCCAGGTTTTTGGTTATTACACGAAAGGCCTGCACCCTCAAAGTAAGGCTAAACTGAAAACATCCCATAACTCACAAAGACTGAAAAACAACTCTCAACCAGCTTAATCCTAGACAAGAAAAAGATGATCTGCCAGAGGAAAAATTAAACACACTTGGGAGGGTAATAACCTTATCCAAAGCCTTGAATAGTCTCTACAATTTTTTATACACATTTGGCACCCAATTAAAAAAAATCCAGGTATACAAAAAGACTTGACCCAAAACTAGAGAAAAAAAGAAGTAATATAAACATACCTTTAGGCAATAAAAAATTGGAGTTATTGTACATGAACACTAAATGTCTGTAATTAATATGTCCAAGAAATAAAATTGAAAGATGAGGAATTTCAGTAGAGAATTAGAAACCATAAAAAGATTCAAATTGAAATCCTATAATGGAAAAATAAAAATAAATAAAATTGAGATCTTAATTGATGGACATAACATCATATTTGGGTGAACTGGAAACAAGCTGTAGAATATATCCAGACTAAAGCATAGAAGGACAAAAGACTAAATATAAAGAAAAGAAGAAACATATGAGACATAATGAAAAGACGTAACTGTAGTTCCAGAAAAAGAGAAGAAAGAAAATGAACAGAAGCAATATTTGAAGAAAGAGTGGTCAAGAGTTTTTCAAAACTTTGGAAGGACAGCAAGCCTCAAAATCAAGGCCTATGAACCCCAACAGAATTAAGACAAAGAAAATCAAGCTTTAAACACATCACTGTAATTTCTAAATACCAAAGACAAAGGAAATCTTAAAAGCATTCAGAGGTGTTGAAAATGCAGAGGACTTTGAAACAGCAAGGCCAACAACTGACTTCTGATGGGAAACAATGGGAGTCACAAGACTATTGAACAAGTCCCACAAAGTGATGAAAGAAAATAACTGTGAACTTAGAATGCTTTATTCAGCAAAATAATCTTAAAATATGAAGGTGAAATAAAAACACTTTCAGAGAAGCAAAAATTAAGAATACTTTCCAAAAACACATGAAGGGAGTTCTTTAGTCAGGAGGAAAATGATCCCAGATGCAGATATAGAATGCTGAAAGGAAGACTAACAGAAAATGGAAATGGAACTAACTATAAAAACAATCAAAATAGCATATCAAGATGTTTAACAATACGTGTTAATTACAAACATGAGAAGTAAAGCACAAGTTTTGGAAGCTGCGTAAATGGAGTGTATTAAGTACTAAGTGCACTTCATTGCATTATGAATCCACAGGTACAGTGGGAAACAATCATTCACTACCACTGACCTTGTTTTACTGATTTTACATCCTGCTCGTCCCTTGAATCTCTGTCCTTCTCTCCATTCCTGCACCCACATCTAGTCCAGGCTGTAGACGATCTCTCTTTCCTGGAAGACTGCAGCCACACCCACTGGCCTCCCCACTTTCCCTCTGCAACTCATGCAGTCTGTTCTCCACCAGTAGCCAGAGTGATCCTCTGACAGTCTAAGTGATTCTGTCTCCATAATCACTTCTTTCTTGTCCAGATCCTGCTCTTCCTCCACCGCCTGGATGTGGTCATTCCTGCAATGCTCTCTGACCTGAGGAAGGGAGAAGGTATGTAGATTCCTACTCTTTGCTGAGCTGCCACAGCGCCTGGCTGGTGCCCTTGTGATCACAGCCCCAAGCTGGTTCCTTGGTCACAGGGCAGTTTGGCATCCCTCTCTTCTTTTGTAGCAGGGCCCTCCTGTGGGTCTTAGACTGAAGTTTCCTTCTTCTATCTGTGCCCTGTCACTTTCCATCCTTCTGGAATCCCTCAGTTTCTTGTTCAACAAGGAATGCCTTTCTTCTTTACCATTACATTAATGGGTTAAGTTTTTAAATGTATAGGAACTGGGTGATGATGTGAAGGCTGTAAGGTAGGCAACTTCACATTCTAGAAAGGGATGGGAAACTTCTACAGAGGCTTCCTATTTTCATGAGGTGGGGAAAATATGCTCCATCTCTTGCCTCTCTCTCCTACACACATGGTGTGCCACTCGCTCAGACAGAGTAGGGCTCCCTGGCTGCTCCCTCAGGTGTATGTTCCAGCACATCTGAGGGTCTGTGCCTGCCACCCTGAGGAAGGCTCAGCAGGACAGGGTTTCCCTCTACCTATCGCCAGGAGGAATTTTCCTTAGCTTGTTTTGTTCCAGTTCAAACTGGTGGATCCAGATGTCTTTAGCTGTGTGGGTAGTAAGAGTCAGGTTTTGAATAGAAAACCCTTGTTTGGCCTCAGTTCTAGGCCATGTTCTCTAACTGAGCATTTACTAGAAAACCCACTTCTCTCCTGGTTACTGGGGACTTGCTCAGCCATTAATTGGGTTCAGACCATGGACTCTATTTGGCTAACTGTCCTTTGAACACATTCTTTATGGTCCAGAACTTTGGGAGGAGAGGAGTGTGTTCATACTGGTCCTTAAATATCAACATCACCATCAAAGTGACATGTGATTGCTGTTTATATGATCATCTTCATAGCTTGCTCTTATGTCTTGGGCAGTACTGAGTCCTGAGCACTGAGAGCAATCTACCATGAGTCAAGAAACATGGGATTAGCTCCTAGCACCAAGAAGAAAGGTCAGTGACCATCTTTGGGCCTCAGCTGCTCTCTGTGTGAAATGAGAGACTAGGTCAGCGATGCCTACTTCAGAATCTTGTTGGGGAGATAGTGTTTGGTTTGAAAAGCTTATTTAATATTGTAGTATATATTTATATTGGGGGAAATTTTTTCATTGTTTCTATTTTTTTTCTTCTGCTGGTGTCTGGTTGTCAGCTGTGTGATATGATCCTGCATGGTTTGCTGCAAGGACAGCACTATACTCCATCAGCTGGGTGTGGATGTTACGGTTTCTGAGGGCCTGGTCCCTCATCTAGCCATAGGGCATGCGGGGGATGTCTGATGGGTCACTCATACTCTGGGTATTCGTATTGGCCTCAGCAGGCTGGCTAGAACCTCTGTCCCTGTTTTCACTCATTTCTTCTCTGGTCTAAAATCTTTATGTCTGATGAAATCATCCTTAACCATTGGGGCTTAGAGACCTCTTCGTCACCCTCTGCCTCTCACTAAGCTTGCTTCCATTGTTCCCATTACATACTCTATACAATATGAAACTCTAAAGCCTACTGGCTTCTCAGGATATAGAGCAAGGCAGAGGTGAGGTAGAGCTGGGAGCCAGCATCTTTTGAGGGCATGCACATTTATTGTGCTTATTAAAAGTATAGTTTTTAAATAAAAGTCTAAGAGAAAGATGGACTGCACACCTGCTAAGACCCCTCCTATTGTAATGTAGTGAATTCTTTTTTATTTTATTAATTAATGTAATTTAATTTAATTTTGGGAAGAATACTTAACATGAGATCTACTGTCTTTACAAAATTTTAAGTCTACAATATAGGTACAATGTTTTAGGCAGATCTCTAAAGCTTATTCATCTTGCTTAACTGAAACTTTATGACCACTGATTAGTAACTTCTCATTTCTCCAATCCCCCAACTCCTGGAAACCATCATTCCATTTTTGATTCAACGAGCTTGACTACTTCAGATACCTCCTGTGAGTGGAATCGTGCAGTATTTATCTTCCTATGACTGGCTTGTTTCACTTAGTACAATGTCCTCAAATTTCATCCACATAAAACACTGCAGAATTTCCTTCTTTTTAAAGACTGAATAGTATTCCATCATATATATATAACACAGTCTCTTTATCCATTCATCTGCTGATGGACTCTGAAGTTGTTTCCATATTGTGGCTATTGTGAATAATGCTGCAATGACCATGGGAGTGCAGATTTCTTTTTGAGATCTTCTTTCTTTTAATTGAGGTGTAACAGACATTTAACATTACAGTAGTTTCAGGTGTACAATATAATGGTTCAATATTTGTATACATTGTGAAATGGTCACCACAATAAGTCTAGTTAATATCTGTCACAGTTATAAAAATTTTTTTCTTGTGACAAAAACTTGTAAGATTTACTCTCCTAGCAAACATGCAATTACTAGCTATATTATTAACGATAATCACCATGCTGTACATCACATCCCCATGACTTACGTATTTTATAACTGGAAGCTTATACCTTTCAACCCCCTTCACCCATTTTGCCCATTCCCCACCTCCTGTCTCTGGCAATCACCAATCTGTTCTCTGTATCCATGACCTTAGTTTTTTTTGTTTGTTTGTTTTTGTTTTTAGATTCTACCTATAAGTGAGATCATATGGTATTTGTTTTTCTCTGTCTGACTTATTTCACTTAGCATAATGACCTCAAAGTCCATCCTTCCTATCACAGATGGTAATATTTCCTTCTTTTTTATGGCTGAACAATATTTCATTGTATATATATACCACAACTCCTTTATCCAGTCACCCACCAATGGACACTTAGGATGTTTCCATATCTTTAGTTATTGTAAATAATGTTGTAATGAACATGGGGTTCATATATTTTTTCCAATTAGTATTTTCATTTTCTTTGGATAAATACCCAGAAGTGAAATTGTTGGATCATATGGCAGTTCAATTTTTAATTTTTTGAGGAATCTCCATACTGTTTTCCATAGTGGCTGCACCAATTTACATTCCCACCAACAGTGCATGAGGGTTCCCTTTTCTCCTCATTCTCAACAACACTTGTTGTTTTTTGTCTTTTTGGTAATAGCCATTCTAATAGGTGTGAGGTGATATTGTGGTTTTGATTTGCATTTCCCCAATGGTTAGTGATGTTGAGCATCTTTTCAAGTATGTATTGGTCATCTGTATGTCATCTTTGGGAAAAAGTCTATTCAGGTCCTCTGCCTAATTTTTAATTGGATTTTGTTGTTGTTGTTATTGAGTTGTATGAGTTCTTTATAAATTTTGGATATTAACCCATTATCAGATACATGGTTTGCAAATATATTCTCCCATTCAGCAGGTTGCTTTTGAGATCCTTGATTTCAATTCATTTGGGTAAATGTCCAGCAATGGAACTGCTAGATTATTTATTTGGTAGTTCTATTTTTAATTTTTTGAGGAACCTGAATACTGTTTTCCATAATGGTTGCCCCATTTTTCTTCTAGTGGATTCTTTATAAACTTACTTATGCCTTGGAATAGCGGGTTCAGTGACAAAACATATGCAGAAGACTCTGCAGTCTGATGCATTGAAGGTGCTCTGTCAGACTTATTCAATACTTCTGTTCCTCCCCGATGGTTTTTCTACAGATGAGGACAACAGAGCAAGTTGCCCACAAACTGAAGGTTCTAGCTCTCTGCCTCGTGTCAGGCTTAGATCTAACTTTGAGTTTTAACAGCAGCAAAATTTGACCTCAAAACACAAACCTCTAGTCTTTTAGCTGGAGATGGATGCAGCAAATATAAGACAGTAAGAAATGAGTTGAAAACTTGACTCATTTTTTAGACTTAAAGTTTCTTGTTTTTAGCAAGTTAAATGGACTTGAAGGAGCCTATTTGCTTCTAATGGATTTGCCAGTCCCTCCTGGTAATCAGATTGCACGGGGCCTGCTCTCCTTTATCATCTGGTAGTCATTTTCAGAGCTAGTGAGACACCATGGGGGATTGTCTCTGGCAGGCAGTTCTCTGTTTGATTTGCACCATTTGTCCATGTGCATTTTTATGCATTTGAGGAACGCACATCACATCATCACTGAGCTTGATTCTTTCCATCATGCCTAAGTGTGTGTTAGCTCTGGGGTGAGGACCCCACATGCCTGGCTGCCCTGGAATGTGGCCCAGCAAGTATTTTGTAGCAATGCTTCAGGCTGCATTAGGGCCAGCAAAGGAGCTGAGATAAGCATTACTTCCCTGTGCAAACCCACTCTCTCCTCCTAAGTTTAGGAGGGGAAGAAAGAATCCCCGCATGAGAGTACAGCATGTGCAATGGTAGCATGCCCATTGCTGGACGCACACCCATTCTGTGCCGTTCTGCAGCTACTTTGCTCCCACCCACTCCTGAGAACAAATGCACTCTACTGCTGTGTCTGGAGTCTCATTTTCTTCCTTTGGTGTCAACTTGGTTCTGTGTGAACTGAGCAAGGTTAGCCCCAGACAAAACTTTGAAACAAGTTCCTTTTCTTCATCACCACCAACCCAAACAATATCTTCCAGTCCTCTGTGAAGATAGCACACCATTTCATTGGCCAAATACTTCTTTAGTAGCTACTATGTGCCTGGAATTCTTCCAGACCATTGATTTGCCTCAATGATCCAAACAGACAAAATCACTGCCCTTAGAGGGTTTATATTCTGACAGTGACACAGGCATGAATGCAGGCCAGTCAAAAGTTCAGATGACCAGAGGGGACAGTCAGTAAAATAATGAGTGCTGTGAGCTAGTGTAAACCTAAAGGAGTGGTGGGGACTGTGGCCACCTGGAGAGGGAAAGTGCACCTGCTCTTCTGTGGGAATGTTGGCCCTTTGCATCTCATCTTGAGAGAAACTGGAAATCTGAATGTATAACATGTAAAATCTCTGGTTTCTTAAATGTTGGTAACTAGCTCAAAAGTTTTAAAAACATTATCAATCCCTAAATCCAAAACCAGACAAACAACAAAAACAAAAAATCATCTTTGCCAGATTCTATCCATCACAGTCAGTTTGTGACTTCTGTGCTGTAGGTTAAGCAGTTAAAATGGGCTTTTTAATTTCAAGTGACCAATAGATTAGGGAACATAGTTCTTGAGAGGCAGCTGCTCAGGTCTGTCTCCTGCTACAGGAGACATAAGTGACCAATGGTCCGCTTTATTCACTCCCCTTCTTGCCCACTGGCACAGTTATACCAAGGCCACCCTTGCTGCAGGCTGCAACCAGCCAATGACTGGGCATGGCTGGGTACCAAAGCACGATGCAGACTCCTCCAATGGGCGACTTTGTCTCAGGATTGCCCATAGACTTGGCCAAATTTGGTTCTTCCTGCGGCTGAGGTTCTTGCTCCCCAGTCTTTCTTCCTTCCTTCTCTCCTTCCAGAGTATCAGACCTGCATTGCAGTCTCAACCTCTTCCTGCCTTCGCCTGCTCTCTCCCAATATATCCCTTGCACGTCGAATATTCAGCAGAACCAAACTAACACAAGGTACCAGAAGTTCTGATTGAATGGGAGTCTCCTTTCTAATTCTGGTTCCTCCTTAGCTTGTTATTTCCTATTGTTTTGTTTTGTTTTTCCTGGCTTGTTACTCGATGCCTCAGATAGTTTCAAAGGCACCCAGAAGCTGGGGAGATGAGCTGCAGGGCAAGGAGATGGGCTGGAATTCAAGCGGGTGGGGAGGAGAGTGGAGCTTGGCAATGACAAAGTTCCGAGGGTGGAGGTAGCACAGGCTAAGAGGTTAGGGTAGACAGGTCTGGACAGTGGGCTGCGATGGTGGGTTGTGTCTTTCCTGCAGAGGGCAGTGAAGGCCTTTCCCAATAACCAGCTTTGCCATCTGATTCCTCAAAGGTTCAACTGAATGTTTTCGTATAGTTACAGAGCAAAGAGGTCATGGTCTCCCCTTTATTGTTTCTTCTTTGGATTCCTTTCCTGTCTGTCTCTTCTCCTTCTTATCCTTGTCATCACTCCCCTCACTTAACACTTAAAACACACACTCAAACACAGGTGAGCGCACACACCACACACACACACACGCACTTCCAACTTAGGTCTCCGGAAGTTCACAACCTGCCAGATAAGACATTAGACTTTGGGGGTGTTACACAACGGGATTGTTGACTTGATATTTTATAACAATGCACTTGGTACTTTTAGCTCCTTTATACTGATGTTTTCAGTCCATTTTTATTTGTTCAGTTTTTCACTGAATCCTGTGAGAGGTAAGAAGCATCGTCCTTGCCATGATGATGGTGATGCAGACTTGAACCCACTCACTCTAGTACTCAGGGGCCGTCGTCCAGACAGTGTAAAGACTTGTCAATGCATGTTTGTTGACAGTAGCTGGAGTAATATATTCAATTCTGTGGAAGAAATAACCAGCCACTGAAGTTTCTAATGGGCAGCTTTCATCCGGTCCCTCAGCATTGCTTTGCCTGTGAGTGTGTGTGACTCAGGACAGAACTGCTTTGAAACCAAAACAACAGACCCTCCCCAGTCACTTAGGTTCTAAGAGATCTGTGGCTTGTAGGGAGCAGAATGCAATAATCAATGGGACACTCTAAGCAAAACCATCTGGGGCTCTTACATCAACTTGAAAAAAATGCACCTTCGAAAGAGTGCTGAATTTTCAGTTCTTAAATGAGGATGAACCTACTCTATGAGAAGGAAAATGTGGTTTGTACGTGAAATACATCCACTGGTGGGCAGAAAGTTCTTGTCCTCATTTTTAATGCCTTAAGCTTTTTCTTTCTATAGACTAACATCTCCCACCACTCTGTATCTTTGCTTTTATTTGATTTCTGCCATAGATTTCTTTCTCAGCTACCTTGACCATGTGGTGAATCCAGCCCAGGTTAGAGAGGATTGGAGGTATATTTTGGGGGCCAAGGGGAGTGGCTGACCTAAGACCCAGGGTGCTGCTAAGTGAGGGTTTAATTGTCCCCGACAGACAGGAAAAGACCATTATAATGAAAAGATTCTTGAGCTGGTAGGGAATTAGTAAAAAAAAAAAAATCATTTAAGAAAAGACTGTTATTGTTCTTGCATCTGACACTTTAAACACAGCTATTAAACTCGCCTACTTCTTGGTGACTGAGACAGGAAAACCAGCAGTCGACACCAATTCATATACCCAATTGTGCAAGATTTTCTGTGGCTTACCTGCTACCTACCAATTCTTGTTTTCATTTTTGAAGTCTGAGACTTCCTAGAGACATTGCCTTTTGTCAATTATTTTTCTTGGTTTTATTGTGGAATATAACACATACAGAAAGGGCTTACAGTTGATATGAACTGCTGTTTGATGAACACTTATAAAGCAAACAACCCCATAACGGCCACACCGTCGAAGATACAGAGGCTTACCAGGCTCCAAATTTCCTTCTCAGATCTATTGCTCGTCCAGGGGCTAACCCTTGTCCTGGTATTTTCAGTAATCATACCCTTGCTTTTCAAAAGTATTTTTGTCTCTTATAAATGCATGGCTAAACAATATAATTGAGATCATCCCATTCTTGAACTAAACATAAATGGAATCAGAGTGAACGTGTTCTTTCGTCTGACTTCTTTTACTCAATACTGTTTGTGAGCTTCATAAAGATGTTGTATGTGGCCGTCATTCATGCATTTTTATTATTATAGAGTATTCTATCCAATGACTGTATCACCATTTAAAAATAATTCAAATGACTTTTGTCGGACATTTAGATTGCTTTCATTTCAGCCTTGATACACATATCTGAGTTAACACAGTAGAAGTCCCTCTGGGTTGATACCCAAGAAAAATATTGCTGGGTCCCATGATATATTTATCTCCAACTTTATTAGATAATGCAGGTTGTTTTACAAAGTATTTATACCATTTACACTCCCATCAGCAGTGTATAGGCTTCCACTTTGCTGCACATCCTCATCAACACTTAGTATTGTAAGACATCAAGTTTTGCCAATTTCATTTGAATTTCCTGATTATGTAGGGGGTTGAGCACCTTTCCATGTGTATTTTGGACAATTGATTTTCTTCCTTTCTGAAGTTCTTATTCTAGTCCATTGTCCATTTTGTTTTTTCCTTTGGAGTTGTTTTTTGCTTTTTGGCTTGTAGAAGTTTTTTATATATTTTGTACAGCAGTCTTTTGTTAGCTATAAATGTTGCAAAAAGCGTCTCTTCTGGTTTGTCTTCTTTTTAGCTTTAGATTGCTTTTTATGAACAGAAGTTCCCAATTTCAAATCAGGGACATTTATCAATCTTTTTATTGTTGGTGCATTTCAGGTCTAGTTTAAGCAATCCTTATTGACCCCAAGGTATCTGTCAAGAGCTGAACCGTGTCCCATCCCCTCCCTCATTTATATGCTAAAGTCCTAATCCTCAGTTTCTCAGAATGTGACTGCATTTGGAGATAGGGCCTTTAAAGAGGTAAGGTTAAATGAGATCATATAGGTGGGCTCTAATCCAATCTGACTGCTGTCTTTATAACGAAGAAGAAATTTGGACCCACACAAAGATACAAGGGATGCACACATAGAGAAAAGACCATGTGAAGAGGCAGCAAGAAGGAGACCATCTGCAAGCCAAGGAGAGAGGCCTCAGAGGAAGCCAGCCCTGCTGGCACTGTGATTTTGGACTTCCAGCCTCCAGAACTGTGAGTAAATAAATTTCTGTTATTTAGGCCACCCAGTCTGGGGTATTTTGCTGTGGTAGCCTAAGCAGACTAATACAGTATTGAAGATATTCTCATACATGATCATCTAAAAATTTTATATTTTTGGTCTTGGCATTTAGCATTTAAATTAAACTGAAATTTATTTCTGTTTGTAGTGTGAAGCAAGGGTTCAATTTCATTTTTTTTCCCTTAACGGATACCTAATTATCTCTGCGCAGTTTACTGAAAAGTTCATCTTCAGTCACTTATCTGCAACGCCACCCCTTTCACTGATCTAATATCCACATAAACATGTGTATGTTTTTAGGCCATATATTCTGTTTCATTTGTCAGTTTGCCTGTGTCTGCACCAAGACTAATGTGTCTTCATCACCTAAGATTTATAACAAGTCCTCATATCTGGTAGAGCAAGTCTAAACCCCCTGTTCTCCATCAGTGTCTTGGCTACCCTTGGGCCTTTGCATCATCTTATATGTTTTAGAATCAGCTTTTCAATTTCCACACATGTCCACACACACATTAACCTGCTGGTGTTTTGATTGGGATTGCATTTAGTGTATAATTAATTTGAAGAACTGACATTTTAAAAATCTTTAAAATATTGAATATTTTATTCCACGAACATGATAAATTAATTTATTCAAGTCTTTTAATGTCTTTCACTAAAATTTATTGATTTCCTCTGAAGAGGTGTTGAACATAATTTGTTATATTTATTCTTTATATTTTTGATGTTACTGTCAATGGTATCATTTTTAAGGTTTTACTTATTGTTTATTGTAATGTATATTTCCAAATATACGTAAAATTATTATTTCATATGTATGCAAAATTGATATTTTACAACCTTATTGAGGTGTAATTGAAGCATGATAAGCTATATTTAAAGTCCACAATTTGATCTGTTTTAACACGTATATACCCATGAAACCATTACCGCAATCATGGTAAACATTCTACCAACCCCACAAGTTTCCTTGTGCTCCTTTGGAAGCCACCTCTTCCTCTGTCCTGTCCTCATGCTACCGCTTACGTGCTTATTGGCCACTTGTATAGCTGGTCCCCGACTTACGACGGTTCAACTTGTGATTTTTTGACTTTATGAGGGTGCGAAAGTGACACACATTCTGTAGAAATTATACTTTGAACTCTGAATTTTGATCCTTTCCAGGGCTAGTGATATGTGGTGTGGTACTCTCTTGTGATGCTGGGCAGTGGCAGTAGCCACAGCTCCCAGTCAGCGACGCAATACACTTACACCATTCTGTACCCAGACAACAATTCTGTTTCTCACTTTCAGTGTAGTACTCAATCAGTTACATGAGATACTCAACACATTACTGTACCATAGGCTTTGTGTTAGGTAATGTCACCCAACTGTAGGCTAACAACCTAACTGTTCCTTGCATGTTTAAGTTTTGCTGGGCTAAACCATGATGTTTGGTGCATTAGGTGTATTAAATGCATTTTTGACTTATGATATTTTCAACTTACTGTGGGTTTATCAGGAAGTAACCCCATCGTAAGTCAAGGAAGATCTTTATTTTTTCTTTGATAAAGAATAAGTCTTTCGCCCATTTAAAAAATTGTGTTCTTTGTCTCAGTACTGACTTGGAGTGGTTCTGTACATGTTCCTTAGACAAGTCCTCTGTCAGATACACATGTTCCCAATATTGTCTTCAGCTCTGTTGTCTTTTAGTTTTAAAATTACATCTGTTCAAGAACAAAAGTTTTAAATTTAAATAAATTCCACTTTATCATTTTTTTCCTTTTCCATTTTATGCTTTTTGAGTTCCATCTCAGAAATCTTTGCCTTCTATAGGGTCACAAAAATTTTCTGCTATTTTTTCTTTTAGAAATGTTATAGTTTAGGTTTTACTCTTTGCCTATGATCTATTTTGAGTTAATTTTTATAAATGATGTGAAGTAAGGGTTGGGGGTATTATTATTATTATTTTTTCTATATGGATATCCATTTGATCCAGCATCATTTGTTGAAGACTTTCCCTTCCACACTGAATTGCCTTAAAAAATTTGTCAAAAATTTATTGACCATATGTTTGTGGATCTGTTTCTGTACTCGCTAGTCTGCTATTCTGTTTCATTGATCTATGTCTATCTTTTTGTCAGAACCAAACTACGTTGATCATTATTGCTTTATAGTAAGTCTTAAGCCAGGTTGGGTAAATCCTTCATCTTTGTTCTCAGCTACAAAATTTCTTTGATTATTCTAAGTTCTTGCATTTCCATGCACATTTAAAAATCGGATTGTGAATATCTACTAAAAAACCTGCCAGAGTTTTGACTGGGAATGCACTGAATCTTTACATTAATTTGGAAGGAATGGCATTTAACTATATTGACTCTATTAACTATATTGAATCTTCCAGTTTATGAACGTGGCATGTCTCTGTACTTAATTCTTCTTTAATTTCTTTCAGCCATGTTTATAGTGTTTATTACAGAGGTTGTGATGTCTTTGTTACATTTATCCCTAGGTATTTTATGTTTTTTGATGTTACTGTAAGTGTAATTAAAACAATTTTTATTTTCTAATTGCTTGATGGTAGTACAGCATCGAAATGTAAAGTACAATTGATTTTTGCATTTTGCCCTCATTATTGGGCAGACTTACTAAACTTATAATTTCTGATTAGCATCTTTAGATTATTTTGGATTTTCTAAAGACACAACTATACTGTCTGAAAATAAAGAGATCTTTGATACTCCCTTTAAAATTTTTTTGTACATTTCCTTCCCCCTCCCCCCTTTTACAGTGTTACTATACTGGATAGGACCTAGAATACAACCTTACACAGAAGTAGTGATAACAAACATTATTATTCTATTCCTGACAACAAGGTGAAAATTTTCATCATGTTATTATCAAATAGGAAATGACTTTTAGATTCCCCTTATCATGTTTGGGAAATTCTCTTCTATGCTTTGTTTGTATAAATGATTTTATGAATAGATGTTGAATTTTGTCAGTTTGGCAGCATCTACTGAGATAATCTGTAGCTGTTGGAAATGAGGTACATTAATTCAGTTTCTAATATTAAATCAAGCTTGTTTTCCTAGAATAAACCCATTGACTTATTCTTGGATATTATATACTCTATTTTTAAAAATAAATTGTTTAATCAATGTGCTAATATTTGTTTAGGATTTAAAATTCTTGATATCAGGAGTTTGAGTTTTCTTGGTTTCTATCTATTTATTTTTAATTAACCTCAGGAGAAGTTTTACAAATAAGGCAGCATTCACAGGTTCTGGGCTTTAGGATGGAGAAATACCTTTTGGGGGGCAACCATTCAGCCTACTACAGGCATATATGAATTAAAATGTTTATGTCTTCTTGGTGAATTAAATCTTTTATAACTGTATATATAACTTTTATATATACAATTAGTATACAGTTACTAGTCTTTTATAACTTTATAAATCTTTTAACTAGAGATAAAGAGGACCCTCTTTATCTCTATCAATATTTATTGTCTTAAAGTCTATTTTATCTAATGTTCAAACATCCGCGGCTTTTCTCTTTTGGTTAGCAGTTACTGGCATATATATTTGAATCATTGTCTCCAGTCTTCCTGAGTCCTTATATTTTGGATGTATCCATTATGCACAACATACAGCTGGTCTTTTAGAAATCTATTGGCTGATCTTTGCTCTTATCTGAAACATTTAATCCATTTACATTTAATATAATGATTTAAATGTTAGGGTTTAAATGTATCATCTTTTTATTGCACTTTCAATTTGCCTCTTCCTATTTATATTTCTTTTTCATTTATCTCTTGTTTTATTTTTGTGTGACTGAGTAGTTCTTATTAATCTATTTTTTCCATCTTCTTGTTTTGAAGTGATATGTCTCTGTCTTTTTTAGTAGTTATTTTAGAAATCACAACCTACATACTTAATTTATCACATTTTAAATTTAATCAATATCAATAACAAAACAGTTCATTGTTGTATATTTAATTATATTTCCCTTTAACATCTTTTTTTTTTTTTTTTCCAGTTCCTTACTTTCCTTTTGTGGTTACTTTCCTTCTGCCTGAATCATATATTTCAAGATTTCCTTTGTGAAAATCTGCTGGTGGTAAATTATCTCAGCTTATGTTTACTGAAAATATGTTTTACTCTCATTCTTAAATGATATTGTGACAGTTGGAAGTTATTTCCCTTAAGCTTAGTTGAAGACATTATTTCACAGTAGTCTTGATTTTATTACTGCTTAAGGGTTCAGCTGCATTTAACTGTTGCTTTTTTGATGGTATTCTATTTCTTTTGCTTTTAAATTTTCTTTTTCTTTTTCTTTTTCTTTTTATCTGATTTTACTATGATGGATATTTATGTAGATTTCTCTTATTTCCCTGCTTGGGATTTGTTGGGTTTCCTATATCTTTTACTAGTTTTGAAAAATTCTCAGCAATTTTACTTTTAAATGTCACTTATGCTCTGTTCTCTCTCTATTATTCTTTTGCAGTTCTGTTTAAATGGATGTTAAGTTTTTCTCACACTAACCACCACACTTTTCTTTTTTCTTTCTCTCTCTCTCTCTCTTTTTGTTTTTGTTTTTGGTATCTGTCTCTCTGTGCTGTATCATGGATAATTTCTTCTGGGTTATCCTCCAGATCATCAATTCTACATTCACCTGTTTCTAATATGTTGTTAAACTTGTCCATTCATTTAAAAATTTTTTTCCTATATATTTTTTTATTTCTAGAAGTTGTATTTGGCTGTCTTTCAAACGTGCTAGGTCACTTTAAAAAAAAACCCTATTCCCTACATGTAGTAATCATAATTATTTTATAATCTATTTCTGACGATTTTAATACTATAGTCTTGTAAATATAATTCTGCTGTCTGCTGTTTCTTCCTAAGCTTTCTCATGGTGATTTCTTTCCTGGTGAGCTTGGTTGTTGGTGTGCTGTTCATTATTCTCAGAATTTTATTATGGTAATCTTTTGAGGGCCAAGAGAAAGGTGATTTTCTCCAGAGAGGATATGCATTTGCTAGTGTCAAGTTCTAAGAGTATTTCCAGTTTGGGATCACCATAACCAAGTTTGTAACTTGAGGATACCTGCATTACCCAGGCAATGCTGTAAAGGTTAGCCCATGGCTATAATTTCTTAGGGATATTTTTTCCTTTCTTTTTTACCTATGACAAATGGGGCCAAGACAACCTCCTCTACAGTTTCCTCCATAGATGTGTAAGAAGAGTTTACTTGTAGCTCACTGTTATTCTTTTTTATGAGGCGCTGATCCCTCTGCCTGAGGAGGAACATACAGACTGTTATAGAAATATTGTTTAGGGGGTGTTATGAGTTGAATAGTGTCCTCCTCAAAATTATATGTTGAAGTCCTAGCTCCCAGTATCTCAGAATGTAACCTTATTTGGAAATAGGGTTATTGCAGATGTATTTAGTTAAGATGAGATCATACTGAAGCAGGGTTGGTCACTTAGCCAAAATGACTGGTATCCTTATTGAAAGGGGAAATTTATACACAAAGACACACTCATGTGAAGAATGACACATGAAAATGAAGACAGAGATCAGGGTGATGTTTCTTTGGCCAAAGAACACCAAACACCAGCCAGCAGACCTCCAAGAGCCAGGAGAGAAGCATGGTCAGATTCTCCCTCAAAGCCTCAGAAGGAACCAACACTGCTGACACCTTGATCTTGGACTTCTGGCGTCCAGAACTGTGAGACAGTAAAATCCTGTTGTTGGAGCCACCCACCACTCTACTTTGTTACAGCAGCCCTAGGAAACTAAAATGGGAGATTGTGTGAGTTACATTGAAATGAAGGACGATTAAAAAATAGTAGAAACCCTTTCAATTCAGACCAATAGAAATTATAGGGAGTTGGGTTTGGGGTTATATGTTAGTACCCCCTTAGACCTTCTCTTCACTCTCAAACATGCTTTTTCTTATTGTGACCCTCCATCATGGATCACTCTGCCTGAATTCTTCTGCCTCAAATACTCTCACATGTCCATTCCCACTTTGCCAGGAGCCACTGTTACCCAACAAAGTTACATTCCTGTAGAGGCACCCTTAGTTATCCCCAGTTAGAGGACCCAGGGACCTCCGATGGTTTCATGTATATCCAGGGATAAAACCAATTTTCCATTTTGGGATATCAAAGATTACATGAACTGGTACAGGCAAAGGCAGAACTACTTTGTCTTAAGTGCCCTACCCTCCCTCCCAGGCACAAAGTGAAAGAATGATTTTTATATTGTATTTTCCAATGCCAAAACACTAACTAGCTCGGCTAGAAAACTTTGAGATGGTTACCTGGGAGAAGTGTCACCCTCATTCATTGACTGGGAATAATGCCAAGGGGATGAATGAGACATTTTTTTTTTCCTACAAGAGGGAAGCCAGAGATAGAAGCGACCAGTTCAAATCAAGCCAAGGCTGAAAATCAGTGTCATTTGTCACCATCTGAAGCTATACAGGGGTGTCAGCATTGTGGATGAACCCACCAATCCTCATGGGCTATTTTCTAGCTGTCTCATTTTAGAGAGGATTTATATTTTAGAGTCTTGCTACAGATTACTTCTGAGACAGATGAAAGGAAACAATTTATAATTGTTTAACATGTGTGCACAGGTCAACATATACCACCTCCAAATTATCTGCCTTCTTAGGAATCACAGTTCTTTGGAGATTTATAGAAGGCACTGGGTTTCAATCACAGTATTAAATTCAGTGACCTTCAAGGGAAACAGGGAGCAAATTACAGCTTCCTCAACTTGTACATGCCAAGAAGGAGTTGGCCATTCATCCTGCTACCAGACAAACGAACATTGTAGTGACTTCCTGCCAGGGAGAGTAGAGAATGAAAAAAAAATTCTGGTCAGTGAAGACAAGTTTGGACACACTTATGATCTACAGTTAAGTCATCCAAAGATGCTGAAATCAAACTCTTGGACTAATTCTGACAGAAAAACCAGTGGGTTCTGAATACTTTTGAAGCTCTTGAAATGCATGTAAATAAAATTAGAGATTAATTTCTTCAAAACTTGTGATGTAAAATATTCCAGAGGCCAGGTCTTGACCCATTATTAAAAATAAACTTGCTTTTTCCTTGCAGAAAAATATTTCGAGCACAACTGGGATGCAGAGTAGAGCTATATGTTATCCTCCATTGTTTAATCAATGCAACATTCCAAGCTGTCACAGTGAGATAACCCTTCTACAGCAGATATTTAAACTTCTCTTCTATCTTATTCTTTTTCAATGTCTCTGAGCCACATTTATGATGGATGCTTAATCCCCAGTCAAGTCTCTGCCTGGAGCTGTCTGGAAACAAGGAACAACTTAAAAGGCAGACAATAAACAGACTGTATGGATTTGATCTATACAGAAGCCCCTGGCACCCCTAGTGTGACCAGCAAAGCTTGGGGTCTTTAAAGGTTTCAGCTTCCAAATGTTACAGCCCTGAATGAATATTTATAACCCATTTTGGAGACTGAGCATCTTCTAGTACTGGGCAGCATATTGGTCCAGTAACTGGGTCACCTGCTGGCCATTGGCCAGTTTTGCCAGATGATCTGCTTTCCATTCTGTGGCTTCCCTGAGGTGCTATAGCTGTTTGGCACGTTCTGCCAATGACCGACTGGGAAGTTCGAGCTGCACTTCTTGCAGCCAAATGAGTCATGGGTACATTAGAGTTTGGAAAGTAAAAGTAAAACCACAAATCCCAGTGGAAGAACTTACTTGTGAGATCTACCGTGCAAGATCAATGCAGTTCCTATTTGTTTTTAGTGTCTCAAAAAAGACCAGAATTAAAGTGCTTTAGAGTTGTAGGTGGTATTATTTCTTTGTCAGTTGCAGGCTTTTAAAATTGTAATGTATGCCAAAGGCCGCATTGGCTGCTCCCTAGGCTGACTGTGTTGCCTAGCCAGTTCAGGCCGTCAGATTATTAAGATAACTCCTGAGTAAATAAAGGTTTTCAGCCTGGGTTGGGACATAACTGCAACTGGGTTATCAATAAGGTGGCATGTTGAGCGCATTATTCTTCTCTCTGAGCCTATGTGGTTGGAACATGGTTTATAGATTTTGGCTCAGATGGGAAGTTTAAACTTTTATTCACCCCTGTGTGTGGAAGCACACCAGGCCCTGGGAGGAGTGTCTGTCCTCCTGCTGCCTTGCTGGCAGCCCTAGAAGCCCCATTCATGGATTTAGCTGCTGCCTTAAATCTGAACTCCACCTGGAAGGAGCATCTACCCCAATCCACAGGTACCACCAGCCAAAGCTTTAAACGGAGACAGAATGTTTTCTTTCATCTCTTTCTCATCCTTACTCCCTCCTCCAGGTCTGGGACTCTTTTTTTTTTTTTTTTTTTTTTAATAAGAGTAGCATTTAGTAACAGGAAATATAGGGTTTTGGTTTTCCTAATTCTACTCCATCCTTTTCCCTCAATTTTACAGCAATTCTTAAATTTACTTATTTTTATTTATTTATTTATTTTTGGCTGCATTGGGTCTTCGCTGCTGTGCACGGGCTTTCTCTAGTTGCAGCCAGCGGGGGCTACTCTTCTCTGTGGAGTGCCGGCTTCTCACTGTGGTGGCTTCTCTTGCTGTGGAGCACGGGCTCTAGGCACGTGGGCTTCAGTAGTTGTGGCACGCAGGCTCAGTAGTTGTGGCTCATGGGCTCTAGAGTGCAGGCTCAGTAGTTGTGGCGCACGGGCTTAGTTGCTCCACGGCATGTGGGATCTTCCCACACCAGGGCTTGAACCTGTGTCCCCTGCATTGGCAGGTAGATTCTTAACCACTGCGCCACCAGGGAAGCCCTGGGACTCTTTAATTAATGGTTTCTCAAATTAGAATATGAGGGTAATTCCCTTGCAGCATCTCACATAACACAGCAGTGTGCTTTTGCAGTTTGGATGGGGTGACACCATGTGTGAGAGACAAATCTTTTATTGGGAGCTCCAAGTGGATGTGCATGCTTGCTACCCAGCACACTTACATTTGTGCCCATCTGTTTGGGTGGCAGGAGGCCTGCGGAGGGTGGCGCAAGCCAGTTCCGAGAAGGCTCGTTTGCCAACGGAGGATCTGGTTCAGAGGTGCGGACTGCAGAATGCGGCATGCACCAACACTCCTGCCAAGAGTACCTTCTGCTTGGCAGCAGTGCCTGAACGGGGCAGCGTGCTGCTCTGCAATGGGCAACATCTGCCGGTGGGAAACTGGCAGGAGATATGCCCTCTGTGATTGATCCCATTGCACACTGTCACCCAGCTCCCTCTAGAACAAGCTAACGGTGAATACCTCACAAAAGCAAGCCAGTTCTAACATCACTTACTCTTTGTGGAAATATTTATTGAATGCCTACTATTTGCAAGTCATTGTGCTAGGTGCTCCTGGGTGATACAGATGAATTTGAATGGATCCCAGCTTTTCGAGGCAGACACACATGTTGAGAGTTGGTTGACTTGAAAGGAACACTAGAAGCATAGAGACGTATGCACCAAAGCTACAGAGATGTGCAATCAGAGTCCAGAGGATGCTCAGCTGTGGGGCTGGGCAGTGGCGTGTGCACTGGGCCGTCAGGGTGGGGAGGATTTGCATCTGTGGTTAGGTGGGAAGGACCACTCCAGGTGGAGGGGATGGAGGGAATTGTATGTGCCAGCAAGAGTGAGGGAATGTAGCGCTTGACTGGGGTGTGGAGTGAACCAGGAGCCGTGAAAGAGGAGGGAGGAAAGATATTCTGAGGACAGATCACAGGAGGACCAGGCACCAGTTTGAGAGTTTGGCCTCGGAGAGCTGGTCAAGACAGAGCTCTATTGCCTGTGGGTGCGGGGAGAGGGGTAGGGGGGAGATGGGGGCTTGGTTAAGTGACCACAGCAACAGCGCTGACCCTCGGTCCCTCGGTGCTGAGAGCCATATTAGGGCTTCATCATTTATCGCTTAGCCGACACTTCCTGAACTCCTTGCGACAGGCTCCTTGTGTGGACCACGCCAAACCTGGCCTCTCCACCTAGGTGGGGAGTTAAATCAAGAGACCTTTGCAACTCAGTTCAATGAAATAAGGTCAAAGCTACAGGAATTCCTGTGGAAATCTGGGAATCCAGAGATGGGGGTGTAGAAGCAGCCAGACGCCTGAAATGTCACCCACAGAACAGGAGACAGCATGACCTTCATAGCTAGGGCTCCTGGGAGGGTCCCAGCAGTGTGGCTTTGGGCAAGTTGCATCACTTTTCTTGCCTCACCTTCATCACTTGTAAAATGAGCCTAAAAGTAGCACCCACTTCATAGGGTTGTTCTGAAAACTAAATGCGCTAGTGTATGTTTAGGGCATGGAAACATGATTGTCCTCCAGGGTCTGACCAGGGCACGTGAGCTGTTGTTGGTGTCATTGCTGCAACACACAACCAGGGTGGCGTTTCACCGACTACTCATTTCTCGTTCATGCGTCTGGGGGCTGCAGGATGTCTCTGCTGGGTTTGACTTGCTGGACTCAGGCTGAGGGTCTGGTTTAAGTCTGGTCCACATGTCTCCATGGTCTAGATCCCAGGAACCCCTCCCATCAGAGACATCACGGCAGAGAGCAGGAGTGCTGGGGTCCAAGCCAAGCAAAGTGTCCCCCTCGGCAAACATCACACCTCCTCACATTCCACAGCCAAGAGCAACCTCAGTGGGGGAGGGAAAGGTTGGAGGTGGGGAGGGGTAGTGGATATTTGGTAAATAATAACAATATATAATATCTGTCATGAAAGCTTTCCTGGAAGAGGTGACAGAAATAGATCAAAAAACAGTTGGGTAGGCATGTTAACTAGAGGTGAAAACCACAAATATAAAGAGGTAAAATTGAGCAAGTTGCGACCGTGTCGTAATGAATTTTCTTAATTTGGAGTAAAGTTGGCATTGCAGATGACAAAAAAAGATTAAACTTGAAGTAAGGAGTGTTCCTGTTGTTTAAACTCGGTTCAGATGCTTACAATTTGGGGGTCTTTGTGGTTCCATTTGCCAAAAGTAGGGAGCTAGATTAATTAACCTCAAAGTTTTCTTCCAGTATTCTGTGATTCTGTTATAACTAACAGCCACGGAGAAAGAGGGGTTGCTGAGATGGACCTTTGGAGGAATAGAAGATGTCTAATTTGGACGAAAGCATTTACTGTTAACCTTGGGAGTTTATTTTTGAGTAAGAGTTACTACCGGCTCTTGATTAGTGGAAAAATACTCATATGGGACTTAGAAATGTTCACGAGCTCTGTGTTGAATGATGCAATCTTTAGTATGTGGCAGAATCAGCTGGAGGGCTGGTTAAAACACAGATTTTTTTTGGTCCCGCCCCAGAGCTTCTGATTTGGTAGGTCTTGGGTGGGACTCAGGAATCCGCATGTCAAAGAAATTCTTGGGTGATGCTGCTGCTGTGGTCCAGGGGTCACACGTTGAGAACCACTGGTGTCAGGGATGTCGCTGGTGTCCTGCCCAGATGCCCTCCACCCATCCCCATCTGCTCTGAATATAGTCACACCCCATAGCTGTCCTGTCTCTAGGGAGTTGCCCTAACTGAACCCTCTGGGAGGTAAAGCACCCCACCCAACAGGTACACACTATCAAAGGCTTGTCCTCTTGTTTCAAGGTGGAGTCAACTCTGTCTTGTCACTGATTCTCCAAAGCTTCCCTGTGACATCGACTCAAGCTAATCTCTGGTTGAGAACATATTTTTTGTTAGCATTTTGACCTTGCTGTCCTGGGTGTCCCCCCCTCCCCTTCTCCTGAGAACACCCCTTCAGTCAATCACAGGGATCAAGAAATTGTATCTCAGATTCTGCTTCTAGTGAAACTTACTTGAGACAGATGGTCTAGAGCTGGGAGAGCCCCAAACAAGGAAACCCATTGGTATATTGTTCAGGGATTTAGACATTAGGTGATGAGAACACAGTTTTGTGGAAACAGAAGTAGGACAATCCAAATAACTTTTGTTAAAAAAGAAGAGCTAACATAGATCCACTCACCACGTGTAATATTTTATATAAGATTAGACATGGGGCAAAGGAGAAGTACAGAAGTTTCCCAGGTGGTTGACATCTGAAGTCTGTGAATATGATGAAGCTCTCTGTAATAATGGACAATTTGAAAAGGTGGTTTTGAGAGAAGACCAACTTGGGTTTTAGCTTATGAGAGTTTTGGATGTTTTAGGGTTGTCTGTGAAGGTTGCCTGTAGGTACCTGCATACACAGAGCTTGAGAGAGGGTGAACTGTCGGGGCTGGACTGCAGCTTTGGGAATCATTTTTACACTTTGTAGTGAGATTGTGAGGGTTAATGAGGTTACTGAGACATTGAGCAGCAGAGAACAGATGGCCTGGGACAGAAATTTCGAGGCTGCCCACTTGGGTTATATCGAAGGGAAAAGCAGACTTTAAAAGAAAGTAAGGAGACAATCTACACGAAATTATAAAAAAGGATCAGTGAGGCTGGAAAATGGGGGACCCATTTTGTTTTCAGTTGGTTAACTTTATTCGACATATGTTGAAATATTGGTGTTATGAACTTCTGAGCCCTTGAGCAATTTTAGGCTTTACAAGTAGTGTTCATTTTTGTCTTGTGTGTGTGTGTGTGTTTAGTGATTGGTTTAGACATGAGCAAACATTTTCACCTAAATGCAGTTTCTCAGAATCCTAAATAAATATATTCAGAGAAGGTGAACACTGAACATTTTTTAAGAGGAGATAGGCATGCAATTATGGGCAGATGGGGGAAGGTTATTTCAAATGGCCTTTATTCAGGCTATTTTATCTTATTCCAAGAGAGATGGGAGGTGTGTGTGAAGGCAAATCCATAGAACTGAAGTGTCAGGGAAGCACCAGTAGTGTGACTCAAGTTTATCCGACACTCATTGTGTGTAGGGCAGTATCCGAGAGTCTGAGGAGGAGTCCGGGATGAGTAAGACATGACTGCTGCCCTCCAGACTTGTTTTCTTGTCCCCAAGAGACAGGGTCTTATTTAGGGAAACAATGTACAGGTATTAATCAATAGGTGCTCAAAGTTTCAGGACCTTGTAAACTTTTGCACATTGTTATTTTCCCCTTGAAGTTCCCATTTTCTCCACTGAAAGAACTTTTTTGTTCTCTAACCCTTCACTGGAAATCTTCTTGTTTCATATAAATCTCATCTAATTATATATATGGCTCTCCTCCCTTTTTTGCTCTTCTAAAAAATAGTTTATTGCTTCCATTTTCTAGCTCCTTCCCTGCAGTAATTGGTCCCAGAGTGAAACATTATCCTTAAGCTCGTGCTAATATAAGAGTAATATTTTTTCACTTCTTTCAGATTTTATTTAGCATTTGACATTGTCTCTCCTGTTTTTGTTTGGTTTATTTTTATTTTTGTTCTTGTTTTGGATTGCTTTCCCAGAATATACTTCTTTTGTTTCCAGGATATTTTTGACTATGTTATCCATAATCATTAAGTCTGTCAGTAAATCAAATTAAAAAGAATAACAGTAATACTCCATAGCACATAGAGGACACCTTCCAAGTGTTTTCTCATTTCATCACTTACTTTGGTCCTTAGTTTAGGCTTCATGTGCAAACAGGTTCATTTTACTTTGGTTTCAGCTTCTATGCATCCTCCTTCTTTTGCTCTCCTGATGTGACGCTAGCTCTTGTCTGTCACATTTCTGAAGTACTTAAGGCTCAGTTTCATTTGAATTAGTGCACCATACTTGGTGCCTTGCATCTTTTTCAAACTTGACAACTAAGACACACTGAAGGACTGTCTTATCCCTGGAGAGCACTAACATTTCTTTTGCCTTCAGTTAGGAGCTTAAGCAGAAACTGATTTCACTTGCGTCTAATTTATTCCACAAATATTATTAAATGTTTACCACATGCAAAGCACAAGCCCAGGTTCTATGGGGGAGATAAAGCAGAATAAACTGAGCTTTTTATTTAGTAGCACAAATGAATCTGTCAACGAACACTATCCCAATAATACCCAGTACAAGGCAATATGGAATCAAGACTCTATGAGGGGTATAAGGTCAATGACAACGGAGTGTTGAGAAAAAGAAATTGATGGAATTCATTGAAGGTAATTATTTTCTAGCAAACAACGGAGGAGGAATTTAGTCTGTTGATCATTCAAGTCAGCTGAGCCAGCCCCACTTATATTTCAGTACAGACAGTGGTAAGCTGGTAAATGTTTATCAATGGATTCTCTGGGGTGGCTGGGCGGGGGCGGGGGGGGGGGGGGACAGTGCTTATTGCGGCAGTTGTGCATAACCATGGTGTAATACTCCCAGTACAGCTGATTTCAAGCTATCAATCTGATGTTACTGGACGTGAAGTTGGGAAGAAATGCACGGAAGTGACTCTCCTAAGCCAGTGTGAGCTGGCTCCATCGCCCCAGAATATGGGCCAGAAATAACTACTAATAGAATATTTTGAATTTCTTAAATTTTTTCTAAATTCACCATTTGTTCCCTGTAAGGAACAGTAGTAACTAGTTGAAAAAGAAAAAGAATCCCCTGTTTTTGTACAACCAGAGCCATGAAGAAAGACCACATCTTTTTACTGGGTTTGGTTTACCACTTTATATCCTGAGAAGAAAAGTGGGCACAAATAGAAAAAAGTAAGGTCAGTGGACTTAATCTGGGGGGCCTTGGGCCTCCAGGAAGAAAAATAGATGCAATGGTATAACTGCGGGTGGCAGGAGTGGGCTCTGGGGTTAATTGTGCCCTACATAATATGAGATATTGGCCACTAAAAATGAACAGAATTCATTATTGCGGATTCTAAACAGTTTATTATATGTTTAACAGTGGGAAAAAAACCATGGTTTCATGTAAAATGTAAAAGCCCCACTATGAATATCTAATGACAGCTTATTTTGACTTTTATTTCTGTATCATATACTTAATGTGGTGACATTCATGGAGAATATAATATTCATGTGCTCTAGTTTTTTATTTGTTATTACTTCACTTATACATTTCCAAGTATCCTCACATACTTCAGTTTTTAAGGATTGATGTAGGTCTGTATGAGTTTAATAATGGGAAAGAATCTAAGATACAGACACAAAATGGTGGAGCTGATAATAAAGCCTGGTTGGTACGTGAGGAACAGCAGGAAGCCCAGCGGAGCCTGGGATTTAGAGGGGTGTGTCTTAGCTCAGGCTGCTAGAACGAAATAGCATAGATTGGGTATTTTGAACAGCAGAAATTTATTTCTCACCGTTCTGGAAACTAGGAAGTCCAAGATCAGGGTGCCAGCAGACTCAGGCCCTGATGAGGGCCCTCTTCCTGGTTTGTAGACACCTGCTTCCTTACTGTGTCCCCACGTGGCCTTTCCTTGGTGCGTCGGGGGTCTCCCCTTATGACATCATTTAAACGTAATTGCCTCCCAGAGGCCCCATCTCCAAATACTATCACATTGGGGATTAAGGCTTCAGCATATGAACTCTTGGGGGTGGGGAAGAGCACAAACATTTAGCCCAGGGTATAATAAGAAATAGGTTTGGAAAAGTTGGTTAAGCTCAGATTACAGAGGACATTTCGAGGCCAATAAGGAATGAAAGTAGAAAAAGATTTGAAGTTAATTGATACCATTAATGTCATTGATCATAAGGATATCATGATCAGTGATATCCTGGTTCTGTCCTCAAGAACTGGCTGGCTTAGGAAAGACTTTGACTATAATCTTTTTTTTTTTTTTTTTTGTAGAAGAGTGTATCCACTGCAAAAGGCCTCAAGGAAATGCAGAATACAGAATTCATAGCTGATGAAGAAGTTGCCCATGGTGCCAGTCAGGTCTGTGCAGATTTGCAAAGAGTTTGCTGCTGGTCAACCATGAGGTTAGTACAGAAATTGAGAATAAGCATTTAGAAACTTTTGTTTGCTGAATTTTAAAGAGTTGGACTCACATTTTATTATTGTATTTATTTTTAATAATTTATTTTTATTGTACTTTACAAAGGTATTGATCCATGGTTTCTTGGAAATTAAGGATAATACATTAAACCTTTATTAATGAGCATTTGAGAAGCACTGACCTGGTAGGGCCATTAATAGCAGACTCTGAGGTTGTTCTATTCTTGTTCAAATCCTCACACTGTCAGTTGCCATCTACTTAACCCCAGGCAAGTTATTTAACTTTTCTGAGTCGTATTTCTTGGGATAATGGTACCCACTTTATAGGATAGAGGCAATGTGAGTGTTAATTGAGATACTCTATCTAAAATTGTCTGCCCAATGTTTAGTATTTAGTGTTTAGATTGTATTCTGTAATATATATTATTATTATTGTCTCAGGAGTGCACATGAATAGTGAAAGAAATTTAGCAGAAACTGGATTTTTTTTTTAACATCTTTATTGGAGTATAATTGCTTTACAATGGTGTGTTAGTTTCTGCTTTATAACAAAGTGAATCAACTATACATATACACAGATCCCCATATATCTTCCCTCTTGCACCTGGATATTTTTAAGGTGAGATTTTTGTCCTAGAAACGCTCAAATCTTTCCTGACAATTATCCTTTCACCCTATTAGGTTTCTGTGAAAGTAACATATGAAACAATAGATAATTAGGAGTCAAAACACCACTTTATTAATAGTTGCACATACACAGTGCAGAGCTGGTAAAAACCTGAGTTCATCTGCTGAACAATTATTGAACAAACGCATCCTGAGGGTCTCCTGTGTGCCAGGCAGTGTGCTGGGCACTGAGGATTCAGTGGAACCCAAACCAGACATGACACTTGACTTTACAGAGGAGGGGGAGGGAGGAGAAGAGGGAGGGGGAAGGGAGGAGAAGGGGAGGAGGGAGGGAGGAGGAGGAGACAGACTAAAACAAAATCATTCCATAAATAAGTGGATACTGTAACTGAAATTACAAAAGAGATGTACTTGCGGCCATGTAACAGGGATTTTTCCTGATTGGGGATGTCAGGGAAAACTTTTAGAGGAATTGTGCTTATATTGAAATTTTGAGAATGAATAGGCATTACCTAAGTAAAAATTAATGTGTGTAGAAGAACTGCCTGTGCAAAGGCCCTGTGATTAGGGGGAGTAGGACAAACATCAGGCCTAAACTGTGGCTGTAGTACAGCTAATAGGGGATGGCGTAGCATGAGATAAAGATGGAGAGCTTGGGTTTAGATCATGCGGCTCTTTACAAGTCACTCTAAGAAAATATTTTTTCCTAACAGTAATGGCAAGCCATTGAAGGGGGTTAATCTGAGGAGGCTGATGTAAATGCCCACTGGTTATACACCCGGTATAAACCCCTCTCCTTGAGTATGGGTAGAACCTGTGACTTTCTTCTACCTCATAGAATAAGGTAATGGGATGTCACTCTGATGATAACATTACACCACATTAGACTCTGCCTTAACAGACTAGAGTAAGACATTATCCCCTGGCTTGATGAAGTGAGCAGGCATGTTGAGGAGGTTCACATGACAAGGAACTGAGACCTGTAGGGTCTGAGGGCAGCTTCTAGTGGTCAGCCAGCAAAAACCTGGAGCCCTCAGTCACACAGCTGCAAGAAGATGAATTCCACCAACAACTTGAAGGATCCTAGAAAAAGATTCTAACCCAGCCAAGCCTTCAGATGAAAATACAGCCCAGCTGATAACTATATTGCAACCTGGTGAGACCCCAAGGAGAGGACATAACTAAGCTGCGTCTGAATTTCTGACCCAGCTGTGAAATGATAAATTGTGTTATTTTAAGCCACTGAGTTTTGGCAATTTGTTATGCAGCAATAGAAAACAAATACTTTATTTTAATGTAACATCCCTGTGGTTGCTTTTCGAGAACAGATTGAAAGAGAAAAGAGTGGATGAGGACAGATCAGTAACATAGGTGAGAGATGAAGTAATGGTGGGGAGATGGGGAGATGGAGAGGAGTAGAATGATTTGAGAAACATTTAGGAAGTACTGAGTGGAGAGGGTAAAAAGAAGGGCATGTAGGAAGTGATTCCTTGGATTCTGGCTTGTGGTGGATCAATGACTTTCCTGAAAAATTGAGAAAATGCAGATTAAATATATTGAAAAAATATGATTAAAGACATTGAAGAAATACTGAAGCAACCAAGACTTGAAAGGCAAATAATCCAGAGGAAAGGGAATTACAGAGAGGTAAACTAACTTTCTGTGAGCTACTTATTTCTTCAGAACATTTACAGTGGGTGAGGGGTTGAAAAACCAGGAGGAGATCCCTAGATATAAGGTAGAGAAAACAACCAAACTTCTAGCATGAGGTCGGAGGACAAAAATCTGTAATTTGAAATTGCCAAGGTAGGTAGAACAGGAGATGCCAAAGTCTTGGAAATAAGCATAGCATAGAGAAGTAAGTCCAACCTTCAGTGATTTCCCCCCTCAGGATATTTGCCTGATTATTAAGCTGCTCTGGGAAAGATGCTAAGAAGCTATTAAAAAGCAGAAAAGAGGTTTTGGCTGTCTTGAGGTTTTCAGTAGACAAAAATTGGAGGTCAGGACTTACCAAGGAGGAGAGGCGCCAGTTAAACATCACATACCCCAGGCTTCCAATTGGGACCAATGGATAGCTTTATCCTAGAAGTAGAAATGAACCAGAGACAGACAGAGACTTACAAAAACTTCTACCTTGCCTCAAATCAGTTTAGCATGGGATTTGAGCTTAGATTAGATTCAGGTGGTCTGTTTCAATATAGACTGCCTACCAGAATGTAGGGTGAACTTTCCCTGCAGGAAGATAATGTGCTCTAGAGACTTTTCTATTTTTAGTAGATAATGCCTGACTTTCAATAAAAAATTACCAGACATACCAATTAACAGGACTGAGAAAAAAAGACAATAGAAACAAACCCACAGATGATAGAGTTTTCACATATGTACATGAAAATAACTGTGCTTTAATTTTCCAACTTTCTTTTTCAGATCAACTGTTTATTGATTTTTTTCCCTAAAATACTATATATTTAAGGAAACTTCTAAATTGAAAAGAGTTGACAAATTTTGGTAAATCTATAGCAAAGGAATGAGAATTTCTGCTGGTAAGTTTTCATGACAAACACAGTTATGCATCCGCTTTCCAAACAAGACATCAAGCTCACTGGAAACATTGAGTTAAATGTATAGCTTGTGGTGGTGGCAGCCATTTCACTGATGTTTGCGTTACACAAAATAAAGTTTCGCTCTCCCTCCCCTGCCCTGTGATTACAGTGTAGCTTCCTGCCCCAGCATGTCTGCTCCATGATAATTAAGGATGCTCTGAAGAAACCCTCATGCTATGGAGTGAGACCCAGGTTTTGTTTGTTCATAAGGAATATGGTCAACTGTGAAATCTGCAACTGCTGGGAACACATGGGAGCTTGTACAGTGTTCTGCTGTGGAAAGGACTAAGGCTAGTTAGAAGTTGGACCTACAGCTGACCAGTGAGGATAGACTTCCCTGTAGTAGGCTCCATTTAAATTTGTGCAGCCACTATGGAAAACAGTATGGAGGGTCCTCAAAAAACTAAAAATAGAACTAACAAACATATGATTCAGCAATTACATTCCTGGGTATATATACAAAAAAAAAATTAATTCAAAAAGATCCATGCACCTCAATGTTCATAGCAGCATTATTTACAATTGCCAAGATATGGAAGCAACCTAAGTGTCCATCAACAGATTAATGGATAAAGAAGATGCGGTAAATATATACAATGAAATACTATTCAGCCATAAAATGAATGAAATTTTTCCATTTACAACAACATGGATGGACCTAGAGAGTATTATGCTTAGTGAAATAACTCAGATAGAGAAAAACAAATACTCTTTGTTATCACTTTTATGTGGAATATAAAATATAAAACAAATGCACATATAAAACAAAACAGGAACAGACTCATAGATATAGAAAACAAACTAGTGGTTACCAGTGGTGAGAGGGAAGGGAGGAGGGTCAAGATAAGTGTAGGGAATTGAGAGGTACAAAATACTATGTATAAAATAAATAAGCTACAAGGATATATTGTATAGCATAGGGAATATACCCATTATTTTGTAATAGCTTTAAATAGAGTAAATCTATAAAAATTTGGAATCACTGTTATACACCTGAAATTAATATAATATGGTAAATCAACTATACCTCAATTTAAAAAAAAACTGTGCTTGATTGTCTGGGCTGGAATTTGACTTCACCTTACTTTCAAGATAATACATTAATCTGTTGCTGTTTCATGGATGCTGGCAAAAGACATGAGACTCCTGGGTCAGAGGAAGGACTTTATTGCTCTTGGCTCAGCAAGCAGCATGAGCATTGGCAAATTTGCATTGCTCCTTTCCTCTGAAGTTCCACAGGGGTAATGTGATATGGCGCAGATGAATGCTACATATTCAGTGGGTTTGCATGACAGCTGAGGAACACTGAATTTAGGAAATCCCTGCTTTATAGCTAGCAATAAGAAAGCCTACTCTTCGTCCTAGAGAAAGACATTGCATTATTCCTCAAAATTGCTGGATGAAAATGCAATCTTGAGAAATGGTCTAGGTAAAGGGCGGCCAGGGCCTTTCATTCTTGGCATCCACAGCAGAAAGAGAAAGTGATGCTTAGAGCCCAAGAGAGATTGCCTCTCCCAACATGCTATGCTCCAGAAAATAGATGATAGAGTGGAGAATGTTACCAAGTACTGAAATCTGTAAAATAGAATCATTTGAAACTCTAGAAGTAAAATACTCAATAAACACAATTAGAAACTCATTGGATGAATGTAATAGCAAATGTAACCAATCAGAAGAGAGAATTAGTGAACTTAAACTAAGAGAATAGAAAATATCCAAGCTGAAGCACTGAAAGGCAAAAAGTTGAACACATATAAAGTAAGAAACATGAATTACTGTGAAAAGTGTTAATATATGTATAATTGTTGTCCTCAAAGAAGAGAGAAAGAGGCATAAGCAATCTTTCAAGAGAAAATGATAGATTAAACACATTCAACCCCATATTCTAGAAGCTCTGTGATTCTCAATCTTAATAAATTTAAAATATTGCAATAGTACTGCAAAAACCAAATGACAAAGAGAAAACACTTGAAAGAAAGCAGAGAGGAAAACAAGACACAAAGGAGAAAAAATAATGACAGACAACTGACTTCTCAAAGAATATGATGGAATTCAGATGATAGAATGACATCTTTAAAGTGCTGAAAGAAAATAAAGACCAACCTAGATTTTTATGTCTTGTGAAAATGTCTTTTAAAACTCAATGTGAAATAAAGACATTTTTAGATAAATAAAATCTGAGAGATTTTGCACTAGCAGACCATCATGGAAAAAATTCTACAGGGAGTTCTTCAGGCCAAAGGAAAAGAATCCCATTGGAAAAACAAAAATACAGTAAGAAATGAAGAGCAAGAGAAGTGGTAAATATAAATGGATATTGACTCTACAAAATAATAACAAAGTTTTGGGATCTAAAATATATGTAGAAAATACAGAATTAAAATGCATGACCATGATGTTTCAAAAGACATGAGTGGGTAAATGGAATTAATGTTTCGTAACGTTATTTGGAGAATAACGTTACAAAATCTTACTTCATGTTAAATTTTAAAGAGTCAAGGATGCATGCTGTAATCTTTACAGTCACCACTAAAAGACAGTAAGATAACGTATAAACTAAAAACAGAGGACAGAGATAGGAAAATATAAACAGAGTGAATATTGGTGTCGTTCATTCAGATGGTGAACTCTGGAAGAGTTTTAAGAGGAGATGTAAATTTGGTGGTTGGATGAATTAATGTGGCTCTCAGAAGAGATGTCTGGGCCAGGGATAAGCTTTTTTGAGGCATCTGTTTTCCAGGTAGAATTGAAGAAGAGTGAGGAATATTCTATTTGCACAGGTCAGTCCTCAGTTTATCTCACCTTCTCTGTGGCTTACAGTGAAGTGACTGATGGAATGGGTAGCAAATCCCCAGGAAGGAACCAGATGCACCTGAAATACAAGGCAGTGAGGGGCACAAGAGTCGAAAGCTTCTAGTGCATAGTCATCTCTTTTTCTGGTAATCACGATCCATCCACAGTCACCCTCCTAAATGATTGGATTTAGAGCTCTTCTTGGAGTACAGAAGTTTTGAAATGATGAGTAGAACTGGGTCTGATATGAGAAGGGGGGTGAAAGTTACTTTTCCCCTTGAAATGTCATAATGAATAATATATCACATTAAATATTCTATATTAAATTAGCCAAGATATAAACACAATTGTTAAATGTTGGAAAGCAAGAATAATGACTGTAATTTTAAATATATAATTTCCTGTAATGGACTACTTTTTAAAAATTTTACATAGGTGTGTTTACCTTTACACCCCCTGACAAAACTGTACATAAAAAATACCCATCTGCTTTTGAGTCTTGTGAGATACTCAATACCTCTGGTGTGAAACTTGGGAAGAATTTTGCTCATTCGTTCTTTATTGACAGCATAACTGAGCTTTGGGTCATTTTGCCTTATTGGGTTCCTCAAGCACAATTTCTCATGTTTTGGTGCAGAAAAACACCTTCCCCATGTTGAAACTGTCAAGGGTGTTGTGATCGTAATTTCAAGAAGTTCCATCATTTCACTGAAAGCTTATCTTCTTTATTTTGTCTTAAGGAAAAAAAGAGTAATGGACTAGATTTTCATTCACTTATGAGATCTGCTTGTCTTTATAAAAGACTAAGGCTGTCTTTAGTGTATTTCATTGTTTTCTAAAACAGGATTTGTTTTATTGCTGATATTATGTATGAATTCTTACCTCTTGCTTTTCACATGGCAGCTTGAGAGTCAAAAACCTGGGAATTCAGCCTAAATTATTTTTCCTTTTTGCATGTGTGCAATGAGTTCCCATCATCCTCTCCTGCCTTCATGCCCACCCCCTCTGCTGCTATAACAAGACCTGGTTATATGGCACACCTGTCTCCTTGGATTCCCAATGGCAAGCACAGCATCTTGGTTCCCCTGGTGCCTGTGCAGCTCAGTCTCCATCACAGCAGTGGTGACAGAGGCTTGTCTGATGCTGACTATGTCATGGTCCTGAGTTAAGAATTTAAAATTTAAAACATGATGTCTGCCAACTACAAATTGGCACTTGCCATCTACCTCCACAAGGGTTAAATCATGAGCTGCTGCAGCTGCTGACCTTCAACAATCCCTGAAAGGGGTTCAAGGTGGCGATCAGGAATGAGGCATTCTCTGCTCTGGGAAAAACTGGCAGAACAGGTCTTCAGATAATTAGATATTTTCAGGAGAAGATTTTATGAGCCCAATTCTTCCATCTCCTGGTATCTAGAAAAGCACTAAAATTTTTCATGGTGACATCTGCTCCTCCTGACGACTAGCAGTAACCTTCATAAGACTAGCAGAAACCTTCTGCAAAAAATATGAGCTTGATTGCAAGTACTCCCCCTTCACCAAAAACATATATACTGACCTTCCCCCCTACCTCTATGGAGCAGTTTCTCAGAGCTATCTGAAATGCTGTCTTCCAGGCTAGAGTCCTCATTTTGCCCCCCAAGAAACTTAACTCTCAACTCTCACTTTGTGCATTTTTTTTTCAGTTGACATGTCTTTTCACAGGCTTCTGCAATAAGTGCTCCAGCCTGCACGTACATATCCAGTTAGTCTGAAACTCGAGTCTCCCAACCTCTCCACTCACATGACATTTCAGATCGCTGGTTTAGTCCGCTGCTGCTGTTTAAACACCTAGCAGAGAAAACACTGAAGGTCAGTTTTCTCGATGTGAATCATTTCCAGCTCTGAAGATGACCTTAAGGGACTGAGCTTCCTTCACAATGAGATCATCGCACCTTACTCCCTTCCTAAAATATTCATATCAAAGAATTCTTTTCCCTGGGCTTGTTATGGTGTGATGCTGAGGAGAGCTGCTCTTTCAGAACGAAAGTGTTGTTCAGTGTTTAAAGCTCCCAGAACTTCTGATTGATTTCATCTTGAGAACTGCGGACATTAAAATCAGAGGCAAATGTCAGTGATAACCCCCAGTTTCTGAAGAACAGAAATCTCTACATCTCGAGGTGTCACTTCACATTATTTATGCATAACTTGCATACCACAAGTTCTGTTTGCAGCTTTTTCTTTGCATACTTGGGGCAAAAAAAAAAAAAAAGGGCTGGGAGATGTCTCGGCTGTCACGATGGGTGGACCTCTCCTCAGGCTGTTTAGATGAGGCACCTGCATTTTAAGACGAATATTCTAGCCCCCTCTCCAATCTCCTGTGCTCTCACACACTCTTGGGGACTCTTGTTCCTACACTGAGTTCTCAGACTTGGGTTCTGGGGAAGAACCAGGAGCCCACTGATGTTTCTGGAGGAGGTCAGGGATGCAGAGTGTGAGTGGGGCAGAGCAGGGCACCCCCAAACTGCCCAGACACTTTTACAGATTCCCAGGCCCCAGCCCCAAACTAGAGAACCAGAATTTCAGGCACTGTGCCCAGGGGTCTGTGCTCTTTGAAAGCTCCCCAAACGGATTCTGATCATCATGCTGGTTTGGAAACTGCATCCCTGGGGCCGAAGTCCCTGCATATCGCCCATGGGCTTGATGGAGACGTTCACCATAGCCAAGGCTTGGTCTGTGGTGTGATGAGATTGAGGAAGCAAGCCTGGGACTTGAAGATATTAGAGAAAAGGGGAGACCATTAGAGACACACACTGTCTTACACAACAGCAAGCAGATGTTTCTTTCAACACCTCTTTATTGTGTACCTACTATGTGCCTAGTGCTTTTCTTGATGCTGGGGACACAGCAGTGAACAAGACAGAGAAGATCCCTGCTTTCAAGGACCTTACAGTCCAGTCAGGCAACCAACCAACCAACCAACCAACCAAGTAAACTGTTAGAGCCACTTCCATCTACATAAACTAACAAATCCAGAAACATTCATCAATACACCCTGATTGATAAATTAGGACCAACCCAGTGTTAAATTTTATGCTCTGTAGTCTAACAACATTAGAATCTATTCTCATGTACATTCCCCAGGTTTCTGCTAATATAAATGGGCAAAATCTTGAAATTCTTCTTGAGTACACGTCATTTCCTCCTGGTCAGACTTTGTTTATGCCTCTAGAGCATGAAGGGCACCAGGGGTGGCTGGTCTATTTATTTTGTGGAAAGTTTATCATTAACTATCAAGAAAAGGCGATTTCCTAATTCTGCCTCTCACTGTTATCTCCTTATGTTCAATGTGTATCCGATGAGCAGCAAAGAATTGTTCTTGCAGTTAGATGTCCAAGCATCCCATGATAATATACAGTAGTGGTTCTCAACTGGGAGTAATTTTGCCCCCCAGGGGACAAAGGGCAATGTCTGGGGACATTTTTTGGTTGTTACTACTGAGGAGGGGAGATGTTAATGGCATCTAGCGGGTGGAGGCCAGGGCTGCTGCCTAACACCCTACAATGCACAGGACCGCCCTTCACAATACAGAATTATCCGGGCCCAAATGGCTATAGTGCTGAGGTTGGGAAACCCAGATATAAAGGGATGGAATGATGATAGATTTTATTTAATGCTGAAGCTCAATAACACACAGAAACCTGATTTTATCTGGGCTCTGATGATGAATTTATTACAGACTCAGTGTCAGCTAACATTTACTGGGTTTCTCCTGGATGACTTCCTGCACAATTATCCCAGACACCCTGGGCTCTAGGCATCACCAGCCAAGTTTTATAAAGAGGAAACTGATTCTGAGAGGTTTTTGCCCAACCTCAGAGCACCCCTGAGGGGCAGAACAGGAATTTGAACACTGGATCTCTGCTTCCGAGGCCCAGCTCAGCAGGACACAGCTGTCACGGTGGCATCACGGGCTCCTTATTTGGCAGGGTTCCTCTTTCACAAGGTGTCGTTGGTCACTTGAGGTCTGGCTGTGTGATGTCATTCACGGCATCAACAGACTGCTGACAAGTGGTACTGAATTCTTTTCTTTCAAAACTGGCTCTTTTAGAGACTGAATGAGTGACGGCAAGCAATTATTCCTTTCTGTCTTTTGCCTGTCTTCTCTGGTCTTATTCAGAGGCACAAAAGAACGTTTCTATGGGCGTAAGTGCCAGCGGATGGCTGTGAATGGGTCTGAGCCACATGACTCGGAGCAAATGCTGAACAGACCATGTCCAGGCATTTCTCACAAGAGGCCGTGGCTGCTTGTCTTAATTCATGAGTGTGGTGACGGCGAGGCCCCTCCTGGCCACAGTGGAAGGATACTCTGGGAGACCCCTGGCTAGGGACCTGGACTCTTGGGCCCCAGAGCATCACAAAATCCTGTGTGTACATGTCTCCCCTTCACCAGCCCAAATACTGCCCCGTGCTGCCCTGTGCTGGCTCCTCGAAACATGCAACTGCCTTGGAAAAGGAAACTTTTCATTCCCTTTGCATTTATGAACCTTGCAAAGCTGGGGCAGATGTTTCTCTGAGACCCAGCAGTGCCCCTGGAGCAAGGGGGCAATCAATTTCTAAGCTATTGCCGGGCAGCTCAGGCGTCATGAAAGAGACTTAATCTCCAACGATTAAACATTAAGTGCTTTCTAACATTTAAACATTAGGCTCGTTTTATGATTGTGAAAACAGCAGTAAAGCAAGGGGGAGAGAAGTTTACTGCATCTTAGCTTGTGCAGCAAATTGAATTTCTATCGACAACAAGTGCTTCTCCCCCAGAAGAGCCCTCCAAGTGCCTGGATGGAGAAAGATGGGCAGAGGTTTGTGGGTTTAAAAAATACAGTAATAACATTTATAGAGATAAGGCTGTCAACACTGCCCTTAATACTGCAGATTAGTTTTGACAGTCATCTTTATGATGCACGGGGAGAGGGATTGCCCACATCCCGGGGGGATGTCTACAGAGATGAAACTAGACCAATGCAACTATTTAATGTGGTTGCTATCCTGTGTTTGATCTTAAAAATTTTTTTTTCATGCTATGAACTTTTTATCCATAGGTGTGAATTAGCATAAAGAATTAGCACATTTAAAAAATATTTTATTTTATTTTATTTTTATACAGCAGATTCTTTTTTTTTTAACATCTTTATTGGAGTATAATTGCTTTACAATGGTGTGTTAGTTTCTGCTTTATAACTAACTGAATCAGTTATACATATACATATATCCCCATATCTCTTGCCTCTTGCATCTCCCTCCCTCCCACCCTCCCTATCCCACCCCTCTAGGTGGTCACAAAGCACCGAGCTGATCTCCCTGTGCTATGCGGCTGCTTCCCACTAGCTATCTATTTTACATTTCGTAGTGTATATATGTCCATGCCACTCTCTCACTTTCTCCCAGCTTACTCTTCCCCCTCCCCATGTCCTCAAGTCCATTCTCTGGTAGGTCTGCGACTTTATTCCTGTCTTGCCCCTAGGTTCTTCATCACCATTTGTTGTTGTTGTTGTTAGATTCCATACATAAATGTTAGCATATGGTATTTGTTTTTCTCTTTCTGACTTACTTCACTCTGTATGACAGACTCTAGATCCATCCACCTCACTACAAATAACTCAATTTTGTTTCTTTTTATGGCTGAGTAATATTCCATTGTATATATGTGCCACATCTTCTTTATCCATTCATCTGTCCATGGACACTTAGGTTGCTTCCATATCCTGGCTATTGTAAATAGAGCTGCAATGAACATTGTGGTACATGACTCTTTTTGAATTATGGTTTTCTCAGGGTATATGCCCAGTACTGGGATTGCTGGGTCATATGGTATTTCTATTTTTAGTTTTTTAAGGACCCTCCATACCATTTTCCATAGTGGCTGTATCAATGTACATTCCCACCAACAGTACAAGAGGGTTCCCTTTTCTCCACACCCTCTCCAACATTTACTGTTTGTAGATTTTTTGATGACGGCCATTCTGACTGGTGTGAGATGATATCTCGTTGTAGTTTTGACTTGCATTTCTCTAATGATTAATGATGTTGAGCATTCTTTCATGCATTTGTTGGCAATCTGTATATGTTCTTTGGAGAAATGCCTATTTAGGTCTTCTGCCCATTTTTGGATTGGGTTGTTTGTTTTTTTGATATTGAGCTGCATGAGCTGCTTGTAAATTTTGGAGATTAATCCTTTGTCAGTTGCTTCATTTGAAAATATCTTCTCCCATTCTGAGGGTTGTCTTTTGGTCTTGTTTATGGTTTCCTTTGCTGTGCAAAAGCTTTTAAGTTTCATTAGGTCCCATTTGTTTATTTTTGTTTTTATTTCCATTTCTCTAGGAGGTGGGTCAAAAAGGATCTTGCTGTGATTTATGTCATAGAGTGTTCTGCCTATGTTTACCTCTAAGAGTTTGAGAGTGCCTGGCCTTACATTTAGATCTTTAATTAATTTTGAGTTTATTTTTGTGTATGGTGTTAGGGAGTGTTCTAATTTCATTCTTTTACATGTAACTGTCCAGTTTTCCCAGCACCACTTATTGAAGAGGCTGTCTTTTCTCCACTGTATATGCTTGCCTCCTTTATGAAAGATAAGGTGACCATATATGTGTGAGTTTATCTCTGGGCTTTCTATCCTGTTCCATTGATCTATATTTCTGTTTTTGTGCCAGTACCAAACTGTCTTGATTACTGTAGCTTTGTAGTATAGTCTGAAGTCAGGGAGCATGATTCCTCCAGTTCTGTTTTTCTTTCTCAAGATTGCTTTGGCTATTCGGGGTCCTTTGTGTTTCCATACAAATTGTGAAAGTTTTTGTTCTAGTTCTGTGAAAAATGCCAGTGGTAGTTTGATGAGGATTGCATTGAATCTGTAGATTGCTTTGGGTAGTAGAGTCATTTTCACAATATTGATTCTTCCAATCCAAGAACATGGTATATCTCTCCATCTATTTATATCATCTTTAATTTCTTTCATCAGTGTCTTATAATTTTCTGCATACAGGTCTTTTGTCTCCTTAGGTAGGTTTATTCCTAGATATTTTATTCTTTTTGTTGCAATGGTAAATGGGAGTGATTTCTTAATTTCACTTTCAGATTTTTCATCATTAGTGTATAGGAATGCAAGAGATTTCTGTGCATTAGTTTTGTAGCCTGCTACTTTACCAAATTCATTGATTAGCTCTAGTAGTTTTCTGGTAGCGTCTTTAGGATTCTCTATGTATAGTATCATGTCATCTGCAAACAGTGACAGCTTTACTTCTTCTTTTCCGATTTGGATTCCTTTTATTTCTTTTTCTTCTCTGATTGCTGTGGCTAAAACTTCCAAAACTGTGTTGCATAATAGTGGTGAGAGTGGGCAACCTTGTCTTGTTCCTGATCTTAGTGGAAATGTTTTCAGTTTTTCACCATTGAGAGCGATGTTGGCTGTGGGTTTGTCATATATGGCCTTTATTATGTTGAGGTAAGTTCCCTCTATGCCTACTTTCTGGAGGGTTTTAATCATAAATGGGTGTTGAATTTTGTCAAAAGCTTTCTCTGCATCCATTGAGATGATCATATGGATTTTCTCCTTCAATTTGTTATATGGTGTATCACATTGATTGATTTGCGTATACTGAAGAATCCTTGCATTCCTGGGATAAACCCCACTTGATCATAGTGTATGATCCTTTTAATGTGCTGTGGGATTCTGTTCCTTGGTATTTAGTTGAGGATTTTTGCATCTGTGTTCATCAGTGATATTGGCCTGTAGTTTTCTTCTTTGTAACATCTTTGGCTGGTTTCGGTATCAGGGTGATGGTGGCCTCATAGAATGATTTTGGAAGAGTTCTTCCCTCTTCTATATTTTGGAAGAGTTTGAGAAGAATAGGTGTTAGCTCTTCTCTAAATGTTTGATAGGATTCACCTGTGAAGCCATCTGGTCCTGGGCTTTTATTTGTTGGAAGATTTTTAATCACAGTTTCAATTTCAGTGCTTGTGATTGGTCTGTTCATATTTTCTATTTCTTCCTGGTTCAGTCTTGGAATGTTGTGCATTTCTAAGAATTTGCCCATTTCTTCCAGATTGTCCATTTTATTGACATATAGTTGCTTGTAGTAATCTCTCATGATCCTTTGTATTTCTGCAGTGTCAGTTGTTACTTCTCCTTTTTCATTTCTAATCTATTTATTTGAGTCTTCTCCCTTTTTTTCTTGATGAGTCTGGTTAATGATTTATCAATTTTGTTTATCTTTTCAAAGAACCAGCTTTTAGTTTTATTGATCTTTGCTATCATTTCCTTCATTTCTTTTTCATTTGTTTCTGATCTGATCTTTAAGATTTCTTTCCTTCTGCTAACTTTGGAGGTTTTTCGTTCTTCTTTCTCTAATTGCTTTAGGTGTAAGGTTAGGTTGTTTATTTGAGATGTTTCTTGTCTCTTAAGGTAAGATTGTATTGCTATAAACTTCCCTCTTAGAACGGCTTTTGCTGCATCCCATAGGTTTTGGGTCGTCATGTTTTCATTGTCATTTGTTTCTAGGTATTTTTTGATTTCCTCTTTGATTTCTTCAGTGATCTCTTGGTTATTAAGTAGTGTATTGTTTAGCCTCCATGTGTTTGTATTTTTCACAGATTATTTCCTGTAATTGATATCTAGTCTCATAGCGTTGTGCTTGGAAAAGATACTTGGTACGATTTCAATTTTCTTAAATTTACCAAGGCTTGATTTGTGACCCAAGATATGATCTATCCTGGAGAATGTTCCATGAGCACTTCAGAAGAAAGTGTATTCTGTTGTTTTTGAATGAAATCTCCTATAAATATCAATTAAGTCCATCTTGTTTAATGTATCATTTAAAGCTCGTGTTTCCTTATTTATTTTCATTTTGGTTGATCTGTCCATTGGTGAAAGTGGGGTGTTAAAATCCCCTGCTATGATTGTGTTACTGTCGATTTCCCCTTTTATGGCTGTTAGTATTTGCCTTAAAAATTGAGATGCTCCTATGTTGGGAGCGTAAATATTTACATTTGTTATATCTTCTTCTTGCATTGATCCCTTGATCATTATGTAGTGTCCTTCTTTGTCTCTTGGAATAGTCTTTGTTTTAAAGTCTATTTTGTCTGATACGAGAATTGCTACTCCAGCTTTCGTTTGATTTCCATTTGCATGGAATATCTTTTTCCATCCCCTCACTTTCAGTCTCTATGTGTCCCTAGGTCTGAAGTGAGTCTCTTGTAGACGACATATATATGGGTCTTGTTTTTGTATCCATTCAGCCGGTCTATGTCTTTTGGTTGGAGCATTTAATCCATTTACGTTTAAGGTAATTATCAATATGTATGTTCCTATTACCATTTTCTTAATGGTTTTGGGTTTGTTTTTGTAGGTCTTTTCCTTCTCTTGTGTTTCCTGCCTAGAGAAGTTCCTTTAGCATTTGTTGTAAAGCTGGTTTCATGGTGCTCAATTCTCTTAGCTTTTGCTTGCCTGTAAAGATTTTAATTTCTCTGTCAAATCTGAATGAGATCCTCGCTGGGTAGAGTAATCTTTTTTTTTTTTTTTTTTTTTTGAAAATGATAAAGGCATTACCTGTATTTGAATTGAATTGCACATGAGAGAATATATATGGGAAAATTATTTAGCCGAATTCTCTGATTTTTTTCTTGTACTTTTTTTTGTTTTTTTTTAAGAAGACAATTTCAAGAGTTATATTGTACTCACAATTGTTTCCTTTTTTTTTTGTTTGTTTTCTTTTTTTTTTTTTCCACACACACTGTATTTTATTTTTACAAGAGATAAATAGACTGACACCAAGCATTGTACATGGATGACCACAACAAAAGCAACAATGATTGCAATTACCAAACATGAAACACACTCATACTATGTCATAATATTGACATTCAGTCCAGTAATCCTCCACTGTAACAGCTCCTTTACTTTGCAGTGAAAATTGATTTGTATATTCTTTGCCTCTGAGTTCTTGTGGGATTTTTTCTTTTTTTAAATTCAACCAGAAAGTCACAAAAATTATACTCATCCTCATCAGTTCACTCAGTCCCATGTAATTAATTTTTTTTTTCATCTTGATCTTTTGTTAGCACTTTTATGAGCTCATCAGTTTTTCATTAGAGTTCTGAAAATGCTTATTCATTCAGTTCAGCAGTACAGTCAGGTACCAGAAACCTGTACTTGTCAGAGTCTTTTCCATGAATTTCCTGAAGATGAAACCCTTTTATAGGAACATATTTACAAAAGCATCAGAGTACACCCAGAACTGTCTGTAAATGACAAAAGACTTAAAAATGACCACGGTTAAAGATTTGATGAAAGTTCATAATAATGCAGTTGACAAGAAAATTAGTTATTTCTGAGATATACATTTTAAAGTAATAACTAGGATTATGACTTATAACATTATACCAGAACATATAAGATTTTTAGAAATTTCATGTAATGTCTGAAACATTTATATTAACATATTTCCATACAAATAACCCAATGAAAGTTTAGTATTAGTTGTTTTGTTTGTTTGTTTATACTGCAGGTTCTTATTAGTCATCAATTTTATACACATCAGTGTATACATGTCAATCCCAATCGCCCAATTCAGCACACCACTATCCCCACCCCACTGCAGTTTTCCCCCCTTGGTGTCCATATGTCTGTTCTCTACATCTGTGTCTCAACTTCTGCCCTGCAAACCGGCTCATCTGTACCATTTTTCTAGGTTCCACATACATGCGTTAATATACAATATTTGTTTTTCTCTTTCTGACTTACTTCACTCTGTATGACAGTCTCTAGATCCATCCACGTCTCAACAAATGACTCAATTTCGTTCCTTTTTATGGCTGAGTAATATTCCATTGTATATATGTACCACAACTTCTTTATCCATTCGTCTGTTGATGGGCATTTAGGTTGCTTCCATGACCTGGCTGTTGTAAATAGTGCTGCAATGAACATTCGGGTGCATGTGTCTTTTTGAATTACGGTTTTCTCTGGGTATATGCCCAGTAGTGGGATTGCTGGGTCATATGGTAATTCTATTTTTAGTTTTTTAAGGAACCTCCATATTGTTCTCCATAGTGGCTGTATCAATTTACATTCCCACCAACAGTGCAAGAGGGTTCCTTTTTCTCCACACCCTCTCCAGCATTTGTTGTTTGTAGATTTTCTGATGATGCCCATTCTAATTGGTGTGAGGTGATACCTCATTGTAGTTTTGATTTGCAATTCTCTAATAATTAGTGATCTTGAGCAGCTTTTCATGTGCTTCGTGGCCGTCTGTATATCTTCTTTGGAGAAATGTCTATTTAGGTCTTCTGCCCATTTTTGGATTGGGGTGTTTGTTTCTTTAATATTGAGCTGAATGAACTGTTTATATATTTTGGAGATTAATCCTTTGTCCGTTGATTCGTTTGCAAATATTTTCTCCCATTCTGAGGGTTGTCTTTTCGTCTTGTTTATGGTTTCCTTTGCTGTGCAAAAGCTTTGAAGTTTCATTAGGTCCCATTTGTTTATTTTTGTTTTTATTTCCATTATTCTAGGAGGTGGATCAAAAAAGATCTTGCTGTGATTTATGTCAAAGAGTGTTCTTCCTATGTTTTCCTCTAAGAGTTTTATAGTGTCCAGTCTTACATTTAGGTCTGTAATCCATTTTGAGTTTATTTTTGTGTATGGTGTTAGGGAGTATTCTAATTTCATTCTTTTACATGTAGCTGTCCAGTTTTCCCAGCACCACTTATTGAAGAGACTGTCTTTTCTCCATCGTATATCTTTGCCTCCTTTGTCATAGATTAGTTGACCATAGGTGCGTGGGTTTATCTCTGGGCTTTCTATCTTGTTCCATTGATCTATGTTTCTGTTTTTGTGCCAGTACCATATTGTCTTGATTACTGTAGCTTTGTAGTATAGTCTGAAGTCAGGGAGTCTGATTCCTCCAGCTCCGTTTTTTTCCCTCAAGACTGCTTTGGCTATTCGGGGTCTTTTGTGTCTCCATACAAATTTTAAGATGATTTTTTCTAGCTCCGTAAAAAATGCCATTGGTAATTTGATAGGGATTGCATTGAATCTGTAGATTGCTTTGGGTAGTATAGTCATTTTCACAATGTTGATTCTTCCAATCCAAGAACATGGTATATCTCTCCATCTGTTGGTATCATCTTTAATTTCTTTCATCAGTGTCTTATAGTTTTCTGCATACAGGTCTTTTCACTCCCTAGGTAGGTTTATTCCTAGGTATTTTATTCTTTTTGTTGCAGTGGTAAATGGGAGTGTTTCCATAATTTCTCTTTCAGATTTTTCATCATTAGTGTATAGGAATGCAAGAGATTTCTGTGCATTAATTTTGTATCCTGCAACTTTACCATATTCATTAATTAGCTCTAGCAGTTTTCTGGTGGCAGTTTTAGGATTCTCTATGTATAGTATCATGTCATCTGCAAACAGTGACAGTTTTACTTCTTCTTTTCCAATTTGTATTCCTTTTATTTCTTTTTCTTCTCTGATTGCCGTGGCTAGGACTTCCAGAACTATGTTGAATAATAGTGGTGAGAGTGGACATCCTTGTCTCGTTCCTGATCTTAGAGGAAATGCTTTCAGTTTTTCACCGTTGAGAATGATGTTTGCTGTGGGTTTGTCATATATGGCCTTTATTATGTTGAGGTAGGTTCCCTCTATGCCTACTTTCTGGAGAGTTTTTATCATAAATGGGTGTTGAATTTTGTCAAAAGCTTTTTCTGCATCTATTGAGATGATCATATGGTTTTTATTCTTCAATGTGTTAATATGGTGTATCACATTGATTGATTTGCGTATATTGAAGAATCCTTGCATCCCTGGGATAAATCCCACTTGATCGTGGTGTATGATCCTTTTAATGTGTTGTTGGATTCTGTTTGCTAGTATTTTGTTGAGGATTTTTGCATCTATATTCATCAGTGATATTGGTCTGTAATTTTCTTTTTTTGTAGTGTCTTTGTCTGGTTTTGGTATCAGGGTGATGGTGGCCTCATAGAATGAGTTTGGGAGTGTTCCTTCCTCTGCAATTTTTTGGAAGAGTTTGAGAAGGATAGGTGTTAGCTCTTCTCTAAATGTTTGATAGAATTCACCTGTGAAGCCATCTGGTCCTGGACTTTTGTTTGTTGGAAGATTTTTAATCACAGTTTCAATTTCATTACTTGTGATTGGTCTGTTCATATTTTCTGCTTCTTCCTGGTTCAGTCTTGGAAGGTTATACCTTTCTAAGAATTTGTCCATTTCTTCCAGGTTGTCCATTTTATTGGCATAAAGTTGCTTGTAATAGTCTCTTAGGATGCTTTGTATTTCTGCGGTGTCTGTTGTAACTTCTCCTTTTTCATTTCTGATTTTATTGATTTGAGTCCTCTCCCTCTTTTTCTTGATGAGTCTGGCTAATGGCTTATCAATTTTGTTTATCTTCTCAAAGAACCAGCTTTTAGTTTTATTGATCTTTGCTATTGTTTTCTTTGTTTCTATTTCATTTATTTCTGCTCTGATCTTTATGATTTCTTTCCTTCTGCTAACTTTGGGTTTTGTTTGTTCTTCTTTCTCTAGTTTCTTTAGGTGTAGTGTTAGATTGTTTACTTGAGATTTTTCTTGTTTCTTTAGGTAGGCTTGTATAGCTATAAACTTCCCTCTTAGAACTGCTTTTGCAGCATCCCATAGGTTTTGGGTTGTCGTGTTTTCATTGTCATTTGTCTCTAGGTATTTTTTGATTTCCTCTTTGATTTCTTCAGTAATCTCTTGGTTATTTAGTAACGTATTGTTTAGCTTCCATGTGTTTGTGTTTTTTACACTTTTTCCCCTGTAATTCATTTCTAATCTCATAGCGTTGTGGTCAGAAAAGATGCTTGATATGATTTCAATTTTCTTAAATTTACTGAGGCTTGATTTGTGACCCAAGATGTGATCTATCCTTCCTGGAGAATGTTCCGTGCGCACTTGAGAAGAACGTGTAATCTGCTGTTTTTGGATGGAATGTCCTATAAATATCAATTAAATCTATCTGGTCTATTGTGTCATTTAAAGCTTGTGTTTCCTTATTAATTCTCTGTCTGGATGATCTGTCCATTGGTGTAAGTGAGGTGTTAAAGTCCCCCACTATTATTGTGTTACTATCAATTTCCTCTTTTATAGCTGTTAGCAATTGCCTTATGTAATGAGGTGCTCCTATGTTGGGTGCATATATATTTATAATTGTTATATCTTCTTCTTGGATTGATCCCTTGATCATTATGTAGTGTCCTTCCTTGTCTCTTGTAACATTCTTTATTTTAAAGTCTATTTTATCTGATATGAGTATAGCTACTCCAGCTTTCTTTTGATTTCCATTTGCATGGAATATCTTTTTCCATCCCCTCACTTTCAGTCTGTATGTGTCCCTAGGTCTAAAGTGGGTCTCTTGTAGACAGCATATATATGGGTCTTGTTTTTGTATCCATTCAGCAAGCCTGTGTCTTTTGGCTGGAGCATTTAATCCATTCACGTTTAAGGCAATTATCGATATGTATGTTCCTATGACCATTTTCTTAATTGTTTTGGGTTTGTTTTTGTAGGTCCTTTTCTTCTCTTGTGTTTCCCACTTAGAGAAGTTCCTTTAACATTTGTTGTAGAGCTGGTTTGGTGGTGCTGAATTCTCTTAGCTTTTGCTTGTCTGTAAAGCTTTTGATTTCTCCATCAAATCTAAATGAGATCCTTGCTGGGCAGAGTAATCTTGGTTGTAGGTTCTTCCCTTTCATCACTTGAAGTATATCATGCCACTCCCTTCTGGCTTGTAGAGTTTCTGCTGAGAAATCAGCTGTTAACCTTATGGGAGTTCCCTTGTATGTTATTTGTCGTTTTTCCCTTGCTGCTTTCAATAATTTTTCTTTGTCTTTAATTTTTGCCACTTTGATTACTATGTGTCTCGGCGTGCTTCTCCTTGGGTTTATCCTGTATGGGACTCTCTGCGCTTCCTGGACTTGGGTGGCTATTTCCTTTCCCATGTTAGGGAAGTTTTCGACTATAATCTCTTCAAATATTTTCTCTGGTCCTTTCTCTCTCTCTTCTCCTTCTGGGACCCCTATAATGCGAATGTTGTTGCGTTTAATGTTGTCCCAGAGGTCTCTTAGGCTGTCTTCATTTCTTTTCATTCTTTTTTCTTTAGTCTGTTCCGCAGCAGTGAATTCCACCATTCTGTCTTCCAGGTCACTTATCCGTTCTTCTGCCTCAGTTATTCTACTATTGATTCCTTCTAGTATAGTTTTCATTTCAGTTATTGTATTGGTCATCTCTGTTTGTTTGTTCTTTAATTCTTCTAGGTCTTTGTTAATCATTTCTTGCATCTTCTCAATCTTTGCCTCCATTCTTATTCCAAGGTCCTGGATCATCTTCACTATCATTATTCTGAATTCTTTTTCTGGAAGGTTGCCTATCTCCACTTCATTTAGTTGTTTTTCTGGGGTTTTTTCTTGTTCCTTCATCTGCTATATAGCCCTCTGCCTTTTCATCTTGTCTATCTTTCTGTAAATGTGGTTTCTGTTCCACAGGCTGCAGGACTGTAGTTTTTCTTGCTTCTGCTGTCTGCCCTCTGGTGGTTGAGGCTATCTAAGAGGCTTGATGGGAGGCTCTGGAGGTGGGTAGAGCTGACTGTTGCTGTGGCGGTCAGAGCTCTGTAAAACTTTAATCCACTTGACTGTTGCTGGGTGGGGCTGGGTTCCCTCCCTGTTGGTTGTTTTGCCTGAGGCAACCCAACACTGGAGCCTACCCGGGCTCTTTGGTGGGGCTAATGGCAGACTCTGGGAGGGCTCACGCCAAGGAGTACTTCCCAGAACCTCCGCTGCCAGTGTCCTTGTCCCCACGGTGAAACAGAGCCAGCCCCCGCCTCTGCAGGAGATCCCCCAACACCAGCAGTTATGTCTGGTTCAGTCTTCCCCAGGGTAACTGCTCCTTCCCCTGGGTCCCGATGCACACACTATTTTGTGCACGCCCTCCAAGAGTGGGTTCTCTGTTTCCCCCAGTCCTGTCGAAGTCCTGCAATCAATTCCCACTAGGCTTCAAAGTCTGATTCTCTATGAATTCCTCCTCCCGTTGCCGGACCCCCAGGTTGGGAAGCCTGACGTGGGGCTCAGAACTTTCACTCCAGTGGGTGGACTTCTGTGGTATAAGTGCTCGCCAGTCTGTGAGTCACCCACCCAGCAGTTATGGGATTTGATTTTACTCTGATTGTGCCCCTCCTACCGTCTCACTGTGGCTTCTCCTCTGTCCTTGGACGTGGGGTATCCTCCTTGGTGAAGTCCAGTGTCTTCCTGTCGATGATTGTCCAGCAGCCAGTTGTGATTCTGGTGCTCTCGCAAGAGGGAGTGAGAGCACGTCCTTCTACTCCGCCATCTTGGTTAATCCTCCGAGTAATCTTGTATGTAGGTTTTTCCCCTTCATCACTTTAAATATGTCCTGCCACTCCCTTCTGGCTTGCAGAGTTTCTACTGAAAGATCAGCTGTTAACCTTATGGGGATTTCCTTGTATGTTATTTGTTGTTTTTCCCTTGCTGCTTTTAATATTTTTTTTATATTTAATTTTTGAATAGTTTGATTAATATGTGTCTTCGTGTGTTTCTCCTTGAATTCATCCTGTATGGGACTCTCTGTGCTTCCTGAACTTGATTAAATATTTCCTTTCCCATAGTAAGGAAGTTTTCGACTATAATCTCTTCAAATATTTTTTCAATCCCTTTCTTTTTCTCTTCTTCTTCTGGGACCCCTATGATTCGAATGTTGGTGCGTTTAATGTTGTCCCAGAGGTCTCTGAGACTTTCCTCAGTTTTTTTCATTCTTTTTCCTTTATCCTGCTCTGCAGTAGTTATTTCCACTATTTTATCTTCCAGGTCACTTAGCCGTTCTTCTGCCTCAGTTATTCTGCTATTGATCCCGTCTAGAGTATTTTTAATTTCGTTTATTGTGTTTTTCATCATTGCTTGGTTCTTCTTTAGTTCTTCTACGTCCTTGTTAAATGTTTCTTGCATTTTGTCTATTCTATTTCCAAGATTTTGGATCATCTTTACTATCATTATTCTGAATTCTTTTTCAGGTAGACTGCCTATTTCCTCTTCATTTGTTAGGTCTGGTGTGTTTTGACCCTGCTCCTTCACCTGCTGTGTGTTTTTTTTTGTCTTCTCATTTTGCTTATCTTACTGTGTTTGGGGTCTCCTTTTCACAGGCTGCAGGTTCGTAGTTCCCGTTGTTTTTGGTATCTGTCCCCAGTGGCTAAGGTTGGTTCAGTGGGTTGTGTAGGCTTCCTGGTGGAGGGGACTAGTGCCTATGTTCTGGTGGATGAGGCTGGATCTTGTCTTTCTGGTGGGCACGTCCACGTCTGGTGGTGTGTTTTGGGGTGTCTGCGGCCTTATTATGATTTTAGGCAGCCTCTCTGCACATGGGTGGGGTTGTGTTCCTGTCTTGCTAGTTGTTTGGCATAGAATATCCAGCACTGTAGCTTGCTGGTCGTTGATTGGACCTGGGTCTTGGCGTTGAGATGGAGATGTCTGGGAGATTTTCACCGTTTGATATTACATGGAGCTGGGCGGTCTCTTGTGGACCAATGTCCTGAACTTGGCTCTCCCACCTCAGAGGCACAGCCCTGACGCCTGGCTGGAGCACCAAGAGCCTGTCATCCTCACGGCTCAGAATAAAAGGGAGAAAAAAAAGAAAGAAAGAAAGAAGAAGATAAAATAAAATAAAGTAAAATAAAATAAAATAAAGTTATTAAAATAAAAAATAATTATTAAGAAAAATTTTAAAAAGTAATAAAAAAAGAAAGAAAGAAGAGAGCAACCAAACCAAAAAACAAATCCACCAATGATAACAAGTGCTAAAAACTATACCAAAAAAAAAAAAAAAAAAAACAACAGACAGACAGAACCCTAGGATAAATGGTAAAAGCAAAGCTATACAGACAAAATCACACACTGAAGCATACACATACACGCTCACAAAAAGAGAAAAAGGGGAAAAAATATATATGTCGTTGTTCCCAAAGTCCACCTCCTGAATTTGGGATGATTTGTTGTCTATTCAGGTATTCCACAGATGCAGGTACATCACATTGATTGTGGAGATTTAATCCACTGCTCCTGAGGCTGCTGGGAGAGATTTCCCTTTCTCTTCTTTGTTCACACAGCTCCTGGGGTTCAGCTTTGGATTTGTACCCACCTCTGCATGAAGGTTGCCTGAGGGCGTCTGTTCTTCGCTCAGACAGGATGGGGTTAAAGGAGCAACTGATTCGGGGGCTTTGGCTCACTCAGGCCAGGGGGAGGGAGGGATACGGATGTGGGGCGAGCCTGCGGCGGCAGAGGCCGGCATGACATTGCACGAGCCTGAGGCGCACCGTGTATTCTCCCGGGGAAGTTGTCCCTGGATCATGGGACCCTGGCAGTGGCGGGCTGCACAGGCTCACGGGAAGGGGATGTGTGGATAGTGACCTTTGCTTGTACACAGGCTTCTTGATGGTGGCAGCAGCAGCCTTAGCATCTCATGCCCATCTCTGGGGTCCACGCTGATAGCCGCGGCTCACGTCTCTGGAGTTCCTTTAAGCGGTGCTCTTAATCCTTTCTCCTCATGCACTAGGAAACAAAGAATCAAGAAAAAATCTCTTGCCTCTTCGGCAGCTCCAGACTTTTTCCTGGACTCCCTCCCAGCTAGCTGTGATGCACTAGCCCCCTTCAGGCTGTGTTCACACCGCCAACCCCAGTCCTCTCCCTGGGATCCGACCGAAGCCCGAGCCTCAGCTCCCAGACCCCGCCCATCCCAGTGGGTGAGCAGAGAAGCCTCTTGGGATGGTGAGTGCTGGTCGGCACCGATCCTCTGTGTGGGAATCTCTCTGCTTTGCCCTCTGCACCCCTGTTGCTGTGCTCTCCTCTGTGGCTCCGAAGCTTCCCCCCTCCGCCACCTGCAGTCTCCGCCTGCGAAGGGGCTTCCTAGTGTGTGGAAACCTTTCCTCCTTCAAAGCTCCTTCCCACTGGTGCAGGTCCCGTCCCTATTCTTTTGTCTCTGTTTTTTCTTTTTTCTTTTTCCCTACCTAGGTACGTGGGGAGTTTCTTGGCTTTTGGGAGGTCTGAGGTCTTCTGCCAGCATTCAATAGGTGTTCTGTAGGAGTTGCTCCACATGTACATGTATTTCTGATGTATTTGTGGGGAGGAAGGTGATCTCCACGTCTTACTCCTCCACCATCTTGAAGTTTTCACCGCCATCTTGAAGCTCTCGCCTCAGATTCTTATTAGTTATCTATTTTATATTTAGTAGTGTAAATATGTCAATCCCAATCTCCCAATTTATCCCACTACCCCCGCCCCCCCACCCCCGCTTTCCCCCCTTGGTGTCCATACGTTTGTTCTCTACATCTGTGTCTCTATTTCTGCCTTAAAAACTGGTTCATCTGTACCATTTTTCTAGATTCCACATATATGCATTAATATACGATATTTGTTTTCCTCTCTCTGACTTACTTCACTCTGTATGACAGTCTCTAGGTCCATCCACGTCTCTACAAATGACCCAATTTCGTTCCTTTTTATGGCTGAGTAATATTCCATTGTATATATGTATCACATCTTCCTTATCCATTCGTCTGTCAATGGGCATTTAGGTTGCTTCCATGACCTGGCTATTGTAAATAGTGCTGCAATGAACATTGGGGTGCATGTGTCTTTTTGAATTATGGTTTTCTCTGGGTATATGCCCAGTAGTAGTATTGCTGGGTCATATGGTAATTCTATTTTTAGTTTTTTAAGGAACATCCATACTGTTCTCCATAGTGCCTGTATCAATTTCAATTCCCACCAACAGTGCAAGAGGGTTCCCTTCTCTCCACACCCTCTCCAGCATTTGTTGTTTGTAGATTTTCTGATGATACCCATTCTGACTGGTGTGAGGTCATACCTCATTGTAGTTTTGATTTGCATTTCTCTAATAATTAGGAACGTTGAGCAGCTTTTCATGTTCCTCTTCACCATCTGTATGTCTTCTTTGGAGAAATGTCAATTTTGGTCTTCTGCTCATTTGTTGATTAGGTTTTATGTTTTTTAAATATTGAGCTGCATGAGCTGTTTATATATTTTAGAGATTAATCCTTTGTCCATTGATTCGTTTGCAAATATCTTCTCCCATTCTGAGGGTTGCCTTTTCGTCTTGTTTATAGTTTCCTTTGCTTTTCAAAAGCTTTTAAGTTTCATTAGGTTCCATTTGTTTATTTTTGTTTTTATTTCCATTACTCTAGGAGGTGAGTCAAAAAAGATATTGCTGCAATTTATGTCAAAGAGCATTCTTTCTATGTTTTCCTCTAAGAGTTTTATAGTGTCCAGTCTTACATTTAGGTCTTTAATCCATTTTGAGTTTATTTTTTTGCATGGTGTTAGGGAGTGTTCTAATTTCATTCTTTTACATGTAGCTGTCCAGTTTTCCCAGCACCACGTACTGAAGAGACTGTCTTTTCTCCATTGTATATCCTTGCCTCCTTTGTCATAGATTAGTTGGCCATAGGTGTGTGGGTTTATCTCTGGGCTTTCTGTCCTGTTCCATTGATCTATATTTCTGTTTTTGTGCCAGTACCATATTGTCTAGATTACTGTAGCTTTGTAGTATAGTCTGAAGTCAGGGAGTCTGATTCCTCCAGCTCCATTTTTTCCCCTAAAGATTGCTTTGCCTATTCAGGGTCTTTTGCATCTCCATACAAATTTTAAGATTTTTTGTTCTAGTTCTGTAAAAATTGTCATTGGTAATTTGAAAGGGATTTCATTGAATCTGTAGATTGCTTTAGGTAGTATAGTCATTTTCACAATATTGACTCTTCCAATCCAAGAACATGGTATATCTTGCCATCTGTTTGTGTCATCTTTGATTTCTTTCATCAGTGTCTTATAGTTTTCTGAGTACAGGTCTTTTGCCTCCTTAGGTAGGTTTATTCCTAGGTATTTTATTCTTTTTGTTCCAATGGTGAATGGGATTGTTTCTTTAATTTCTCTTTCTGATGTTAGTGTATAGGGATGCAAGAGTTTCTGTGCATTAATTTTGTATCCTGCAATGTTACCAAATTCATTGATTAGCTCCAGTAGTTTTCTGGTGGCATTTTTAGGATTATGTATAGTATCATGTCATCTGCAAACAGTGACGATTTTACTTCTTTTCCAATTTGTATTATTTCTATTTCTTTTTCTTCTCTGATTGTCATGGGTAGGACTTCCAAAACAATGTTGAATAATAATGGCAAGAGTGGACATCCTTGTCTTGTTCCTGATCTTAGAGGAAATGCTTTCAATTTTTCACCATTGAGAATGATGTTTGCTGTGGCTTTGCTGTATATGGCCTTTATTATGTTGAGGTAGGGTCCCTCTATGCCCACTTTCAAGAGAGTTTTTATCATAAATGGGTGTTGAATCTTGTTGAAAGATTTTTCTGCATCTATTGAGATGATCATATGGTTTTTATTCTTCAGTTTGGTAATATGGTGTATCACATTGATTGATTTGTGTATTTTGAAGAATCCTTGCATCCCTGGGATAAATCCCACTTGATCATGGTGTATGATCCTTTTAATGTATTGTTGGATTCTGTTTGCTAGTATTTTGTTGAAAATGTTTGTATCTGTATTCATCAGTGTTATTGGTCTGTAATTTTCTTTTTTTTTTTTTAGTATCTTTATCTGGTTTTGGTATCAGGGTGATGGTGGCCTCGTAGAATGAGTTTGGGAATGTTTCTTCCTCTGCAAGTTTTTGGAAGAGTTTGAGAAAGATGAGTGTTAGCTCTTCTCTAAATGTTTGATAGAATTCACCTGTGAAGCCATCTGGTCCTGGACCTTTGTTGGAAGATTTTTAATCACAGTTTCAATTTCATTACTTATGATTGGTCTGTTCATATTTTCCATTTCCTCCTGGTTCAGTCTTGGAAGGCTATACGTTTCTAACAATTTGTCCATTTCTTCTAATTGGTCCATTTTATTTTTATAGAGTTGCTTGTAGTGGTAGCTGATGATGGTTTGTATTTCTGCAGTGTCTGTTGTAACTTCTCCTTTTTCATTTCTAATTTGATTGATTTGAGTCCTCTCCCTCTTTTTCTTGCTGATTCTGGCTAAAGGTTTATCAATTTTGTTTATCTTCTCAAAGAACCAGCTTTTAGTTTTATTGATCTTTGTTATTGTTTTCTTTGTTTCTAGTTCATTTATTTCTGCTCTGAACTTTATGATTTCTTTCCTTTTGCTAACTTTGGGTTTTGTTGTTCTTCTTTCTCTAGTTCCTTTTGGTGTAAGGTTAGATTTTTTATTTGAGATTTTTCTTGTTTCTTGAGGTAGGATTGTATTGTATAAACTTCCCTCTTAGAACTGCTTTTGCTGCATCCCATAGGTTTTGGGTCGTCGTGTTTTCATTGTCATTTGTCTCTAGGTATTTTTTGATTTCCGCTTTAATTTCTTTACTGATCTCTTGGTTATTTAGCAACGTATTGTTTAGCTTCCATGTGTTTGTGTTTTTTACATTTTTTCCCTGTAATTTGTTTCTAATCTCATAGCATTGTGGTCAGAAAAGATGCTTGATATGATTTCAATTTTCTTAAATTTACCGAGGCTTGATTTGTGACCCAAGATTTGATTTATCCTGGAAAATGTTCCGTTTGCACTTGAGAAGAAAGTGTAACCTCCTGTTCTTGGATGGAATGTCTTATAAATATCAATTAAATCTATCTGGTCTATTGTGTCATTTAAAGCTTGTGTTTTCTTATTAATTTTCTGTCTGGATGATCTGTTCATTGGTGTAAGTGAGGTGTTAAAGTCTCCCACAATTATTGTGTTACTGTCAATTTCCTCTTTTATAGCTGTTAGCCTTTGCCTTATGTATTGATGTGCTCCTATGTTAGGTGCATATATGTTTATAATTGTTATATCTTCTGCTTGGATTGGTCCCTTGATCATTATGTAGTGTTTTTCCTTGTCTCTTGTAACATTCTTTATTTTAAAGTCTATTGTGTGTGATATGAGAATTGCCACTCCAGCTTTCTTTTGATTTCCATTTGCATGGAATGTCTTTCTCCATCCCCTCACTTTCAGTCTGTATGTGTCCCTAGGTCTGAAGTGGGTCTCTTGTAGATAGCATATATGTGGGTCTTGTTTTTGTAACCATTCAGTGAGCCTGTGTCTTTTGGTTGGAGCATGTAATCCATTCACATTTAAGGTAATTGTTGATATGTATGTTCCTATTACCATTTTCTTAATTTTTGGGGTTTGTTTTTGTAGGTTTTTTTCTTCTCTTGTGTTTCCCACTTAGCGATGTTCCTTTAGCATTTGTTGTAGAGCTGGTTTGGTGGTGTTGAATTCTCTTAGCTTTTGCTTGTCTGTAAAGCTTTTGATTTCTCCACCAAATCTGAATGAGATCCTTGCTGGGTAGTGTAATCTTGGTTGTAGGTTCTTCCCTTTCATCACTTTGAATATATTGTGCCACTCCCTTCTGGCTTGTAGAGTTTCTGCTGAGAAATCAGCTGTTAACATTATGGAATTTCCCTTGTATGTTATTTGTCGTTTTTCCCTTGTGGTTTTAATAATTTTTCTTTGTCTTTAATTTTTGTCATTTTGATTACTATGTGCCTTGGCTTGTTTCTCTTTGGGTTTATCCTGCCTGGGACTCTCTGTGCTTCCTGGACTTGGGTGGCTATTTCTTTTCCCATGTTAGGGAAATTTTCGACTATAATCTCTTCAAATATTTTCTTGGGTCCTTTCTCTCTCTTTTCTCCTTCTGGGACCCCTATAATGCAAACATTGGTGCATTTAATGTTGTCCTAGAAGTCTCTTAGTCTGTCTTCATTTCTTTTCATTCTTTTTTCTTTATTCTGTTCCACGGCAGTGAATTCCACCATTCTGTGTTCCAGGTCACTTATCCATTCTTCTGCCTCAGTTATTCTGTGATTGATTCCTTCTAGTGTATTTTTCATTTCAGTTATTGTGTTGTTCATCTCTGTTTGTTTGTTCTTTTAATTCTTCTAGGTGCTTGCTCTCTAATTCTTCTAGGTCTTCGTTAAACATTTCTTGCATCTTCTCGATCTTTGCCTCCATTCTTTTTCAGAGGTCCTGGATCATCTTCACTATCATTATTCTGAATTCTTTTTCTGGAAGGTTGCCTATCTCCACTTCATTTAGTTGTTTTTCCGGGGTTTTATTTTTTTCCTTCATCTGGGACATAGTCCTCTGCCTCTTCATATTGTTTATCTTTCTGTGACTGTGGTTTTCTTTCCACAGGCTGCAGGATTGTAGTTCTTCTTGCTTCTGATGTCTTCCCTCTGGTGGATGTGGCTATCTAAGAGGCTTGTGCAAGCTTCCTGATGGGAGGGACTGGTGGTGGGTAGAGCTGGGTGTTGCTCTGGTGGGCAGAACTCAGTAAAACTTTAATTCGCTTGTCTGCTGATGGGTGGGGCTGAGTTCCCTCCCTGTTGGTTGTTTGGCCTGAGGTGACCCAGCACTGGAGCCTACAGGCTCTTTGGTGGGGCTAATGGCGGACTCCGGGAGGGCTCACACCAAGGAGTACTTCCCAGAACTTCTGCTGCCAGTGTCCTTGTCCCCAAGGTGAGTCACAGCTGCCCCCTGTCTCTGCAAGAAACCCTCCAACACTAGCAGGTAGGTCTGGTTCAGTCTCCTATGGGGTCACTGCTCCTTCCCCCTGGGTCCTGATGCACACACTACTTTGTGTGTGCCTCCAAGAGTAGAGTCTCTGTTTCCCCCAATCCTGTGGAAGTCCTGCAATCAAGTCCTGCTAGGCTTCAAACTCTGAATCTCTGGGAATTCCTCTTCCCATTGCCAGACCCCCAGGTTGGGAAGCCTGACGTGGGGCTCAGAACCTTCACTCCAGTGGGTGAACTTCTGTGGTATAATTAGTCTCCAGTTTGCAGCACATTCTTTAACATAAAGAATTCTGTACCCTGGGCATATTTTTATTCTGTTTGTGTGTGTGTGCAGATTTCTTTTCTGGAACTGCACATGTCTGCCAAAATATAGAATCACAACACTAGCTAATATTTACTGAGTTTCTTCATGGGCTGGACACTTTTTGGTATGAGCACTCTGCTCGTGCTAATTCAGGGCTCTTAATCTTCAGAGACAGACTGTGCCTCTGTTTTCCAAGGAAGGAAGAGGAAACAGGATATTGAAGAAATGCTGGGGAGTAGCACGGCTGGGACTTGACCCCAGGCAGTCTGGCTCCTGAGTCTAAACTCTGAGCATCTTAAACTGGACCATGTGCTTCTTGCTTCCCTTTCTGAACATGCGAGGGGACCTTGTGCTGTTATGGGATTTGTGACCTCCAGGCCATGGACCTAGAAAGTGAAAGTGGAGATTAGGGGAGTGTTGGGGAGTCAAGTAACCTCCATACTGAGCTAAGAAATCACCAGCCGAAGGCCACCCCTCCCCACACCAGCAGGAATCACTCACTTAAGTTGTTCTACTCTCTTGTTTTACTTGCTTGATTAGTAAAGGTCTTGCTTGATGTGTAAAGGTCATCTTTAAGTTAAGGCGTTTAGAGCTATAACAAAAGGATTGGCTTGAAGGAACTCAGTTCCCACTCTCAAGGGAAGCATATGCATCTTATATATTAATTCATTTTCTTAAACCATATAACCTGCATATTAAGCTATTCTTGACCTACCAAAACAGCAATTTCATATGATGCAACCATATACATGCTTATGTTTATAGTTATAAATACAAAGGAAACAACCCTTACTCAGATTTGGTGATTTGGTGGGATGATTTTTCCTTTATGCCATCCAGACATTTTTCTTCTTTTATAGATATTTATTCTTAGTCCTCTTCCCCTCTTTTGGGATAACAGCATTCCTTTTTACCTGATGTTAATCGTCACCCAGCTGTCTTCTAGTTTGCATTCAACCATGGACTGTAGGTCGTCCTTTTATTTTTAATCCTTCTTTGTCATTTTACCTTAAGTTAGTCTTCACAACTTACCAAGGAGAGTCTTCTATAGTAAAGGATATTCTTAGCAATAATGTTGAAAAAGTTAAAGGAAGTTACATAACATAGTGAAATATTTTTAGAGCCCTTCAATTCTATTATCAATATTTTGGCTCATTATATATTTTCATTTCTTTTAATTAATTTTGTTTCAAAGTTTGCCTGCTTGCATGGAGTCACTTGCTCCATTGATGTGTCATGATCTTTTTTTGCTCACTTTACTCTGTTCACATGTAGGTGATGTGTCTCAGAGGGAAACTCTTTGAATCTCAATGGTTAACTGTCTCCTCTGCTTCAAGGAATGCATAATCATCATACAGATTAGGATTCTAATTTCAAGAGAAAAACTACTTTTCCAGCGTGGAACGGCTGTAGGGAGAACCTTGGCCAGGAGCAGACGTTGGCAGAATTGTCAGCCTTCTTTCTCAAGAGTCTGGCCTTTTGCTTCAATTCATGATTCATCTTTTTAGTAAAGTTTCCAAACATTAATCCATACTTATTTTCAATCATGAGTCTTCGATTGTATTTCAGGACAAGCACAGTTGTCCTTTATATGAGTTGCCTCCTGTATTCTGCTAAAACTCATCTCTGCTCCTTTCCAGTATGTGCATAAGGACAGCATGAGGAAGTCTGGGAGTAAAGGAAGGAAAATGTTGCTCATTTATTTTATTGAGAACTGGTGCAATGCAAAGAGGTCAATGTATGCATAGTTTCATTTATCCTTATGTTTAATCAACAACAGAACTATGAGAATGAGACCCAGAGTAGGTTGTAGATCAAAGAGGATGAGAACCCAACCTGGAGATGAACTGGACTTGCTAACAGGTCCAGCTATTTTATATAAATAAAAGAATAAATGAAAAAGCTAGCCATGGTGCTGATTGGTTCTGTGAAACCATGAAGGGCAGGTCATTTCTCTCAGCCTGTATTTTTTTCCATTAAAAAGTGTCAGAGTTAAACTAAGATAACTCTAAGAATCTCCTAACAACTTAGTGATCCTATGAGCTCTCTAATATGTCAGAATTTTCTTTGGAAAGTTCTTAAACAAGGACCTTGAGATCTTTTCAGGAAAGAGTAATAAATATAATTAAAGAGTTGGTAGGTAAGACCTGTGAATAAAATGGTTAAAAAGCAAAAATTATTGTGCCTTGGCAAAGAAAAGACAAGAGGTTGATAATAATTTTAAGATAACACAGTAATCTAAAAAAAATGAATCTAGTAAGAAGTCTGGCTTGTCTTTAAAGCTAGTATGTTATGATTTGAAAAAAATGCAATATGTTCATTAGAGAGAACTGTAAAATCACCAAAGAATTCATACACACAAAAGCAAAAGCATAATTGAACCCCCAAACTCACCTTTAATCTTTCATTGATTTTTTTTTTTAGCACTTTTCTCTGGTTAAAAAAAGTCTAAATAATGTTGCATATATTCAATTCAGTGTCTTGTTATTTTGTATTTATATTAAAATGAGCATTTCTAAATGTTATTTTTTGTAAACATTTGTATGGCTACGTATTAGTCTTTTCTGAGATTGTGCCACCATTTATATAGTCATATAATTTTTTGCTTCTATGATAACCCTGTAGAAAATATCTTACATAACACTTTACTCTAGATTCTCACTATTTCTCCATAATGGGATATTATTCCTGAGCTTCCTGGATCAATGGAAATGAACAAGTTTGAGGTTGTAGATTATATTGTGAAATTGCCTTCCAGAAAAGTTCTATCAAGTTGCATTCCTAAAAACTATGTGTTTTCGGTCTCACCAGTGTACTCTCCAGCAATTATAATTATAATTTTATATCATATTTTAATTATGTAATTATGTTATAATTAGAGGCTAATTTGATAGAGAAAACTATTACTTGCTTCAATTTTCTCTCTCTGTCTATCTCTCTCTCTCTCACACACACACACACACGAATACTTTTACACACACACACACACACACACAAATACTTTTACATAGTTTGTTAACAAGGTTCCTTTCTTCTTTTTGTAAATGTCTCTTTAAGTCCTTTATCCATTTATTTGTTGATGTCTTAGTTGTTTTGACCAGTCACCGGAAACTTAGTTTTCCCAAGGACCTACACACATGAGATGATTTTTAAAAATCCATGGTGCATAGGAATTTATTGGAAAGACTAAAACCTCTGAGTGAATGCAGCCTCAGGGAAAATGCCACAGCTTGAGCAAGTCACTTTTCTTCTCCACATCTGTATTCAACTCTGTTAAGTAGGTATCAAATGAGATCATCTTAATGACCACTGAACTATGCTCTTGGAGAAGATGGAAAAAAGAGACTTCAGAGTTAGTGGCCTATCGGTTGGAAATACCAGAGCAATGACTCTGATTTTGGTATCAGATAGACCTCAAGATCCTTTCCAACATGATTCCAGCAAAGGAATCTTCCAAGAAAGATTTGATAATTTGATACCCAGATGTCTGCTTTTATCTATCTATCTATCTATCTATCTATCTATCTATCTATCTATCTATCATCTATCTATCCATCTATCTACCTATCTACCTATCTATCTATCCATCTATCTGCCTATGTCTTGTCTTTCTTTATTCAGTAACTCCTTGAGCAAGCCTAGTGCTCTTAACACCTATCACTTCCCTCCCCAGACAGAGCTGTAGGTGTTGTACACAACAGCCCTTGTGACCTCATACCGTTGCTCAGGTAATCTCCCCCATCTCTGTTGCCTTGTCTTCTGAACCCCCTGTTTCTGCTGCTGTACTGCCTCTGGTTTTGACTTATACTTCAACTATACCTCTCTGTCCTGATCTCTGCAGGGTCTTCTTGTCTGGGTTACTTGGACAGTTCTAGAGCTGAAAGGACAGTTCCTGTCCCTCCAGGACCTGACCCCTCAGCTGGGGTTTAGCAGCCCAGGTTTCTGCCTTTCCAGCAGGGTGCTGAGGCAGAAATTAGTAGGGGTCATTTTTCTCTCTTGCAATCGAAAGCAGAAAAAGAGATGTATCTGGATTCTAATTTCAACAATTATAGTTAAATTAATTGGTCATCAAGAGGAGATTTTCATTTTGAATCATATAAATGACTTTTGAGGATGAGAAATGTTTTTGTCTATGATTGCAAAGATAGGTTAAAGTCTCAATGTCTTGAGATGTTCTCAGAGGAATGACTGGGTAGCATGTCTGGAAGCCTTTCCTGTTCCATGATTCTTGTCTCTTTATGTTACCCACTTGTCATGGCATGGCATTTTTGTTTTGTTTTTAGTAGGAATTATCAGAGCTATAGCTTAATAAAACAAGAGCCTTTAATGCCTTTGATTATTCAAAATTTTTATTTCAGAGCTTTTGCAGAAATTTTGGCCTCTGGTTAAACAATCATTACTTTGCAGTAATTTTTCTCCCTAGCAGTATGTAAGCTTACATTTGCTGGCTTCTCTTTTGACATAAATCCATTTATTTCAAGTTCTCAACACAGCTGAGGTTCTTTATCAATGGCTAATTATCACTCACACTATGCAGAAACACATTTCCTCTGTATTCATGACATAGCACTTCTGTAATCTTAGCCTCACAGTGAATGTGCCTGCAGAGAAGGGTCCATATACCAAATAGATGCAATAAAACTATTCTCTACTAACCTGAAATAATACAAGAGATTATACCTTATTTTGGGGATCTTGTTATTAAGTGTGATGTTTCAAGGTTAATGCGTCATCTTTCTGATTTACAGGAGTTTGGGAATATGAATATATGATAAAGTATGATTTACTGCCTTTAATTAAGAATAGACAGCTATTTACAATGATCTGGAATCCAACTGTATCATTCAGAATGATTTTTTCCCACCTATCTCTACATGACGCTACAAGTTAGACACTCACAAGATTTTTTAGCTTCAAGCACAGAATAATGAGGATATGAATCAAATCAGGAAGTTCCCAAAGAACACTTACATTTAAGGGGTAAGGAGAAGAGGAGACTTCAAAGGAACCTGAGAATTTGGTGGCAGGAAAATCAAGGAGCGTGTTCCATGGAAATGAAAAAGAGAATGTTTCCAAAAGGAGGTAAAAGCCAAATGCTGCTTAGAGGACACACAAGGTTAAGGCTAAAATGTGTCTCAATTAAAAAAAAAAAGTTAACTATGTTTTAAGGTCAAAAGTAGTACATGATCACTGGAAAAAAAAAGCAAACTGATGTGTAGCTATAAAAAATATCTTGTCTGAGTTTTTAAAAGATGCTAACTTATCTATAATATATATTAAATGAAAACTCTACTAATTAGTAAAGTTAACTTTGCAAGAGTGAGACATTTTTATTTCTTATGTACATATTTGTAAAAACAAACAGTGAAAGAATAAACAAGGAACCAATGAAATAGTTACCTACTGAGACATTTCAGTGTATTCCTTCTTACATCAACTTTTGAATCATATAGGTATTAGTAAATTTTAAAGCAAATTGAAACAGATATATTTGTATATCAAATTGGTAACATAACAGAGAAAAGATTTATTTCAAGTGACTAATATATAGTACTAAATATAAATCTTTAATATCATTCATCTAAAGATAAAAGAGTTGTAAAAAATTGTAAAATTCGTTCAGTGGTTTTATTAGTAGTTATAATATTAGTGTCATTATTTTAAATTTATTTTATATATGTTGTAAGATAAAGCTAAGAACAGTGTAATGGTAAAATTAAATTGAAAATAGCTTATATATTTATAATTTAAAAATTACATTTTTTATTTCTGTCCACTGATATGACCTAGAAACAATATCACCTCAGTTGTAATGAGCACCCCTAACAATCAGATCTTGGCCTTTAATACTGATACTATTCACCCCAGAGGGGATCATGGCGTCTTCGATAAATGACTTATTTCAGGCTAGGAAAGGTACAACTTGAGACTGGAACAGCTTGCTATGCCAGAGAGCAAGGAAGATTTCTCAGATTAGTTGACAAAAAGACACAGGGTTAAGCTAGAAAGTGCTCCCATTGGCCAGTCATAACAATTTGAGCATAAAAGTGATTTTGGTTGATTTCTATAGGGTGTATATGTGAAAATCCATGCATCTATAACATTTTTTTGGGAGAGGGTGGAAAAAACTTGCTTCTTCTATCTAAAGAGCACAGTTACACATACAGTACATAAACAGATATTCAGCAAACCTGTAGTATTCAAATTTTGGGGTAGGGGGCGATTGGAGAAAAAGTCTAAAATGTCTGAAGAGGGGATGAAGATGATAAAAGAAAAAAAGTTGGGAAACACTGTGATATATTTCCAAAGTGCCTCCTCTCAAGAAATGTCACAGCGTTTTACACTCCTACCAACAGAGGGAGACTTGTTTCCTTTCTATTTTTAAGTCTCTAATCAAAAAAACAAAACAAAACAAAACAAAAAACCAGAAAAATCTGTCTTTGTTCAAGTCCTTTTTCTTTTAATAGTGATGTTTTGTAGTTATTTTTTGAAAAACATAAGTTCGTACCTTTCTTATTCTGTTTTTCCAAGTTCAAATATTTTTTTTTGGGGTGGAGAGGATGTTTTCATTTTGAGAGAGGGGTCCAGTTTTAGCCACTCATCACTGTCTACTTTCTACAGCAGCAAAAGCATTTATCCCTCCTTGCAATCGTAACTTTGTCATAGTATCTTGAATCTCTTTGCAACCCTACTCCACCATCTCCCATTTATTATCATGCTCTTGTTTTCTCATCTTTCATTTTTGCCTTATGGATATTCTGCAGGTGTTTCAAAATAGCCAGACCTTGCATTCCTCTAAAATTGGCAAACAATGGCTGCAAAATTCATCTGTCCAATGCAAAAGGTTCATCCAAGATCTGTTCCACCATTGATCTTTCAGATTTGAAGTAGTGTTTTCATTGATACTCATCATCAAACAAGGAAACATCTGTTCCAATAGAGTGCTTGTGAAGAAAGAAGGCAAGCAGCAGGTGTTCTTGAATCTTCTCTCTGCCCATTTGTGAGATGAATGGATCTCTCCTTGAATCTACAGTTGGAAGGGGGTGCTGTTGATGTTCTCCTGCTAGGATTCCCAGCCTCTAAGTCTTTCCTCCTGTACATCTGTTCTCCCGAGAGAGACACTGCCTGTGTAGTTTCTTATACTCAGATCCAATGAAGTATATGAAAAGCTACAATTCTTGGCTTGCACTGCTGTCAAGACTGTCTCTACACCCTCCTCTAAAGATTTATCCCTGAGACAGCATCAACCAGAAAGCACCAAGGTTCTGCTAGCATCTTCCTCCTTACTTCCTGCCAAGCTGTTTCCTGGGATTTGTATTTCTGTGTAGATATCAGTTGACAATGGCAAGACAGCATAGGAATGTTGATGGAAGTAAAGCCCACTCATCTGCTGGTGCTTCAAGAGTGGCCTGGGATTATGGGCCAGAATGTCAGTGTCTTGGTACACTGTTTAGGAGGTGGAAAATATCTTCTTCTTTTAGTCCTTTTGTTTTCACTTTTAGAATGAATTTGTTTTATAAAGTACCGTTTGAGGTTTCCATGAACTGAAGCCTGGGTGGATTTATCTTAAACTCTTTGTGCTACATATGGCTATTTCCTCCAAGACTGCGGAATCAGTCTATCCCTCATTTTTAGTTTTTAGTGCTATGAGTTTTCGTGCTTCATTTAGGACAGAAGTTGGAAGAAGCTAGACACTATTTCAAGTTGAAAATGATTATGTGATCTTCATAACCAACATTTCTGATGGTTCTATGTTACTTCATTAAACTGATGTACCATAGTTGACTTAATGATTTCCCATTGTTGACCATTTGATGTATTTCCCAATATTTACTATTATTATGAATAGTCCTGTAGTGAACACCTTTGTGCATAAAACTTTTTATAGGCTGTGAACATAGGTAGATGTTCTGACATAGCCTGGTTAAGTCAGGGATTTCTTCTTGTCCTATGATTTCTGTTTCTCCTTCTTCGATAGAAATTCAGCTCCCGTCTCTCAGTCTAAGACAGAGATTGTATCTTCCAGTCTTCTTTTCTAGTGATTTCCTTTCCATGTGACTAATTTCTGATGAATGGGGTGTGAGTGGAAGTGAAAAGTGCAAACTCCAGGAAGTTTCTTTAAAGGAAAGGGATATCTGCTTCTTTCTCCTTCTTCCAGTGATGGCTGGAGACCCAATTCCACCTTACACCATGAAGCTGAATAGTGGCAACAAGGTGAGGTGGGAAAAGTGGAATCCCATATGGTTTCATGTCAGTGCTGGTCTCCTTACTGACAACAAATACATTTCTATCTTAAGTATTAATTTTTGAGGTCTTTGTAACTTGCAGTTGTGTGCAATCCTACAGTATACCTGTGGTAACATGAAGGTACTAGGTTTTAATGTGTGATCGGTAGATGGCAAGAGAAAATAGAAATCCTGGAAAGTAAGGTAAGAATGTGCCTTATATAAGCTTGACATTTCAGAGTATTTTCCTCTATGATTAATCTGGCTTATAAGATCTGCTTAAAGGAACCTCAGGTCAACATGCTGCACCCATCCATGCCTATTTGTTCACACCTTTAAATGGCATGGAGCAGATACAATTAGTCCCATTTCTTACATAATAAAACTAAACTTGGCCAAACTGGGACACTTGCTAAAATTACAGGTTTTTGTACTAAACCCCAAACTTTTGGGGTCATAATATCTGAGAATGGAGCCCAAAAAGAAGTATTTTTAATAAATTTACTGACCAATTCTGATGTGCTTCTACTCAATTCTTCTTTATTTTGAGATTATTGCTATTTGCCCAGTTATTTGCTCTCAACCTATAAAATTAAGCCACATGAAATGGATCTGGAGAAACATGTGACTTGACCTGATAGCCTCATGTTCGAGGGATGGTGAACTCAAGCATATAAATAATCTTTTGTTTTAAATACCAAAAACTCAGAACCTTCTCTTGATGCAGACTCATTGAGATGTCTCTAAGTATCCCTTGGCCATCCCTAGACCTCCCTCAGCAATCCTCATCTGAGGTTACATAAGGGCTACAGCCTTCCTTCCTGTTGAATCAAACTTCCTTCTATCTACCTAAAATAGCAACTGAGGAGCTCTAAAGAAAAGGGGGGTACACAATGATGAGGGATACAGATGCATTTCAATTCACTTGGGTATGTTTTCTCTAGTGAAAACTCTCTCTCTCTTTGAATAATACATGGCATTGAAGTCATTAAATCATCATGTTCCTTGTGTCCCTCTAGGAAGATTAGTCCTGTGAATTGAGAACCTTTGAATGTTTATTTCCTTGTGTTTACAATTTTGGGGTCTCCTGTTAGGGGCATGTTGTGGGTTGCTTTCAAAAAGCAGCTACAATGATTCCCCTCCCTGTATCCCATGCCTCACAAGGTGATGCCATGGTTCCTCCCATTGAGAGGTGGAGCTTATGTCTCCACTGCTGGTGTCTGGACTGGGCTGTGATTCATTGATCGCAAGAATGTGGATGAAGTGGCCTGTGCTGGTTAAGAGGCTTAGCTCAAGAGGTCTTGCAAGCATCACTTGTCCACTTGGAAGCCTGCTGTGTTGTGTGAACATGACCGGGCTAGCCTGCCAGATGAAGAGAGAGATGTGGCCATCACCCCAATCCCCCAGCTCACAGCCAGCCAACCTACCTGACCTGCAGCTGAATGTGGATGCTGAGTGAGCCTCGTTGAGCCCCAGCCCAAATGACTAACCTGCAAGAATCTTGAGCTACATAAATGGCTGTCATTTTAAGCCACTAAATTTGGAGATGGTTAAATTTTCAGCAAAAGCCAGCTGATAGAGGCATCAACATGGCTATAGAACATGACAAAAGGCTCAGGGTGACCACACCAAAGGCACACGGTCTTGCAAAATTCTCTAACTCTGAGTTAGGGAGGACATTTCAGACATGAGGTGAAATGTCTTCACTGAGAGTCTCTTCTTGATGTAGCCAAGGTGTCTACCTGTACAATGTAATTTGGTTAAAAAGGTCTTAGTTGTGTGTAAGATGGGCTTGAGAATTCTACAGCCTCTGCTGGTCGTCCTGAGCATCCTGTGTCTGTTCATCATCTTCTACTTTTTGGCTGGAAAGAGACACAGTGATTATGGGGGAACGTGCCCAGGTAATTTTCTCTCTTCTTCCTCTTCCTCCTCCTCCTCCTCCCTCCTCCTCCTCCTCCTCCTCCTCCTCCTTCTTCTTCTTCTTCTTGTTCTTCTTCTTCTTCTTCTCCTTCTTCTCCTCCTTCCCCCTCCCTTCCTTCTCCTCCTTCTTTTTCTTCTTCTCCTTCTTCAGATACAATTCACATACAATAAAATTCACCATTTTAAAGTGTAATGTTCAGTGATATATTCACAATGTTGTACAAATATCTAATTCTATAACATTTCCATCACTCCCCAAAGAAACCCCATACTCATTACCTCAGTGACTTCCTAAACTTTTTTTCAGTTTGCAGAGTTTCCAAGATGAATTTTTTCTACATCAGTTCTTACTCTGCAATCAGAAAATGTGTACATTTGTGAGTCATGTAGGATTTTCATTGAAAAAGTCAAACTTTTTCAAGGAAACCAGAAGGATTTTTTTTCTCAAATAGAAGAAATATGGAAATAAAAGCAATGTGAAAATTAAAAGTGGGTACATGTAAAATAGAAAGTAAAATCCACTCTCACTCCCATCTCCATGGAGACAACTGCTATTTTCAGTTTAGGGTATATTTTTCTAGGAGAAGAGGATGTTTTTACAGATATTAATGCTCATCTACACATTCCTTCAACTTGTGACATGTGAGTTTGAAAATAATTTTCATCATATTCTGCTTAATTTTGTAGACCTCAGAATCTTATTAAAGACTTTGACTCACATAAAGTACCATATATAGGGAGACATTTTGTAGGTAATGAAAATATCAATAAATTTGGAAAAATTAAATATAATATTGAAATGTTTTATTATAAAATACTAACTGTATATTGCAGAAAATTTGGGAACTACAGTAAATAAAATTAAAATGACCCTTAATGAGACCCACCCTAAATTAGCCACTGTTATCATCTTGGTGTATTTCATTTAAACATTTATTTTGCACATTTTAATTTAAACTTTAAGAATTGGGATGAGCTTGGTAGAAAATTATACTTAAAATATATAAATTATCAACTATATTATTATTAAAATCATGAACTGCTTTGATGTTTCATGGTTCTCATACATATGTGTGGATATCTTTTACGAAAACTATGAACAGGCTGAGAGAACTTGATGATTAGAATGTCTCTATAACAATATTGCTTTGTATCACACCTAATAATGAAATGTTTCTCCCTAGATAAACTATTTCTGGCTATCTCTGATAAGTAACTCCGATGAGTGGTAGCACGACACTATCCTGAGAAATGTCTACAGAAAAAAAGCAATAGATTTTTCAATTTATGCTCATCCATGATTCAAAGGCTGTTTTTATTACAAGGATTTTATATTGTGCTTTAATTTTGTTCCATTTCTGATCATTGTTTCATGTTTATTCCAGGTTTTAAAACCTTATTTTAACAAGAGTATGTTTCAGATCTTCACTGTCTTTGATTGAAAGACAATGAAGCAAAAAAATCAATTGTAATTGATTATCCCACATAGTAATATGTTATTTTATGGGCAGATTAACATTGTATATTATTTTTTCAAGAATAATGTGCTAGATGGATTCAGGCTTAATACCATATTCATAATTGATCATGTTGAAAAGGGGGAAAGAAAATAATCAACACAGGGTGTAGGTGACAGTTGATAAATTATAGATCACAAAATATTCAATCTTTAATGAAAACTCATAATTTTGTTTTACAATAAAGACATATAACCCTTGAGAGAGGAAACTTACAACTTGATAAATTCATCTCTTTTGACACCTAACAGTTAATTCCTCAATCAGTTCAAAGTGGGGTCCCTCCATGTGTTCAGGCTATTGGCAAGTTGAAGCATGCACATATATTTTAAAAAGGATTAAAATGCCAGTTTCTATGATGGTACATTTCAGGAACATTAATGACCCTAAGAGGGTGACCACTTCCTATATATGTAATTTCAAAGGAAGTAGAATTATAGAGTCCTGGGAAATAAATATAGATTTGCTTTAGCTTGAGTTTCCTGAAGGGTGAAAAATTTTGGAACAAATATAAGCCATATTCATTTTGTGGAGTTTATGAACTAGTTTGCAAATGTAACCTGAAGAGAAGCTAAAAATATATGTGGGCTGTTGAGTATGTTTATGCTTGTACTTGTTTTTACTAAAGTTTTTTTTTTTTTTGCCAGGCACCAGAATTTAGTCAACGAACAACACAGACCTCTGTGGTTACTTGCTGTGGATCCTCTGCTATCCTTGATAGCTTGCATATGTAGCAGAAGGAAATCTTTCTCTAAGGGTCTGCAGATCTGTAGAGCTTTCTCTCTCCTTTCTGTGAGACATCTTGGCTTTTCACTATTAAATAAAAACATAGGTTGTATATATATTTAATTGTACATACATAAAGAAAAGAAAGAGAGAGAAAGAGAAAGAGTTCACTTATACCAATTGTCAATCTGAGCGCAAGGTTTCAGACATGGAGTTTGTTTCTCCATGCTGACAAGTATCTGATCCATACTTCTGGTGCTTCCCCTCCATCCTGTAAAGTCTTTAGATTACACTGCATAGATTCTCTGTTGGTTACCCCAATCTGCCTTTCATCTCCAGTGTCAGGGAACCTGATGTACTACTTTGATCAGTTACAATCTTCTTTTCCATTCTTTCTTTAAGGGAAGTTTATTTGGAAAGCTTTTAGAAAGCTTAATTATATTTCCTTTTATCCATCTCAAAATAAATAGCATTTCATTTACATGGGCCATGTGTTCACCATTCTGCCTTGCCTCCTCTGACAGGACATGGGAGAGGGAGAAGGAGAAACATTGCATTAAGTTGTATATTTCATGCAGAAATTTCAAAATGTCCTGACAGATTGCAAAAATAAATGCTAAACAATAACAGTGTTTACACTCAGTAATGAGATAATTTATTAGTAAATTAGTGGGACTTTGCTTTCTTTGTTTTGCAAATGAGGAAGCAAAGTCAGAGAAAGGATATTTTCTTTTCCCAAGGTCACACACTCTTTCTCTGACAGAGCCAGGGAAAGAAATACAATTTTTCCGTATTTTATCTTCTGCTTAGTCCATTGAGCCTAAAATTTTGTAAGTAAAGATGGATCATAGAGAAGGTAAGTTATGTCATTGTTGGATGATTCAAATGTATCCATGTTGCTCTTCATTCTAGAGTAAAAAAGAATGTAGGACTGACTCATTAGTTTGCATTTGTAGACAAGTGCTTCAGTGATTTTTAATTTTTATCTGAAATGCAGAATGGATCCCTTATTTGAACTTTCATAGGCTGTCTGTATGAGAAAAAGGCTCAGGAACAATGGAATTCATCGTAAGGAAAACCCTGAAACAACCTGTGTTTGATGTTCAAAAGTTTTACTCCAGATATTCCAGCTTAGATAAAAGAAAATTCTTGCCATGGAGTTTCCTTAAAGTAAGACAGAGTTTAATTAGCATTTTGTGCTAGTACTTTTTTTTTTTTTTGGCCTTTTTTCCTTTTACTTCTATTGGCTAAGAAAAATCAGGCATCTAGGTATCAATTAACAGCAAATCTGTATTTTAATGTCGACATTTTCAAAAGGCCAAAAATGTCTAGCCAAGTCCCATTGTCACTGGATTCTATTTCGGAAAGAAGTCCCTTTAATTTCAAAGGGGATTTTACTTCAAAGCAAAAGAAAGAAAAGGTGGATGAGTATTTTGGGAAAGTGCTTTACCTGTAATGATGATGGCTGAGTCACATTCAACTGTGCCTGGGTTGAAAAGAAAAGAAGAATCATGCAGTGGCAGGCTTGTATTCCACAAAGCATTTTAAACTTGAAAACCAGATTGGAGTGAACTAAAGGGAATATTGTGGTTGAGGAGATAAGAAGAAAACATCTCGGAAGGGGTGTTTTAAGTTATTTGCAGATGGAAAGAGAAGTAAGGTTGGCAGTGAAAACCAAGTTAGTTGATGAGACCAATGAAATTGGAGGTTTAGGAGGCAGTGATGGCTATGACAGGATGTACTTTAAATTCCATAAACATGATGAATAATGTATAACAATGATGAGAGGCCAAGTGTAATTCAATGGAAGTAACATGTCAATCTATTTACAGCTAACCATGGCCTCTATGCAAGATGTATCACTTAGGATATAGGTTAAACTACTGTAACAAAAGGACCCTAAACACAGTGGCTCCGAAAAGATAGACTGTCTTCTGTAACAGTCCAGAGTGGAGCAGTCTACGGTGCTCTGTTCAGAGAGGTGTGGTTCTACCAAATCAACATGTGGTTTCCACTCTGGACCAAAGATGTCTGCTCTAGATCTAGTCATCCGCAGGCCAGCAGGGATGGAAATGGGCCAGGAAGTTCACCCATATCCCTTTCTAGGGTCATGAGCTAAAAGTGGAACCTGCATTAGTTTGCTAGTGTTCCTGAAACAAAGTACCGCAGACGGGGTGGTTTAAACAACAGAAATTTATTGTCTCTCAGTTCTGGAGACAAGAAGTCCAAAATCAAGGTGTTGGCATGGTTGGCTCCTTCTTACGGCTTCGAGGAAAAAAATCTGTTCCAGGCCTTTCTCCTTGCTTAGAGATGGCCATCTTCTCCTATGTGTCTTTATGTCATTTTCCCTCTATGCATCACTCTGTGTCCAATTTTCCTCTTTTTATAAGACACCAGTCATATTGGATAAGAACCTACCCTAAGGACCTAATTTTAACTTGATTACCTCTATAAAGACCCTATTTCCAATTAAGGTCATATTCTGAGCTACTGGGGATTAGGACTTCAACCTGTGAATTTTGGGGGTGACACAATTCAGCCCGCAATGATATGCCTCACTTCTGCTCACATACTGTTGCTAAAATTTAGCCAGGTCCACAACAAACTGCAAGGGAGGCTGAGACATGTAGTTATCACCTGGGCAGCTAGATGCTCACGTAAAATGCAGGAGAAAGGAATTTATGGAAAGCACAGTCTCCGCTAACAAACCATTGTCTTTCACCAACCATGAACTGTCTATGGGCAGGGACCGTGTTTGTTTTGGTCACCACTCGTTTCCTGTACCTACCATGGTGATTCATAACTAAGGGGTTTCCCCAATTTTTTGATGATAGACTAAGAGTTGCGAGCAGCCCTGGTGCCCTGATGAGGGTTTAGTGTCACTCTCTACCCTCAGCTCTCGTTGGAAGTTCACATACAGGTGTGCATTTAGACCCCCCCGAAGTCTCAGTCCCATTCTGCGAGGATGCTGCAGGGTTAAGGGAATGTGTGGGACAAAGAGTACGTGGAGGGTTTCCACTGTTGTTCCTGCCAGCATTTCTTCCACGTTCAGCATTCCTGACCCACATGGGAGACAAGGCAGAGGAGTTAGTGGGAGCTGTGAAAGTGGTGCTGACTGAGAGGTCACAGGGACCAAGGTCACAAGCAGTGCAAAACGAGCAGAAAAAAACACAATGGCTAAGTTCCCATCTTCCTACAGGCTGACATGTTCATATCTTGCCACAGAGGACTCACAGCAGCCAAGAGAGAAGAATATTTTCAGAGAAGGGACTGTATCAAATGCTAATGAGAGGTCAAGTAATAGCTCAATCACTTCCTTTGGTTTTGGCAGATGGAGACTTTGGGGAACTTGCTGAGAGACGTTTCCTTGGATGGTGGAAGCAGGAGACAGATTGGGGTCCTTTGAAGATTGACTGGGGTGTAACTTTCTCTGGCACATGTGCTAAAAGTGGGCTTGTTCTGTCCCAGAGACCATGGCAAAAATCAACCTATGGTCTACATGTGTTTCACATACATGCAAATCAATAATAAAATACAGGATAAGCGAAGGAGAGGAAAAGGACAAATGGGAGAGGTTCCGTGCAAGGTTTGTGATCATGAATCAGCCTGATTATATATCTAGTAACTTTAGTTGTTCACTTGTAGGTGTGCCAGAAAGTTGGCATCATCCAGGATTAAGATGTGGTTTTTAAATGAAAACTTTCATTTTGAGACAACTGTAGAATCACATGCAGCTGTAAGAAGAAATACAGAGAGATCTCATGTAAGGATGAGGGTCTTGACAGGTATTGACAATGAAAGGAGAGAGGTGGGAAGGGCAGAGAGTGTCATCGAGGTGGTGGTTTTTATTAGTGGATCAAGGACTTTAAGCTGGACATGCAGAAAAGTGAAGTGTAGAGAGTCAGCGAGCAGAGAGTGAGAAAGAGGTGGCATGAGAAGGACTGGGTGTTTTGGTGCATCAAGACGGCTGAGCAAATATTCTAGAAGTAGAAGAGGAAGAACTCAAAAAAATGGATGACCGAAGTTCTGATTGAAATTTCTGCCCATAATAAGGCATGACTATCGTGCAGGTGGCCGAGGGGGAGGGGAGAATGGTCACTGGAGGCGAGGAGGCCAAGGGACCAAGAGGCTAGGAAGTTTGAAGAGTCATCCAGAGGAAGCACCAGTCACCCAAGCCAGAATTTTGGAGGTCATGCTAGGGCCTTCCTTTTCTTTACTTCCTCCGTGCAAATTCGTTAAGATTTTACCTCCTAATTCTTGCTTCTGCTCCGTGTTTTCCATACCCACCTCCTATGCTCAGTTCCTCTCTCCCCAGGAGTAACCTCACACCTCGTCTCCTTGTCTCCAAGCCTCCCCCTGACATTCAATATCCACCCAGGCACCAGGGGGATGACCTTCAGCTCATGACCTTCACAACCATGACCCGCCAGACAGAGCCCTCGTTTGGCATCCATTGGTACTGCAGGAGATTTCCCTATCTCCCCTTGCTTTCCACCTGGTAAAGTGGAGCTGCTTGGAGGTGTCCACACATCTGCTTGCCCTTGCGCTTCTCCTTAGTTTGGCCAGTTCTTAATAATCTTCCATCACAGGCCTGTCCTTAGTCCTTGACTGTGTCAAGTACATTCCCTCTTGCTCTCGACAAGACAGAGTCCCCAGTACAGAGCTCCCTGTACTGGAGAGCACCCCTGCATTACATTGGGAATGTGTGCTTATGTGCCCTGAGTAGACTGCAAGATTAGCACAGGCAGAAAGCATGTCTCATTCGCAGTGATCTGAACCCAGATAAAATTACCTTAATTACCTTCTCTCTATACTAGGATCTCTCAGCTTTGACACCACTGACACTTGGGGCTGGATCATTGTCTTGTTGGGGGCTGTCCTGTGCATGGTAGGATGTTGAGCAGCATCCCTAGTCTCTACTCACTAGATGCCAGTAGCATCTCCCAGTTGGGACTGCCCAAATGTCTCCAGCCATTGCCAAATGTCCCGCTGGGGACAAAATCACCCCTGGTTCAGAACCTCTGGTATATACTAGGAATACTCAGGAGGAGGAGATCCCAAAGAAGAAAGAAACAAGCCTGCTCTGAGGTTCACAGCCAAGTTCGTGTGTGAAGGCATCACCTCTGCAGTCTCTACCTTTTCCCCAAGTCGCTAAGTCTCATCTGTTGTTTCACATAGGCCAACGTGTATTCAAAAACGCTTGTTGGATTTTTTTATAACAAAATAATCTTTTAAAAAAGTTTCCACTGAAATACTGTGTCAGTAAGTTTGTAATATCCTCAAAATGCCACTGAGAGGAAAATGCACTTGAGAACACACGTATTAGCGCGTTTGAAGCTGTGACAGCCCTCAGGATGTAGCACTCACTCTTCGGAAAGGACAAGTCTTCAGTTTCTTTAAAGTGGAGCGAAAGATGCCGCGAGATGTTTCTTTCTTTCTCCTCTTCCTTTTTGACTTAAATGCTTAATTGGAAGAATTATGCCCCCTAATTTAGTAATGCAGTGACAGAGTTGCAAATTATTTCAGAGGATTCGTGAAGTTAACACGGTATAAAAATACACAGCTGGATTGTTTTAGTAAAAGAGATAATTAGTTATGTCCGGACTGCTGTATATTTCTCCTTCTTGTTCTCATTGAAACAAAGATGCTCTATGGTGTCAGCCACCAGCTGGTGTAAAGGGCGAACCCTCTGTCTGATGATACCCTAAGTTTTCGGCCTTCTTAGCAAATCTTCCCAATTCCATGCAGCCTGGTTAAGTCTCCTCTACTTGCTAAGCGAACTCTCCTTGGAAGGTTATCATGTCAGATAACTGGGAAGAAGCGGTTATCATCACTATGTATGACATGGGTGGGAATTCAGGAGTGGGAGGGACTGTATTTTGGAAAATATTTTGAGTTAGGTGGCCTCCCATTCATTTAGTGATCTGAAAAAGATATGAGGTAAGACCAATGCTTTTCCACCTTTGTAGTGAGAAGGTGTTTTTCTGTGTGTTTGCACAATTCAGAAATATGGAACTTTCTCGGCTGCTTGGACTTAGGGGCCAGGACAATAAATTTGGGTTTCCCAAAATGTCTTATGAAGGGACTTCATCTTTGGCATCATTTAAAATCATTTTATTTTATTTTATTTTTTAATTTAATTTTTATTTTATATTGGAGTAGAGTTGATTTACAATGTTGTGTTAGTTTCAGGCGGAGAGCAAAGTGATTCAGTTCTACATATACATATATTCATTCTTTTTCAGATTCTTTTCCCATATCAGTTATTACAGAATATTCCTTGTGGATTATCTGTTTTATATATAGTAGTATATATGTGCTAATCCCAACCTCTTAATTTATGTCCCCCCACCCCCATCCACTTTTCCCCTTGGTAACCATAAGTTTTTGGGGTTTTTTAATTTTTAAAAATTTTAAAAAATTTTAAATCTTTTACACTTTAAAGACGCATCCTGAAAAGTGACCAGATTACAGTCCCTAATGGGGATGAGATGCATGATGAAAGGGCAGTGCAAAAGCAGCTTAGAAGGAGAGGCCCTCTTTACATGGTTTTGTTGTGAAGGTCATCACGGGCAAGGAATCATCTGAGTGGTGCTCAGTGGGAATGGTGCTTGGGTGGGTTTTGAAAGACAAAAGGGAGAGGAAAGCTAACTCTGGAGAGTCTACTAAGGAATCAAAGGGACCTGGAGACGTGGAGTCGAATAGACCTGCCACCGCCCTGGGTTCTGTGGCTTTGGCGAGTTGTTTGACTTCTGTAGGTTCAGTTTTCTCATCTGTGAAATAAGGAGAGTAAGAGCTGTCTTGTGAGATCCTTGAGATCCTGGCACAGCGCTTGCACCCAGCCAGACCCTGCACTCACATCACAAGGGCCCTCGTCTTATGTCACCTCTGCACCATGAAGAGCTCTCAGCTGCAACTTAGAGGCATTGGTTTATTTGAAAACATTTACATGAGGGTTTTTCTATTTGACTGAAGGAGAAGGAGGGTAGTTGGGGCCATTAGGGTATGGAGCGGTGGGAGGGAAGGAGATTGGGGTGGGAGTTGGAACAGCCAGGAGGTGTCTGAGTCCTGCTTGACCAACAGATCATGTCTGAGCCAGAGAGGAGGCTGCGGGCAGAGGGCAGGAGCAGCCCTTCCTGAGATTCTAGAAGACACTGAGCAGGGAAGATCTGATGCCCTGTGGGCACAGTACAGCAATGTGCAGGGCTGCATCTTGCCCATACAGTGTTTTTGTTCAAATTAGTGTCTTGGTTCAAGTTAGAACGTGCCCCTCCTCTGCGTGGTCATCATCATACATGGGGCACTGAGCTTAGCAAGCAGAGCACAGATGGATTTCACCTCCTACTCCTGTCCCCTTGGCTGGGTGTCATTGTGCAGTCAACAACCTGTACAACTGTACATGGAGGCTCTAGTGTCCCAGCCCACTTGGTGGGGCTACAGTTCTGCCTGGGGAATCCCCCCAATAGGTGGGGTGGATATTTCCTAGTTCCTCTTTGGGTATATGGGCACAGAACAATGGTGAGGTGCTTGCAGTCCTTGACCTTTTGAAGAGGCGGGAGTTCCCCCGAGGATAATCCTGTTTGCTCACCTTCATCCATTATCCCCCAAATAGGATGAGCATGGTGAGGTGAGCCAACTGTCCTGTCTTGGGAAATGAGGTCTGTGTTTGTGTTGCATGTCCCAGGCTGTTGTCCAAAGTGGGAGAAGTGGCACCATGGCCCGACGTGGGAGAGGAAGAGGAACCCCCTTGGGCATGAGTCTACCTGACTGAGAAGACCCCGCGCTGGCCCTTCTCTGGCCTGACAGCAGACATCCTCATCTGTGACACCCTCGTCTGTGACTGGGGTAGTAATAGGAAGGAGAGCCCCTCCTGACGGCTAACAGGGAGGGTTTGGGAGAGAGAGTGCCTCAGCCATCCATGTGGTCCTGGACTTGCCTTATATCTGCACAGTCACCTACTCTCTATAAACTGAAGTGGGCTTCAAACATGATTTGATTATTATAAAGTAATGACTTATGCTCATGAGTTAAGCTGTAGGAGCTGCTCTTCCTGTTGAAATGTGAGTAGTCAGTTAACCAAATCTCACAGCATGAGAGACGGACAGTACCTCAAGGGTTGCTGGTCACTTTACAGTTTGGGAAACTGAGTCCAGGAGCAATCAGCCTTGCCTTCAGTTACACAGCTAATTAGGGATAGAATCGAGACGAGGACATTAAAGTCTTTTTTTCCCAATAAAGTGTTCTTTCTATAACATTCTCTACCAAAGATTAGAAAGAAAATCCTTCCAAGTCTGATAGATTTTTTGGTAAGAGCTTTATTGAGGTATAATTTACATACCATAAAATTCACTTGCTTTAAGTGTGTAATTCAATGATTTTTAGTAAATTTACTGACTTGTGCAAGTTTCACCACAATTCAATTTTAGAACATTTCCACTAGACCAAAAAGATCATGAAGGCCAATTTGCAGTGAATTTCCATTCCTGTCCCCCCTCTCCCAGCTCTAGGCAACCACTAGTTTGCCATTTCTATAGATTTGCCTTTTTAAAAAACAATTTTTTTCATATTAATTGAATCTTACAATATGTGGTCTTTTCTGTCTGGCTTCGTTCACTTAGCATAATGTTTTTGAGGTTCATCCATGTTGTAGCCTGTATCAGTACTTCATTCCTTTTTTTTTTTCCTTTAAATTTTATTTATTTATTTATTTTTGACTGCGTTGGGTCTTTGCTGCTGCGTGCGGGCTTTCTCTAGTTGCATTGAGCGGGAGCTACTCTTCATTGCGGTGTGCAGGCTTCTCATTGCGGTGGCTTCTCTTGTTGCGGAGCACAGGCTCTAGGCGCACAGGCTTCAGTAGTTGTGGCACACAGTCTTAGTTGCTCTGCGACATGTGGGATCTTCCTGGACCAGGGATCGAACTCGTGTCCCCTGCACTGGCAGGTGGATTCTTTTTTTTTTTTTTTTTAATTAATTAATTTATTTATTTATGGCTGTGTTGGGGCTTCGTTTCTGTGCGAGGGCTTTCTCTAGTTGTGGCAAGTGGGGGCCACTCTTCATCGCGGTGCGCGGGCCTCTCACTATCGTGGCCTCTCTTTTTGCGGAGCACAGGCTCCAGACGCGCAGGCTCAGTAGTTGTGGCTCACGGGCCCAGCTGCTCCGCGGCATGTGGGATCTTCCCAGACCAGTGCTTGAACCCGTGTCGTCTGCATTGGCAGGCAGATTCTCAACCACTGCGCCACCACGGAAGCCCCAGCAGGTGGATTCTTAACCACTGCGCCACCAGGGAAGTCCCTTCATTCCTTTTTATTACCAAACAGTATTCCCTTGTATGGAATGGCTATACCACATCTTGTTTATCTATTCACCAGTTGATGGGCATTTGGATTGTTTTGCCTGTTATTAGTAATGCTGCTATGAACATTTGGCACAAGTCTTTGTGTGGATGTATCAGTAAATTTTTAAAGGGAATTTGCAAAGTGTTTCAAAGAGAATTCGTTATACCGCTGAAAACAACACCAATACAACATCCTTCTTCCCTCCTCTCCTAGTCACAGGGTATTACACAATTATAACAGGGAGAAGAGCTGGAAAACCATCAGTGACATAATCAACATCATTAGATCGTTGCCAACAGCCTTTATTAGGCTCTAATTCTTCCTAATACCTGGGATGGGTAGGAGCTATATTTTTCCTATAGACTGAAATTTTTTGCTATTAATTTATACTCTCTTCTCTCTCCCTCTAAAAGGAAGATGTTTTTCTCCTTCTCAGAAACAGTGAGAATCTTCATCAGAGAAGGTGATAAATGTGCAAGCTTTGGGCTATGTTATCTTCAAAGTCCCCTAAGTGCCCTAGGACCAGCCCCTGAGAGTACCCCCATTACCCTCGACACTACTGACATTGGACTCTTTGCAGTGGAGGGCTGTCTTGTGCATCGTAGGGTGTGTTAGCAGCGTTCCAGCCCGCGACCCACTGGACGCCAGTGGTAAACCTCCCAGTCGTGACAACAAAGACTCCAACATCCCTGGGGGCTGGAACACAATGATCCCACTGGAAGGAGATGTTAGGGGAAGGGTCTGAGACCACCTCCTGCCCTGCTCTTTCTCTGGAGGGGGCTGAGGATTGGTGATCCAGCCAGGCCTCTCCCAGACCCTGGAGGATCCCACGAGGGTGCTGAAGGCTCAGAGACAAGGGGGTCTGTAAATGGGTCCATGTTACCCATGACTGGAGCAGCATTAGGTTCACTATGAAGGGAAACATGTTTGGGCTCAGAGGAGGACGTTATGGGAAACGAGGGGATGAGAACATGGCAGCCTGAAGGGGAAATAACTTTTTATTTAACTCTGATGTGAAGTTAACTGCTGCTTGAGTCAAAAACGGCCGCCCACCAGATGGCCACGTCTGCCACTTAGAGAGGAACTGGTGCTCTGTGTCCCTGGCAAAGGGGCACAGGGACACTTTGATCTTTTGCAAAAAAAAAAAAAAGAGCAGTTTTCCACACGAAAGGTTTTCCTGGGTGTTTTCAAATGACACACTTTTAAAAGACTTCTGGGCCACTCCCTTGTTTTGGCTTAGGACGGAGCTCTGAATACTTCCCCCGAAGAGGGGAATTTGGGGATTTTCATTTGTAGGACAATCACCCAAATTTTCAGGGACTGAGAGGTGTCCCAGGACACAGGACTTTCTGGGCTAATGCCAAGACCTTGCTCAGAAGAGGCAGCGTCCTGCAGCAAGTCCTACCTGTGACCCTGGCTGGCCCTGTCACCTTGAAAAGCCCTCTCCACCCTGAAGCTGCAGGGTCTTCTCATGGAGCATGGGTGTGGTGACACATGCCTGCGTTCCTGCGGGGCCGGCCCATGGGCGGGGCGGGACGGAGGCTGTGAGCAATGAGTCAGTGCAAAGGGTTTTGTCCAGAGTGGAGGGCGATGGAAGGCACATCAGTACAGTGAGTATTCGGGTGCCTACTGTGTGGTCTCATCCAAATTATCCTACTGAGCTGTTATATACTCTAAATTAAGTTCTTTATCCAACACGTAACTTGGACATGTTATCTCCTGTCTGTGGGTTATCTTTTCATTCTCTTACTAGGGTATTTCAAAGAGCAGAGGTTCTTAATTTTGGTGAAGTTCAACTTATAATTTTATTTCTTTTATGGGTCATGATTTTGGCATTGTATCTAGAAAACCTTTGCCTTACCCAAGGTCACAGATTCTCTCCAGTACTCTTCATTAATTCGTATAGGTTGCAGTTTCATTCTGTTGTCATTTTCCTTCTGCTTGAAGAGGTTTAAAATGTTTGGTAGTGCAGGTCTGTTGGTGATGAGTTCTTTCAGTCTGTGCATATCTAGAAACATTTTTTTTTTTTTTTTAGAAACATTTTCATCTCCTTCCGTTTGCCTGACACACCGCATGGTTGACTCTCTTGCTGTACAGTTGATGCTGAGTCTTGAAGAGTAACTGGAGGCCCCTGGCAGCCCCTGACATCTCGGTTGGGGTTGATTTATCATCCACTTGCCCGCAGAGCTAGCTCAGAGAGATCCCAGGAAATGGACAGAGGTCAGGGGGTTTGGCAGTGGGGAGGACCTGGGAAGTATCTGGAGTGCTGACCTTAACCTTTTTGACTGTAGGGCCCTTAGAGAACAGGGTGGCAGCTGTTCTCTAATGGGGATCCTCTCTCCATAAGTATTTACATGTACCCCACTTGGGCACACAGGTTCAAGGACTCCCCCTTAGACCCATCCATGGTCCCCTGGGTATAGGGATTGGGATAAGGACCCTGACCCAGAGCTTGGGGGCTCTGTGAACTGGGCAGGGTTCCCACATGAGGGATCCCTGAGAGCACAGGAAAGACCAGAGGGGAGAAACTTGAAGAAAGGCACTGTGCTGGAGAAAAGTGTTCCTACTTTGCCCGGGGCGGGTTCTCCAGGGGCTGAGCATGACCAGGGGAGGCAGGTTAAGCATGAAGCCCTAAAATGCCGCATCTTCTGAGTCCCGGAGATGCTGCCTGAAACCCTCTAAGGCTCCTGCCTTCCGTCTTGGCTCCTTATTCTCCTGGAGGAATAAGGCAATGACGGCTTGATGTCAGGGGGACTTCCCTGGTGGTCCAGTGGTTGAGACTCCACACTTCCAGTGTGGCCGGGCAGGGGTTCCATCCCTGGTCGGGGAACTAGGATCCCACCTGCCTCGTGCCGTGGCCAAAAAGAAGGCTTGATGTCAGGGAGCTGAGAGTAGGGGGACCCCAATATGCTGAACACCTACTGCGTGCTAGATGTGGTGATGAGCCCTTTTCTTGTTAAAGAGCTTTTAGCTTTTGAAGCCATTGCTTTTCTCTCCAGCCCCAAGGGGAAAAAAAGCTTCCTAGAAATGCAATAGTTTTAGCTGTCCAGTCTAAGGACACTTGACAATGATGCTGGTGGAGTGCATGTGCCTCCAGTTTTCAAGTGGACATAAATAAGAGCCAGATTGTAAATTGCTTCTGGTTGCTATGTAGCAAACACTGATTAGACAGCCAGTGGACGTGCTTCAAGAACCAAAATGCTAAAAATATCATTATTACATTATTATTGGGTGGAAGGTGAATGGTTGCAACATAGATACTATACTAAAAAATATAGCCTTCAATGCAGTAGGGGCTTTAAAATTCACTGCAATATAAGGATCACTCTTCAAATGACTATTTAAAAAAACCAAAACAACCCTACTGATATTTCAAAGCAAAATGTGACCTCTTTCTGAGTCTATTTGAGGTATACAATAGTTTAGATTTTTTTTAAATGACATTTTAGTAAAGATTTCATCTGAGAAAAGACTACTTAGAATAATTTTGTTTAAATCAATGCTCAGTTCTTAAAGTGGAAAATTAATTTTTTTCTCAAGCTGTTAAGTTAAAATGTCAAATTTTGTTTTAACTAATAACTTTAATAATTCTGGTATAAAATAAAATAACTGCTTGTGCTTATGAATATTTGTTTAAACAAATTAAACAAATAGGATTAAACAAATGGAAGTCACCTAAACAACCAATCAAACTTAGAAACTTAATTAGTTAAATTTACTTAAGCATTTTAAAACTCTACTCTCGAGAAACTTAATTAGGTAAATTTACTTAAGCATTTTAAAACTCTACTCTCGAAATTTAATATATCTGAAATATTTCATATCTCCCACAGGACAGACTTACAAATCTAATATGTAAATTCCTTCTAAACACTTACTCATCTCTTATAAATATAACAAGTGAATAAGCCAAGTTCTAATAAACTATCAACAACTCTTTACAAACTTAATCAAATTCTCTTCCTTTCACACTGAAACCACAAGTCTACAATCAACTGAAAATTTCAAATCAAACCCCTGGGCCAATATGTCCTATGCTCTGATATGCTGAAATCCTATAGATTTTTCAAGTGATTTAAATGACACAGATTTTTTTTTTAAATGATGATTACATAATTCATTCCTAAATTCAGTACAGAAGTACTAATATTGTGGGTTAGATTTGTCTCATTATCTCTGAACTTTTTTCTTCACCTTCCTGATTACAAAGTTGCTTAACTGTCCCAAGGGAGCTAACTTACCTTTAAGGCTCAGTTCTGGAAAGTGGTTCAAGATCCAGGGTATGTTTGCAGAGTCTGGACCCAGACAGAGATCTGGCACCATGTCCAGAACAATGGGCTCATAGGCGATAGGACTTCTCAGAGCATCACTTTTCATGCTTCCTGATGTTTCGTGCTGTCTCTTTACCCACTTTTTAAAAATTAACATCCTAATGATTCATAGCCTTTAATGTCTTGACTTAAATTGATAAGACTCTGCACCCTTTAAGTGTTGCATCTGGTTTCTCTTCAGTTGACCACATTCTGCATCCAACGCCAAAGGGTTCATCTCCCTCAGACTGTGGACTTGATGCCATCCTTAATGAAGAACTGCAGCAGAAACCTACACCATGGATGCATACAGGGTATTTGGGCTCATTTTATTGTGTCTTGCAAGGGCTGCTTTATTATTACAGCCTCACAAGCTAACACTCTCCTTTTCCATCTGTCCTTAAGGTTTTCCCATTTGTGGTATTTGGTTTCCTTTGAAGTGATCAAAGCTTTGTTTTCTCTTTGTTACTTGAGTTGAAAGAACTATCTATTTACCGATTAGCCCTTAACACCGTGGGTAGCATCCAGTTGTTTCTAGAATATACCTCAACACATATCCTATCTCCCTTGACCCCCTACCATTCCTCCATAAAATCTACAAAAGAAAAATAAAAGGGCTCCATTATTCTGATTAGCACTTCTTTCTGGGACTTTAGTTGGTTGAATGTGGTCCTTCGCAGCCTCTTGGTGGCCTTCACGTTCTATTTGTAGATGAGCCCAAGGACATTCTCTTTCATGAAGGTGCTCTCTTTTATGCTATGTTATCCCTACCAACATAGGGAAGAGATTTGGGCTTCTTGCTTTTAAAGATTTAAAAAGAAAAATAATTAGACATTGGATTTTATTTTATTCATTTATTTTTTGCCGTGCCGCGCAGCATGTGGGGTCTTAGTTCCCCGACCAGGGATGGAACCCGTGCCCCTTGCACTGGAAGCGTGGAGTCTTAGCCACTGGACAGCCAGGGAACTCCCTGGGCTTCTTGCTTTTAATCTTAAGATTGTCTTCACTTCCAAGAGCATACACTTGGATTTGAGGTAAAATGAACATTTTGATCCAAATATCACCAGTTTAAAGATGAAAAGTGGAAAAGATATAGGGGCCTCAACTTCTTCCTCCCAATCAGCTCTATTTTATCTCCCAAAGTAAAGATTCCTAGAGAGATCTCTTCTCATTACACACATCACTTTCCCCATGAGATTAATGATCACTGCCACATTTCCTCATAAGTCGTCAAGCAGGAGTAGTCTTTTGGGAGCTTCCCAAAGATGTAGTATTGACACCTGAGCAAAGAAATGCGGGGTCGCCAACATTCATACTCACCTTTGAATTTTTTATCCTTTTGGAATAAAAGGTCTGTTGTCAGTAGCTTCAGTGCAAGTAATTTTTCCTCTTCAAAAGTCTGGTTGATTGTTGTTAACATTTGTAACCCACTCAGATGGTTAGACATTTCAAAGTTAGAATACATGAAGAAAGTCTTCTTGCTCCAGTAATAATGTAATCCACCACAGGTCTTCATATTAACAAGCTATCAGCTGAAACAGATGGGTTCGTTCTATATCTATGACCTTGACAACCTAAGAGGTTTTTAAAAGAGCAGAAGTTCACCACCTCTTCAAAACTGCCATCTGTGAATACATATGTTCATGCATGTATATACATATATATGTGCATACATATACATGTATGAAACTTAAATTATACGGCTTTAATTACATGGAAAAGCAAATACTATCAATATTATATGTATATACCCCCCCATATATATACAGTAAAAAAATACTTAGATTAACTCAGAAAAAATGATAATAACACCAAAATAGTTAAATGCTATTCCAAATATTCTGCCCATTAGTGGCAATATTTTTACTGCTTACTTTCTGGTGTAATTTTAGGCTTCCTTTACACAGACCCACATGATGTCATCATAATATAGAAACATAATTTTGAAGTAGAAGAAGAAAAAACTAAATTCAGGTAAAATATCTTCTCATAAATTTAAAGTGTGGAAATAAAATCACCAAAAAAAAAAAAAGCTAGTCATACTTCAATCCAAATATAGTAAATCCCAGTGTCTCAAGGAACCCAGTTTGAAAACTCTTGATTTTAGGTTGTCTACCCAGATTCAAGTGATATAAAGTAGGAGGCAATCTCTTTTAACTATAAATAATCAGGACCTCTTTCGAGAGATAAAATAATCCAAGAATAATTCTAAAAATGTGTACAAAAATGAGCACACTTTTGTATCTGTGTAGCACAATTAATAAGTTTCATCCCATAAAGAGCATCTTTGTAAACTCAGAATCCCAGGAAATGTGGACAGAGGAGGGCAGGTGGCAGTTATTATTTTTAAGCCCATTTAATAGAGCAGAACACTGAGGCTCAAGGAGTAATCAAATCAGATCAGGAGTCCTGGGTGTGCTACTCAGATCCTGACTCCTGGTGGCTCTAAACACTATCCAACCTCTTTCTCTTTCCTGCCCCTAAATTTGAACATATTTATGTAGTGGTCCTGAGAGTAACGGCGAGGATTCATGTGCTCACAGGAGACCTTGACAGCTCTGTGCCTAGCTCACAAACAGCTCACTTCACAAGTAGATCTTCTGTCCCCCACTGCATCAGAAACCCCACCCACAGTCACCTAAGAAGTGTTTAAAAACACGGATGCCCCAAACCAAATGAATCTCTGAGGGTGGGGACCAGGAACCAGTATTTTTTAAAAAACATCTCCAGGTGATTTTAATGTGCAGCTGGGGTTGAGATACCTAATCTGTCCTTGTCATCACACTTCCTCTGATGAATGGAATAACCCTCAGATGTTCTTTCCTCTTGTCCTGCGTGCTGGGGCTCCAGGATGCAGAGAGGAGTGGGGAGGGGAGTCATTCTATTGTCCCCATGATCCATGCACGCGTGTGTGTGTGCACGTGTGTGTGTGCACATGTGTGTGTGCACGTGTGTGTGTGTGTGTGTTCATTCTAGCGTAATACACTTCACAGCTCTGAGGCCGATGCCATTTATAATACTACTTATCACACTTTATTGAGCACAGGATCACCTGCAGATCTTGTTAATGTTCTGAGGCAATGGGTCTAGGTTGGGGTCCAGCAGTTTTGCATTTCTAACCAGCTCCCAGGGGACATCAGTTGCTCTGAGCCACAAACCATACTTTGAGGAGCCAGGATGCAGCGCACTTAAAGACTAATCAGTAAATCTTACTTTACACACACACATACCATTTTTCGTTGATTGTAATATTTCAATTTTTCCCCACATTTCAGTAAATGTGCAATCGTCCAGACGATGATGTCTTATGTTTGCTGTTGACCAAGAAAAGCCAACACAGCTGACATTGCCCATGTGCAGGTAGACTTGGTCCTGGCTGTCACACTGATGGTACTTCAGTGAGTCATGAGTGTGATTAGTAACTATATAGTTAAGTTTGTCTGACGGTTAAAAGATCTCTGAAAATTACCTACGATTTGGCATTTAAAGGAAAATTTATTAAATACACAAAAAGGCATGAAAACAGAGTAGCAGGGTATAATGTGTTGTTAGTAAAGCAAACATGGCTTTTTAGTAGAATGGCATAGTCTCCTATTTCTCGCAGAGGGACTGCCAAAGGCTTAATGGCGGATTATAATATTGGTTCAAGACACTTGCTGCCCTTCTCTACCGGATCCCTCCCTCCTTCTTGCATCTACTTGTAGGAGGAGCTTACGTCATGCCAAATCATGCCACGCTTGACCACGTGACTTCCTTTGGTCAGTGGCGTGTGAGCAAAGTGATGCATGTATTCCTGAACAGAAGACTTAGGAGCCATCACACTGTTCACTTTCCCTCTTCCATGAGAATGGCACGCCCCTGGTAGGGGTCATTCTCTCAGTCTGGTCCCCAGAATGAGGACCTGTGGAGGTGAGCTGCCACAGCCAACCCGAAAGCACACTGAACCCAGCGAAAACAGAACCTTTGTTGTTGTAAGCCCCTGGGATTTTGGTGATGGTTTTTACCATACATAACTTATCAAAAGCTGACTAATAGAGGGGCCTAAGAGAAGAAGTAGGTGGAAATAAAGTACTACGGAAATCTATGCAGACGGATTGCCTATTGCAGGGCCACCAACGCAACCGAAAGTGAGAGAAATCGCCAAATCCCAGAGAATAGAACAAAGGCGTTCAGGCAAGGAGAGAATGGTGTGATCAATTCACGCATCTAATTCACAGACTGTCATTAAGGCATCCCTCTGTAACCTAATTTACAATTTGTTTTTCTCAGTCATTTGAAAAATAAAAGTGTGTCTTGCAATCATGTCGTCTTAGAATTCATGAAACAGTAGCTGTCCCACTTTGTGGCGCCATGTTTCGTTTTGTTTCACATGCTGAATCACTTGTGCCCATTTCTCAAGCATTCTGAATGAAAAATCTGCCAGAGAATTTGTTCATTTCAAGGCAGTTTAATGAAGAAAAGGACTCTGTGTATGTATATCCTACAAGTAAGGAATAAATAGTGCTGTTTTTAAAGCAAATGTCAAATTGTTCCTGGAGGGAAGATCTAAGGCCTCCCATTGTTTCCTTGCTTTTGAAGTCATTACTTTGTCTCCAGTGCCCCAGAGGAAGCTCTCCCGCTCACAGCTGATGCTCCTTTTTCTTATTTAGATGGCAATTTTTTTTAAAACAATGGATAAGTTATTTGGATGTGAGGGAGGGATAGGTCAAGAGAGTTGCGTCTGCCAACTCACTTTTGTTGTATTTGCTTTCAAACAGGAGGGGACAGTTATCATCATTATGAAATCGTGATCCATATGAGAAAATAGATACTTAGGGTACACAGGTGCCTGTAAAAACTCAGGCACTGTTTGTGCATAGCTCTTACCTATGGGTTGGGGGGGGAAAATTAATCTGAGACTGCACTTCTATATTTCTTTTTCTCTTAATTTTGTCTCTATATTTTGAAGACAATTTATTCTTGTTTTAGAACACAAAACATTTTCATTTTTCACTCACAACCTCCACTCTGTAGTCTCTTCCAAAATACCCTAACAGCTTCTAATGAGTTGAATGTGGTTCAGCGGAAATCAACCCACAGGCTACACAAGACTCCACATTTCCCTCTGAGATGAAAGGCAAGGCAAAGAGAACTATAATTATATTTCCTTTCGGCTTCCTATCTCCTCCTTTATTCCTTTTTTTTTTTTAAAAAAAGAGACAAAGATCTTAATAGAAGTGCTTCTACCCTCACATACCTGTTGGAAACTATTTAAATCCCAAGAATTAACTTTCGAGGATTTTTAGGTCAAAGATAAGGGTCAGCCAGACTTGATGAGTGACAGCAAAATAACTGGATGCCAGCGGGGATTAGTTGAGCCGTATTAGAGATACACAGCAGAAGTGAATGGATATAAACCACTTGTACAGCTCCAACTTGACTTGCCCAAGTTGATACAGTCAGTCATCCTTAAGCTGCCTATAGGGTAAAGAGTCAACTGAAGTTCTGAAAAGCAGCTGCTGTGTTTGGACAGTGCAAACAGCCAATTTAGAGCATGCAGGCAGAGAACTCCAGTTAAGCCTGCAAATCTGGATAGGGCACGCATATACCTACTTATCTGTGTGATCCTTCAGCAAGAAACCATTAAGTCTCTGCTCTCTCTTAGTTCATCTGCAATACGAAGGGGCGGACAGAGATGATCTCTTGACCCCCTTTGAATGCTGACCACCCTGTGATTCCGCTCCATCCTCATCCTGTGGGACCCTTGACCGCCTTCAACAGGCTCGCCACGTGCCCAGCACTGCAGAATCTCCTGGAGCGTGCCACATTAAGCTTGACAGGGTACATAAAGCATCCGCCAGCCAAGCGCTGTTGGTCCAATTGCTGTCATTCTGCAAAGTCTAATCCAGAGTGCCACACGATTGTGAGAAACCCTGGATAAGAACTTCATCTTTAACAGCACGCGCTGCACTTGGCAGGAGAAGTTTGCCCTTGCTTCGGCTCCAGCACTGTTTGCTCAAATGCAGACGCTCTCCAGAGACCTCTCTTTCAGACTTGATTGTTGGTAAGGAGTTCTGGCAGTGTCTCTTGCGAAGTTGCTGGAAAGGAGTAGCCCAGGGGTTACTGAGCACACAGGAGATGTTCGGTTCTTAATTGTCTGGGAAGACAGTCAAGGAATAAATTACCAGGTTCTGATATTTCTGAAGTGTCACTGCCATTTGGCTACTTCGCTTGCAAGAGATGATTGGCAGGTCAGCAAATGTTTGCAGCCATGTTTCAGGGCATTGCAATCTCCCCAAGGGAAAGCCTTTCATCTGAAGGGCCACTTGTAGAAATTGAGTATCTTATATTTCCAACAGGCTGGAAAAAATTCCTGGCTACTAAGATGCTTTTATGTTACTTGGCCTTTTTTTTAAAAAATTTCAGCTTTATTAAGGTATAACTGACACATAAAATTGTAAGATTTTTAAAGTGTACATCATGATTTGATACATGTATACATTGTGAAAAGCTTCCCCATAGAGTGTTACTTGGCTTTTTAAAATAAGGACAAAGGGGGGAAATGCAGACAAATTTATAAACACTGTATAAAACGCAACTAATTCTATATTGCCCTCCTTTTCCATAATGTTCTCATCTAAGATTTTGGATGCTACCATCTACAAAGAAAATTCTCTTTTAAATGTGTATACCTGTCAAGATTATACATTTCCCAATATTACAATTGATGATATTGATATTACAATGCTTCCTAATGTGGTCCTGCTTCCTGACTTCATCTCACAATCATTTGTTGATGGGCCACCTGCTAGCATAGGTGATGGGAACCTGAAAAGAATGGGCAGAATCTCTGCTTTTAGGATGTTCACTGGTGTCAAGTGGAGAACCTGCACCAGAACAGATCACTAAATGCAATGCAGTGAGTTCACACCTTAGAGGATCATAGGGAAGCTTCACTGAGATAGACCATGGGTTGAATTGCCAAGAACAATCACAGGTCTTTAAGGAAAGATTCCTGGAAGCGGTAAGGACACATGAAGGAACGGAGGAGAGAAATGGTGTGGTTTATGCAGAGAAAGTTCAGTTCAGCTGCTGCAAGAAAGTGCAAGAAGTAATTGGAAGGAAGGCTAAAGAGCGAGGTGTGGATCAGATCATAGAAGGCTGTGTTGCCACTTGAAGGAGGTTATTTCTCATCCTTAACTTTATCTTATTTCACAAACAGCCCTTCTAGTTTTTAGCAATTTTAATCCTTTCCACTTCTTAAACTAAAGATTTAATCCTTTAATCTTCTAGGGATGTGGGTCTAAACTTCTGCTGCACATTAGAGTCACTTGAAGAGCTTTCTAGAATCTCGATGCTCAGCTGCATCCAATACTATTTAATTGGGATGCAGGCATCAGTACTTTTAAAGCCTTCTGGGTGGTTACAATGTTCAGCCTGGGTTGAGAACCACATTACTATCTGCTATTTAAGGAAGGTAAGAAAGGCAAATTCTAGGCAACACTCACCTTTGAAATTCACATCCCTTCCTAATTGCAATGGTCCTTTGTCACTTTTTGCATCAAGGTTTACAGCATCTGTCAAAGTCACACATAAATTTACAAGTAACTAAAGGAATGGAAATTTCATATGGCATCTTTGTCAAAAGCTCTCAAACATCTTCCTAGGAAATATTCTCCCAGAAATGGCAGGCATACATAGCAACTTTAGCCCTGGTAAGATTTCACGGGTCACCACTGTCCGCCCTCAGTTCAGAGCCTGAAATCCCAGGTTCCTGCCTCTCTCACCACTTCCTGATGACTCACTGCCCCATCGTGTATGAGCTAATGTTTCTATTCTGCCCTTAGAATCTAGACCCTTTTTGTGTAACACATCTGGCTCTAAAGTCAAGTCATTGATTTTAAATAAGCAAAGGAGAATTAAAACAGTTCTCTGCAGAGTGGCTGCATCCTGGATAGCCAAAACTTCAAAAATTTTTGGTCTGCTTCGTTGTTTTGTATCTTTTCAATAGTCATGAAACTTTGCAAGGTGGGTTTGGGAACAACCGAATCTAGATTTTTCTGAGCCAGTTCTAGCAAATGAGATGAGGTTTCTCTTATGAAACCCGAGTGAAGTTCTTGCGGGATCAGTAGATTAGGGGTTGACTCCTCAGTCTGACCACTAGGCTACACAGCCTGGTGTTCACATCCCAGAGACCCCTTCCTTATCTGTAGGTGAACTTCACCCCCTTGAACTGCTAGGATAACTAAATGTGATGGTTTATGTAGAATGTTAAACACTAGTCTCTTGGACCCTAAAATGTCAGTGTCTTTCTCAGGCAGGAATGAGATTACTTAGGTCTCAATTCTACTGGAGTTAGAGTTGACATTTCTGAAAAATGCTTTAGCTGCAACTCAAAGACACACGTGTTCATTGGCGAGCTATCCTATCTCAGGGGCCGTGCTAGACTCAGATAAACAGAGATAATGGAAGAGCAGCCCTGTCCCCAAGTATCTTAAGATAATCACGGTTAATGTTTGTCTAATGCCCACACTGTAGAATGTATTACACAATCGTTAAAAATAATGATAGAGAGCCTTATTAGATGGCTTGAAGGGATTTCTCCTAGATGTTATGGTGCGAGAAAAACAAGGTTCAGAAAAGGCACAGCAAATATTTTAGTTTTTAAAAAACTAAACCCTCCCCTGAAGATGCACATTTACATCATAAGTGTATGTCTCCAAAGACATGGGCAGGAACCTATGGGTAAATATAGGCATCTGGAAGGATACAGGTGTCAACATAGCTCACCTGGTAGTGGGAGTGGGGTGATGGGGGGAGCTGGGGAGGAGGTGGTAGCAGTGGTGAAAACAGCATGTAGGGTAAGATCTCATTCAGGTAAAAGTATGTGTATGTATGGCTTCATAAAGAGATGCATTCATTTTTTGTTGTTGAAAAAGACATAAGTTCTTTAATTTAACATGGGAGACTGTTATAGGCTGAATTGTGTCTCCCAAAAAAGATACATTGAAGTCCGCAGCTTCAGATTATGACTTCATTTAGAACTGGAGTCATTGCAGACGTACATGGTTAAACTGAGATGAGGTCATCTGAGTAGAGTGGACTCCTAATCCAGGAGATTAGGACCCCTGTCCTTATACGAAGATGGCCAGGTGAAGACAGACGCATGGGGGAGCATCACATGAATGATGCTAGCACGACAAAGGAGCACCAAAGACTGGCAACCAGCAGAAGCTGTAGGAGGTGAGGAAGTGTCCTCCCTTAGAGCCTTCGGAGGGAGCATTGCCCAGCCCAAACCTTGATTTTGGACTTCTGGCCTCCAGAACTATGAGAGAATACATTTCTCTTGTTTTCAGCCACAAAGTTTGTGGCACCTGGTTACAGCAGCCCTGGAAAATTCATACAGACACAATTCTTGATTCTGTTTTATAACCTGACCTTTTTCATTTAACAAAATATTGTGAACATCTTTCCATGTCATTCAAGTTTCTGCTACAATATCCAAGATTAAATTTTATCTGTACTCTGAAAGTATGGCTGCATTTTGTGTCCTGTAAATTGACCTTATAAAGTGAACTATGGGCCTTTCTGCTCCAGTTGGGTCCTCAAGGGCAGGTTGGGGATTTGGGGAGGGATCCTTTTCACCGATGCTTAAGTAGAAGGCTGGGACCCTGTCTTATTCCTACTGCCTGACTGTTATCATTTCTTCTTTGCCTGTGTTGAGTGCAGGGCACACTCCAGGCCTTGTACCAGGTGCTGGGAATACCTGTGCCTGAGGTGTGTCCTGGCATGTGGACTCTTGGGAGACCTGGGCAGAGTGCTGTGGTCCAAGCCTGCCCCAGGAGCCCAGGACCTGCTGGAGATCACAGGGCCTGGCAAGGGTCTGTGCAGACAGACCTGGGCCTGCTGACGTCCCAGGGACTCAGAGGCTCTCCCTTCCCCAGAGGAACCCCTGAAGACCAGAAGTAAGTTTCTTGCTAGTCTGGTTAGATGGATTCTCAGAGTCAAAATTATATTTATTTATAGAAAATTAAGAATGAATGATCATAGTAGACCTTTCTATGGTACAAGATTGTCAGTACCATACTTTGTTCTTTATGTTAATTAACTTATTTAAACCTCACCACTTCCTAATGCCCTAGGTACTGTTGTCATCCTCATTTTACTGATGTAAAACTGAAGCAGAGAGAGATGAAGCCACTCGCCCAAGGTCACAGAGCTAACAAGAGGAGGAGCTGGGACTTGAATGCAGGCAGTTCGGCTCCCAGGGGCTCAGTCGTGACCACTGGATGACACAGCCCCAAGACTCCTGGTCACTCCAGGGCTGAGCAAGTACCCGTTCTGAAGGTGTCACGTTCATTAACTCCTTAAGTGCGTGTGGTTTCTTCTGAAATATGAGCTTGTGAACTGAGACACATTTTGGCTACTGTATATTTCACAACATTCTGGCCTTCCTGAGATGATAACATACAGTTTTGGTGTTTTACATTTACATTTTAAAGCTCTAGAAATAACCAAAAGAAAAAAAAAAAGAAAACATGGAATAATCTTATTCCTTTAAAAAGGTGTAGAATACTTTTATTCTAGAGGAAATCAGACCCAAAAGCCTATTCAGGAAATGGTCATGCAGAGAAGAGGACATGGGCTTGAGGAGTTCAGGTGAGACATGAGGAAGGACTTCCTGTAGGGGCAGGGCAGGCCCAAAGGTGATTAAGTAGAACTGCACCCCTGGCCCCAGTGGAGTTCAGATGGACACAGTCCCGAGGACGACTGGTTTCCGGAGGATGAGTCTGGCTGGGGTGTCCCCCGGGCCAACCAGGCCTTTGCATCAGCTAAGCTGACCAGATGCTCTTGGGAGCAGCTCCTGTTTCAAGGGCCACTTGGGCCTGCTGACATTACTGCTTTTCTTAATAGCTAAGGAGTTAAAGTCGAATCATTGAGATGATCTTTCCACGTGCCTGAGTGAGATGATTCACGTGTATGAGGAGAGACACAGGTTGTAATGATTCTTTTAGGTGAAGGGGAGCCAGCCTATGCAAGCATTTAAACGTCCAGATTTAAAAGTCAGAAGCCAATCGAGGGAAGAGAGGGGAAGGCAGTGGGGCTGCAGCAATTTGATGGAGGCTGGAGACAAGCCCCTTGCACAGCCATCGGGAGGGGAGGACCGTCTGCAAACCTCGCAAACGCCTGCCCTTTGTCAGCTCCAGCAACACCCACCGGAGAGCCACAACTCTGTCTTCTTGTTCAGGAGTTTCTGCCCTTCCCCAGCTGTCCTCATTCGGAGGAGTTTTCCTGGTTTTGATTGCAGCGTGTCAATTGTTAGCCCTTTTGCCCCATCGGTTTCCAGATAAAAATCATTCCCCCTTTCCCCAAAGGATGTTTTTTATAAGTAGGAATCCTTTTCCTTGACAATACAACATTTAGTTCCAGCATTAGAAGGAAAAGAAAAAGCTATTGCCTTTAAAAGTGTTTTGAAGTCACGGATGAGGTAGATGCGAGTTCTAATACGCATACCTTTTAGTCTCTGGCTAATGTGCTCTTGAGTGATGGGAAGACAGGTCTCCGATGCCTGGAGATGGAGCAGCTGATAGATCCAGGGTTCTAAAGGGATGCCTGGCTGGGTTCCGGGGGCCTCTCTTTGACCTGCTCTGAGGCTCAAATGTTCAGGTCAGTTTCAGCAAGATCAGGACTTACTGTGTGGGTGGGACCTCCCCTACCCCATCGGGGTGCCCACCCAGGAGAAATCAGCTTAATATGAGCATCTGTTTTTATTTTTTAATTGGAGTATAGTTGCCTTACAATGTTGTGTTAGTTTCTGCTGTGCAGCAAAGTGAATCAGTTCCACTCTTTCTTAGATTTCCTTCCCATTTAGGTCACCACAGATCATTGAGTAGAGTTCCCTGTGTTATACAGTAGGTTTGCATCAGTTATCTATTTTATACATAGTAGTGTATATATGTCAATCCCGATCTCCCAATTCATTCCACCTCGACTTCCCTCCTTGGTAACCATAAGTTTGTTCTCTATATCTGTGACTCTATTTCTGCTTTGCAATAAGCTCATCTGTACCATTTTTCTAGATTCCACATAGAGGTGATACTATACGATATTGAGCATCTGGTTTTGCAGGGGAAAGAGCAGAGTGGGGGTGTCTGTAAACTGGATATTGTGTTGTTAAAAGTAGTGCTCATTTCCAAACCTTCCAGAAGCCGGCAAGCCCAGCCCACTGCACCTGGGCAAGAGGATGATGAGCTAGTGCAACTCGCAGGAACTGGCCTGTCTTTCATCCCTGAAGACCATCATTAGTCAGAGGAGCTCTGCCATGGTCTGATTGTTTGTGTCCCCCTAAAATTCGTATGTTGAAGTCCTAACCCCCAAGTCATGGTATTAGGAGGTAGGGACTTTGGGAGATGCTTAAGTCATGAGGTTGGAGCCCACAGGAATGGGATTAATGCCTCATAAAAGAGAGCCCGCACCCTTTCTGCTGGACTAAGACAAGCTCCCAGCACCCCCTAAAGATGGGCACCTGCCCTGTGCCAGGGACTGTTCAAGGCACTTGAATGAGAGGCAAGTCCTTGTCCTCAAGGGGCTTCTACTCTAGCGCAGGAGAGAAATAAGGCAAAAACGCATCAAGAAGATACATTCACAAGACGGCTCATTCCTTCCACACGTACCAGGTGTCCTCTGTGCATATGGGAGATGTCATGTAAGGAACAGAAAGGCTGCCTTCTAGGGGAAGGGCTAGACCATGCAGGTGAGGAGTGAAATAAATGTAGTGAGGAGGTTATGGACCCAAGGGAGAGTCAGAGCAGGATGAGGATGGTCAGAGCACTGGCGCGGACAGGTGTGCAGGTTGGAATAACAGGCTCAGGAGGCCTTGATGAGAAGTGAGATGCAAGTAAAGACTTGAAGGAGGAGGGAGTGAGCATGTGGGTATCCGAGGAAGAGCATCCCAGGCAGAGGGAATGTTCTGGCGTCAAGGTCCTGGAGATTGTCTGCTGTATCTAAGGAGCACCAGGGGCCAGTGTGGTCAGAGAGGTCCACATAAAGGGCAGAGCAGAAGGTCTGGTCAGTGAGGGAAAGTGAGCAGATCCTGTAGGGCTGGTGGATTGTGGTGAGGATTTGCCTTTTATTCTGAGCGCAAGGTGGAGATGGAGTGTGGTCCAGAGCAAAGAAATGGCATGTTTCAGGTTACATCTGAAGAGGATCACTCAGGTTGCTGTTGAGATTAGGGAACAAAGGTGGAAGCGTTTCAGATGCGATTACAGCGTCCAGGCCAGAGGTGACGGTGCTGGGGGCCAAGGTGGTCTCAGAGGAGGCTGTGAGAAAGGGAGCTTTAACAAGATTTGCTTGAGGGGTGTGAAAGGGAGGCCTTAAGAAGGACTCAGAGGTTTAAGAATGGAGGGCTGGACGGATGAAGTTGCCACCAAGTGAGATGGAGAAGTTGGCAGTAAAGTTCAACTTTGAAGATTGTGTTGGGTCTCCAAGTGAAAATATTGAGCTGTCAGATACACAAGTCTGCGGTTCAGGAAAGTGGCCTAGACTAAAATATGGATTTGGGGAGTCACAGCACATGGATGGTTAGTTGTATGTGTCCACTTGGCTAGGCTATAGTACCCTGTAATTTAATCAAACACCAATCTAGGTATTGCTCTGAAAGTATTTTATACACATAGTTAGATGTAGATGTGGTCAAATCTGTTGACCTTAAGTCAAGGAGATTACCCTCAACAATGTGGGTGGGCCTCACCCAATCAGTCTAAGGCCTTAAGGGCGAAACTGAGGTTTTCTACAGAAGAAGGAATTCTGCCCCAAGACAGCAGCATCAGCTTCTGTCTGAGGGTCAAATAATTTTTTTTGGTAAGATGAGATGATTCATAGCAGGTTTCTATGCTGATGAGGATGATCTTAGAGAAAGGGGGGAGGTTCATAATATATTTAGGAGAGAAAGGGGGCCTGGCTGGAGCAACGCCCTTGAGTAGGGCAGAGGGGATGGGAAACACAAAAGGTTGACCTTTGATGTAGCTAATCGTGGGTTTCTCTCAAGCAGTGTTTGTCAACCTTGCACCTGCATCAGAATTCCCCAAGGGCTTGTTCAAACAGAGTTCTGTGATGTGGCCTGTGAATCTGCATTTCTTACAGGTTCCCAGAGCCCCTGATGCTGCTGGTCCAGGGCCACACTCTGAGAACCACGGACTTTTGTGAGAGCAGATGGAAGGCAGAATATGTAAACACAGATGTTTGGAAGAAGAGAGATGGCGTCGGGACAGTCTGAACATCTTCCTCGGAGTGCTTCCAGTTTCCTAGTCAAGTAGAAAGCCAGGTCACTAGCTGAAAGTGGGGAGAGAAGATAAGGTTTTGGGAATTTGAGGAAAGAGGAAAAGTTGGTGAAGCAGTCATTAAGGAGAAATGGGAAAGTGAGTAAACCAAGGTCGATAGATCATATGCTTGACATTACTAAAGTTCCACCTGAGTTTCTTCATCGTGAATTTCAAGTGAGATCAGTCAGTATGTGTTTTTCTCCAGCTACATTCAATTGGCAGAGATGGATTTCAGGGTAGTGGTTTTGCCAAGCAAGGATGACAATGCATGAAGCCAAGAGAGTCAAGGATATGGGCAAAGAAAAATTGTAATGGTCACCCAAGGAATGGGAGCCGAGTAAGGAGGGAGAGAGGGAGGAAAGGTGGAAGGGCTGAGGCGTTGTGGAAGAGAGGAATTCAAGGAACTAAGCAAGAGTCCACAGGCTGGACTATAGGTGTATTGAAATTGCCCAGAATAAAAGAGAGTGGCATTGGGAGAGTGACACTGACTTAGGAAATCATACCTGCTAGAAATGAGAGGGAGAGTTGGCAGCCTCATTAGGGTTAGTGGGTAATATAGTCTGGGGACATGAGATTCAAAGCTGGGATCTTTAGGGAGGAGACAGAGGGATGGTGAGTATCATGAATGGAACACAACCTAGCAGTGACATAGGGAGAGTGGCTGGGACAGGGGCAGAATAGGACGGTCAAGGCAAATCCTCTGAGCAAGTGACATCTGGGCTGAGTCCTGTAGAAGTCAGCCCGGTGGAGAATGCAGGTGGAACGTTCCAGATAGAGAGAGTACACTGGCTCCTAGGAAGAATGTAACTGGAATGTGTGGGAAACACAAGGATGGATGGACGTGTTGGATGGTATTGAACCAAGAGGGTCCTGGTAGCAGATGCAGTCAGAGATGGTGCAGGAGAGAGATCACGCTTGTGCGCCCCAGGAAAGAGGGTGGATTTGATTCTAATAAAAAGTGGAAGCCAATGCAGGGTGAAGTGGAAGCAAGGGAGCCATGTGATGTGTTTATGTTTGTTTACCTTGGCTGCCGCCGAGGAGATGGGCTGTGAGGGGACGACAGTGGAAGAGGAGAGACCGGTCAGGAGGTCTATTGAAGACCAAGACCCTGTGAGATGGTGTTCACTATGTGCCCCTCAGCAACCCCAGGAGACTGGGACATATTACTACCCCCATTTTACAGCTGTGGAAACAAAGGCACAGATTTAACCCAGCTAATAAGGGGCAGAGGTAAGAGTCAAACCCTGGTGGTCTGGGTCTAGATGTGAGGCTCAGAGCCAGGTGCGATGCTGCATCTGTTGGGTAAGAGATCTGGATGGCTCAGACGCGGGAAGAAGTAGGAGAGTTGGTGAGGAGAGAGCAGGATCAGGGTATATTTTTGAGATGGAACTGGCAGATATGAATTACACATGAACTGCAGGGTAAAGAGAGAAATGAAGGATGGCTTCTAGATTTGAGGTCCGGGCGACTCTGTGGGTGGGTAGTACCATTTGCCAAGATGGGAAGAACCATGAAAGGAGCAAGTTTGGAGGAGAAAATAATAAGCTTTGAATATGATAAGGTATGCATGCCTTCCAGAAACTTCTGTGGATCTGTGGCGTAGGGAGTCGGATGCGCTCATTGAAGCTGTGGAGAGGCTGGGGCTGGAGAGACGGATGTATAGATCGTGTATAGATGTATAGACAGATGTATAGATGTATAGATGGACCCATGGAAAGGAGGAGACTGTACATGAAAGAGAAAGAAGATGGCGATTGAGTCTGGGACTCTCCAGCCTCAGTGTCAACGAGAGGGGATTTCAGTGAGAGACTAAGGGGGAGCAGCCAGGGATGTGTGAGGAAACCAAGGGGGGGTTCTGTGAGCTCCCAGCTCTGACCAGACTGTAACTAACCACCCCACCCCAAGGACTTGCTAACCCTCTCTCTCTCAGTGCTTTAACCTCTGCCGATACTGTGCGCTTCTTCAGCTGAACTCATGGCATTCCTTCCCTGGCTATTTCCTGAATTTGGGAACAGACAAGGAGCGACCCTTGATCGGAGTCAACCCTCTAAGATAGGAATTGCTGGGACAGAAGAGAAACTCAGGCTCACCCAGATAAACGTATCAACACAGTGGTGCAAGGTCTAGCCCACATTGGGAACACCAGCCTGATTTTGTATTTGGCTGATGGTTGTGTATGGGGACACCACAGGCTGGGGGATGGATATGGATCTGTGATCACAGCCTTATCAGGGGTTATGAGACCTATCCAACCAAGGTGGCTCCTGGGATCCTTTGGGGGATTCAGAACCGGCCCAGGTAGATCTGCAACGTGGGAAATCCTACATCATGGGCTGTTTCGTGTTGTTTTGCGTCCTGCCTTCTTTCAACATCTCTGTTTTGTTTCCATAAGGAAACCCCCAAGAAGGAGGGCCTGAAGTCTGTCTTAGTCTGATCCTCAGCCAGCTTCAAATTTTTTTAAAAAAGAGTAAAATTAAAAAGTAAAACATTCTCAACCACTCTTTCCCACATGTTTGGTTTCACACAGTAACTGATTTTGAATCTAAAGTAAGCATTTGTAAACATTTATCTAACATCTTTTTGCATTAAAAATATTAAACACCTACATAGTCAGGTTTATCTAGGATTCTTGAAGGTTTTCAGCAACGAAATTGAAATATTCCATTATGTTGCTTTTCTAGATGGATGATAATGATTTACTCTAAAAAATGCATTATAAGATCTTTGGCTTTTGTGCTGTATTCTTGTATAAAGCTTAACTATTTTATTTGGAGATGATGAAGAATAAATCTGAAAGGCCAAGTAGCATCCTGGCTATGAATAACTCATCCATATGTGATCACAGAGCACCAGACAACAAGAAAGGCAATTCAGATAAAATATTAATAGAATGAGATGAAAACGTATTTCTCATTGCCTTAGGCCACCTATCTGTGCATTTGACACACTGATGCTTTTGTCTTAGTGTAATCTAGTCTATGTCCTTGTGGGACATGAAAACACAGTTTTAACGATATGCTGTAAATTTATTCCAGGAGCACTGATGTGAGGACTTGCTGTAGAATTAGGTACTGGATCATTTATTCTTGTATTAGGTCTTCCATTATTTTCATCTCTGTATGTCTTGCTGTCATGTTTCTGCCACCATGATGAAGGGACTCTTCAAAGCTTTCCATGCCATCTGGCAATCCAGCAAAGGATGGGGTTGTTTCCTGCATCTAGAATCCCCTCCCAAATGGTGGGACCCTAAAAATCAAGTGTGGGTGTGATATTCCCACGCCCATGGAGAAGTAGCCGTTGAAATATTGATCAGGAATGGGCTATTTTTTTTTTTTTTGATACATCACTGACTACTTCTGTTGTATGTGTGCAGGTTTGGCTGGCATTTATTCATACCTACTTTGTGCTACAGTTGTATTTGGCACTTAAAATATGTGATTTTAATTAAATTATTCCATTTAATTCCATCTCAACTGAGGGGGCATATATTATCTGAGATTCATAAAAAAGCAATAAATTTGTCTGTGTTAATATAAGAAAAAGTGATAGTCAAAGTTCAATGCTGTTTTAAGCCTCACGACCAACACTTCACTTATTTTTTATTTAAATTAATTATATACTATTTTTATTATTTTAAAAGCTACATATGCTCATTATAGGGAAAATTTAGTGGTATGAAGAGTAAAATTAATGTTGCGTTTCTGCCACCCAGAGACAACCACTGTTAACTCATTTATATGTGAACTTTTAGCCTTTCTCTAGACGTGTGTTTGTGTATGTACGTTATTTTAACATATTTAGCTTCATGTTATAAATAAATTTTATATTCTACTTTTCATCACTTGATATTGTATTGTGAGCATGTTCCCATGTTATTAAATTTTCCCCAGACACAGTTTTTATAAATAAGCTCATGGCTATATCATGATTTATTTAACCTTTCCCTTGCTAGTGGCTGTTCAGGGGGTTGCTCCTTTCTTAACTGAATTTTTAAAAGATGCCATAAAAAATTTTTATGCATAAATCTCAGTTGAAATCTCTGGTTCTTTCTTTAGGTCTGGCTTCTAAAACTGGGATCACTGGGTCCTGGGCCATCTGCTCTTGTTTGATACATCAGGAGAAATTGTTTCCCATACAGATGCTTCTCTGAGTTAGGACAGAGAGGGTGTGAATGACCTGGAGGGGGTCACTGATCAGGGATAATGGATCCATGATCACAGCCTTATAAGGGGTTATGAGACCCATTCAACCAAGGTAGTCTTCTTTGAGGTTGACAATGAACATACACGTTAGTAAATACATTCTAATTCGTCTTAAATTTGCCTTTTCCTTATCAGAAATTCTTCCTGGACCCAAGCGATAAGCTGACTGACTATGCTTCTTAGTTATGCTGGAAGTGCGAATTTTGTCTTTACAGGTGGTCTTTACATACCTGTATTTAATACCTGTATTTAAATAAGATGCTGGGAGCAGCTCAAAAAGGCTAGCCAGAAGTTATTTTAATCTTAAAAACCCCAATCCTATCAGGGCATTTTAATCTGAAAGATACTTTCAAAGGTGACCTTTGAAATTTCTATAGAACTAAGTGTTTTCCTAAAAAGCAATGAAAAATGTTGGAACAAATATGAGAAGTAAGTCCTACCAGGGAATGAAAAGTAATTGCCACACTTTTATGAGGATTTCAGATGCACAAGTGATTTATAATCCTTCCCAGAATTAGGGTAAAATAATGATGAATTTTGCATTTAATTTTTCAAAACCCAACTTTGTCTCCCATAGACTATCACCCCTCTTCTCCCAGGGCCCCTTGTTATCCTTCTGCAGTCTGACTGTTAAACACATGACCTTTTAATTTATTTTTGAGTAGCATCCCTGTGGAAATCTAGGGAGGATAAAGGCTAGGAAGTCATTTCGATTTTCCCTTCAATCTTTTGTGTCTTCTCTTTTATCCTCCCTAAATTGTGAAGTAATTAGATTCTTACATTATTTTCCTTTTTGAACTTCTACAAACATTCATTTTTATTTTCCATATTGTTTTACTAGCTAAACAATGCCGCTCTAGATTGGTTAGGAGCACACAGCAGTTCATTTGAAAATCGTCTGTTTCATATTTATTTCCTACTCCTTTGTTCCTGGCAGAGTCCAATGCCCCATCACTGTGGATTTGATGGATTTAATTCTCTGTTGTACCCCGGGCTCCCGGTACTATCTCTCTTCCTGTGATTCCCTATGTTCCCCCTGATTCTCACTTTCCTCTCCTCTCTGCCCCTTGGCAGAGCAGGATTTCAGATGTTGGTGCACATCTGGTGCATTTATAGACAATCCCGTATGATTGTTTCTTTTTCTAGATTTTCGTTGGGATTCATGGAGTCATGGAATGAATGCTGGCATTGCTGTTTTCTCTCATACATAATATATCTAACACCCCCTTTTTGTGACTTTCTCAATTCTACTTCTTCAGTTTATTTTAAATCCTACAAAACTAATTCTCCAAAGGTTAAGCTTAAACAAGGTTTTGATATGGGCATTATTGAGGAAGAGTAAAAGTGAATTTAAACTCATGCTTCAGCGGCTACCTTCTGTTATCACAAATCCACATATATTTTTCTCTGAAGGGGCCATGTATAAAGAGGCTTTCTGGAATATTATCTTTTATTATCTTGGCATGTGTTTGTAGAAGAGAATTCCATTGAGAAATGGCAATGGGACATATTTTTTCTTTCTTTTTGATAGGAATTCCCCAAAGAGAATTCTTTCTGTTTCCAATTTAGGCAAAGCTTCTCATCCCAGAGGAAATATTTCCAACATAAGGTTAGAGACAAGGAACTCTTACAAATTGCAAATCATTCTCAATGGCCAGAAGGGTGTTTTTGAAAGAGATCCTCTTCCCAAGCAGTGCGAAGTTTGAAGTTTGTCACCCTTTCCTTTCTGAATTTACCAAGTAGGTGTCAAGCCCAGATTTGTTAACAGCTTTTGTGCTATCTTTTAAAAATGAGGAACGAAAGGAAAAGATTCAGATCATTGCGAACTTTCACACAGAAACCTAATTTGGAAAAGGGAAAGTTCCCAGCACAACATACCAGCTCTGTGTTGCAACGTACACACACACTTATGCAGGTAGTAACGCAAATGGTGTCTTTGTTGTGGGTTGGGTAAGATGCATTACCAACGATATAATTTAATTGGAAATGCTGTGAAATCTAACATATTTTTATCCTCTGTGAAGCTGGTGATATAAACTAGGTTTTAGTAATTGTAATAATCCAAGATGGGGTCCTTTGGCTCTTCTGAAAGAATAAGAGGTACAATATCTTGTTTTGTGCCTTTATGTGTAGAAATTCCTTTCAATAGATATTTTGCTTCTTAGGGTTCTTTTACTTTGTGGGCTGTGTAGGCGGGGGTGGGAACAGTGAAAGGAGTGCTGGATAGGCTAGAGATCCACCCTTGGCAGCTTCAGCTTGCTCGGTAAGTGTGGAAGGAATTTAGACAGGATATTCTTCTATCATTAGCAACGTGAGGCTGAAGAAAGGGTCTCACATTCTCAAAATAGAAGAGAGGGATGTGGTGTTTTGGAGAACTCTTCTGGCTCTTTGAGGGCTCTGAGCATTCAGGAAAATAATGGTGGGTAGTGCAAGGCTCGAGGGGACTCACATACACTAGCCTAAAGACAGTGCCCCTTAACATCCTCCAGGCTCCTATTGTTGCATCTCTTCAGAGGAGTACATGGGACTAGCTCCAGGATTTGGGGATTTTGTTAGATTTCAGGGTTCTGGAAAACTGTTCAGTGGAGCTCCACAAAAACTGGGTAAAGTAGGCTTCATGAACGAAAACTGTCTGGAGCCAAACTAAATGTCCAGATATGGTCTGAACTTTTATGTCTGGTTTTATTGCAGCGATTACTGGGCTGTTTAGTAACAGAGTAATAATTACTGTCTCAGTTCTTGTGTTTGATGACACACACACATCGTCAGAGAACAGGCACAGAGAGTCATAACCCACTGAATAACTGAGCAAAGGCACTAAACATCTATATAAAAAAAATTTCAAAAGGCAGGTGGAGTTTAGAGAAAAATGATAAATAGCCCTTGTTTAAACTAAATGCATAAGAAAGAAGAAAATTATCAAAATTATTTTGCAAAGGTATTAACACAATTTTCTCTATCCTTCTGAACCTTTGAAGTAGCATAGAGATTTAAGTCTTCCATTTTATCATTTGTATAAAGGAAGGATAAATTCCCCATTTTCCTTCATCAAACTATACAGTTTTTTCTTTCTGTTATTAAAGTACAGCCATCAAGTCCATCTTCTTGATTTAGGTCACTTACCAGTTAATACCTGACTCTTAACTAGAATCCTTTCTGTCATCCAACTCCAAAGAAAATCTAAAATGAATACAAAGTAATTTTAAAAAGCATATGTTGGGCTTCCCTGGTGGCGCAGTGGTTGAGAATCTGCCTCCTAATGCAAGGGACACGGGTTCGAGCCCTGGTCTGGGAAGATCCCACGTGCCGCGGAGCAACTGGGCCCGTGAGCCACAACTGCTGAGCCTGCGCGTCTGGAGCTTGTGCTCCGCAACAGGAGAGGCCGCGACAGTGAGAGGCCCGCGCACCGCGATGAAGGGTGGCCCCCGCTCGCTGCAACTAGAGAAAGCCCTTGCACAGAAACGAAGACCCAACACAGCCAGAAAAATTTTTTTTAAATAAATAAATAAATTTTTTTAAAAAAGGAATTTACACTTGTTACTACTATTAAAAAAAAAAAAAGCATATGTTGTGCTACTCTTTCACAAGATTATTAATTCCTCAGGGGAAGGTGTATTTTCTCCTCAATTTGGCCACAACCTTCTCAGAGTAGCAATGTTAATTTATTTGGGTTAACATTTTTCCATAATGAAAGATAAACCATTTATAAAGAAGCCATTGCCTTTTGTGTGTTAACCTTCTGTCCTTTGATTTTGTTATACTCTCTTATTGGTTCCAGAAGTTATTTTGTAGATTCTTTGGGATCTTCTGCATAGACAGTCACATCATCTACGAATAAAGGTGGTTTTATTTCTTCTTGTCCAATCTGTATAATTTTTATTTATTTTTCTTGTCTTATTGCACTAGTTAGAATTTCTTGAATGGCATCTAATAAGACTGGTGAGAGAGAACATCTTGCCTTTTCCCCAGATTAAGAGGAAAGTATCTAACTATAAATCTTTTAAAGGAAAAACATACGCAGAACACACTTTGACGTAAATTGCAGCAAGATCTTTTTCAATCCACCTCCTAGAGTAATGAAAATAAAAACAAAATAAACAAATGGGACCTAATTAGACTTAAAAGTTTTTGCACAGCAAAGGAAACCATAAACAAAATGAAAAGACAGCCCTCAGAATGGGAGAAAATATTTGCAAGTGAAGCAACCGACAAGGGATTAATCTCCAAAATACACAAACAGCTCATGCAGCTCAATATCAAAAGAACAAACAACCCAATCAAACAATGGGTGGAAGATCTAAATAGACATTTCTCCAAATAAGACATACAGGTGGCCAAAAAGCACATGAAAAGATGCTCAACATCACTAATTATTAGAGAAATGCAAATCAAAACTACAATGAGGTATCTCCTCACACCAGTCAGAATGGCCATCATCAAAAAATCTACAAACAATAAATGCTGGAGAGGATGTGGAGAAAAAGGAACCCTCCTACACCGTTGGTGGGAATGTAAATTGGTACAGCCACTATGGAGGACAGTATAGGGGTTCCTTAGAAAACTAAAAATAGAGCTACCATATGATCCAGCAATCCCACTCCTGGGCATATATCCAGAGAAAACCATAATTCAAAAAGATACATGCACCCCAGTGTTCATTGCAGCACTATTTACAATAGCCAGGACATGCAAGCAACCTAAATGTCCATCAACAGAGGAATGGATAAAGAAGATGTGTTACATATATACAATGAGATATTACTCAGCCATAAAAAAGAATGAAAAAAAAAAAAAAAAGAATGAAATAATGCCATTTGCAGCAACAGGGATGGACCTAGAGATTATCATACTGAGTGAAGTAAGACAGAGAAAGACAAATATCAATATCTTATGATAACACTTATATGTGGAAACTAAAAAAGGGGTACAGATGAACTTATCTACAAAACAGAAATAGAGTTACAAATGTAGAAAACAAACTTATGGTTACCAGGGGGTAAGGGATGGGGGAGGGATAAAATGGGAGGTTGGGATTGACATGTACACAGTACTATGTATAAAATTGATAACTAATAAAGACCTACTGTATAGCACAGGGAACTCTGCTCAATGCTCTGTAATGGTCCCTATATGGGAAAAGAATCTAAAGAAGAGTGGATATATGTATATATATATAACTGATTCACTTGGCTGTACCCCTGGTACTAACACAACACTGTAAATCAACTATACACCATAAAAATTTTTAAAAAATAGGAAAGCATCTAGTCTCTATATGATGTTAGCTACTGGTTTTTGGAGATGTTTTAAACAAAGTTGAGAAAGTTCCTGTCTTTTTTCAGTGTGCTGAGAGTTTTTGTCATGACTGGGTGCTGAATTTTCTTAATGCTTTTCTGCATCAATTGACATGATTATGTTATTTTTCTTCTTTAACTTGTTGATATGATGAATTACAAGGATGGAATGTTGAAACAGCTTTGCATGTTTCCTAAAACATTTCCCACTTCATTGTAATGTATAATTATTTTTATATATTATTGGATTTTATTTTCTAATTTTTGGGGGGATTTTAAAATCTGTGTTCATGAGAGATATTAGTCTGTAGTTTTCCTTTCTTGTAATGTCTTTGTCTGGTTTTGACATCATGGTAATGCTGCCCTCATAGCATGAGTTAGATAGTGTTTCCTCTACTTCTATCTTCTGGAAGAGTTTGTAGAGAATTGGTATTATTTCTTCCTTAAGTGTTTGGTAGCATTTACCAGTGAACCCATCTGGGTCTGGTGCTTTCTATTTTGGAAGGTTATTACTATTAATTTAATTTCTTCAATAAATACAAGCCTATTTTAAAAACTTCTTGTATAAGTTTTGGTAGTTTGTGTTTTTCAGGGAATTGGTCCATTTCATCTAAGATATAAAATTTGTGGACATAGAATTATTCACAGTATTCTTTTGTTAACCTTTTAATGCCTGTGGGTTCAAGAATGATGACTCCTCTTTCATTTCTGATATTGATAATTTGTGTCTTCTTTCTTTTGTGTCAGTATCGTGAGAGGTTTATTGAGTTTATTGATTTTTTTCAAAGATCCAGCTTTTGGTTCCATTAATTTTCTTTAAACCATTTATAAGAAAGGAGGAAGTAAAAGGCAATAGAAATGAGTAAAAGGAACTGCACGTTGGTTTACAGCCGCACTCTGGTGAAGCCGAGTATGCACTCTAAATCTTATGCCAGGTATAATGAACAGTGGTAAACTACCACTTTAGAAATAGTGACAATCTGGTTTCTTTTCAATGTCATTCCAGAAAAGTTTAAATATGGGTGACCTTTGCTTTGAAGGCACTAAGTAATGTATCATTTACCAGAAAAACTCAAAAACTATTTTTCAATCATAACTGTTTTTTTCCTCCCAGGAAAAAAATTTTAAACTTGAGTTTGGGTAAGAATAATGTGGAGATTATTTAAAATGCAAATTTCTGATCTCACCCAAATTCTACTCAGTATGTCTGTAGAGGGGACCAGAAAATTATTATTTTGAAGGGGGGGTAAGGGAGTTTTTAAATATACAATAAGTAATTCCTTACAGTGATTTGAAAAAGTATGAGAACAGATGAACAAATAAAGCCTAGTGATTTAGGATTTACTTTTGTAAAATCAAGTTGACCAATATTTAAATGTTATACTTGCATTTTAAACATTATAATATAAATATAAAAACACAAAACATCCAATGTTACACACTGATCTCCCATGCCTGACTTGGATTTAGATATTGAGTATTTTATATTCTATAGAAAGGAACTTTCAAAGTTTTGTCAATGCTTATACACTATTATTCCTCATCAAAATCTTCATAAAATCTAAAAGGCTGGTATTAAAAGTAGTTATTTGTCTTCTTGAATATTCTAAAACGTGCCAATTTGGATTAACCTTCAGATTTTAAGGGCTTGTAGGATATACAAAAAGTACCCAAGATCGTTTTAATACATTTAGGATAAGTTTGTTTACAGTTATGACAGAAATACTTTGGACTTTCAGATGTTGAAAAAAATATCCTAAGCACACATAAAAGGCATTTTAGGCCAAGTTACTTATTAGTAGAAATAACACACCAGAAAATTATTAATTGTGCAAGCACCCCAGTTGAGCACAATGCAGTGGCCTGCTGACCTTTCACTGAGAACGTTGCCATTGACCGTGGAGCTGGAAAGGCCTTCAGAGTGCATGCATCTTGACCCTTCATTTTATGCATGAGATACTGGACCTCTAGAGGGGGCAGTGCTGTTAGTCAGTGTCTGTGCTGGAAACAGCCCACGATTTCTGCTTCCTTGTACAATGATGTACTGCTCAGGACACTGGCAATGATTGTCCAGCTTGATTATCCAACTAAATTTTGAATGTACTTTAACAATTATAAAAATCAAATTTTAAATAAGGAACATACATAATTGCTTTAGAAATTATAAAGAGCATGTGACAGATATGATGTTTCATCAACAGGATTAGAGAATGGTGTCACCGCTGTCTGCTTTGACGTCTACAGTCAATACCTACGACTTGCGGAAGCTGTACAAAATGACATGGTTCACTAATCCAGCTGAACATTCTAGACACAGATGCTTACATATCAGAGTTCCCTCATTAATTGAAGAGGAAAATAAAATCTTTCACACGTGTTTATATTATGTTCTTAGGAGAGTCATGGGTTTACATTTGAAAACTATTTTTTCTAGCTTGGAGGTCCCACTGAGATGTCAGGATTTACCTGGAAAGTTGTCTTGCTGGAGAAGTGTGTGCCTTGGACTGCTTAAGCCTGTGTGGGGTTTTTTTGGTTTGTTTTTTGCTTGGCTTCCAGTCTGAGTTCCAAGAGACCATAGAACTTTAACATTGTTGATGCTCTATTTTATTTTCTTCTTTTTCCTTGATTTTGTGTTTAGTCTTTGTTTCTGGTTCACACAGGTGGTTCACATAGAAGCTAATTTACTCCCCATTGGAGTCAACTATTGAAAATTTGGTTCTATCACCCATGGTTTATTAATTTCTATAGATGGAGGATAGTGATCTATTCTCTCTTGGATGACATACAACAAAGGATTCATATTTTCAGTCCTTTTTGTTTGTTTGTTCGTCTATTTTGAATTCTAATTAAGAATTTCTGGGACGGGGCACAGCTTTTTGAGATGTGGACCACAGAGTTTTTGTGTGTCTGTGTTTACTTTTGACCTGAGACTGATATAGTAGAACTGAAGCTGTAAGTTCTCTATGTGTCTTCATGTCTATGTGTCTGTGTGGGTAGTTGAGAAAGGTATTTTCCTCTCATTGTGTTAGCAGGATTTTTTCCCCTTTCTCCAGAGAATATTAATGACTTAGGTTGTTATGTCACTTAAACTAAAGGAGCTCCCTTCTGATTGTTTATAGAGGTAAATATACACTTATATAAATAAAATATTCTTAAAGCTCCTGCAGAATAATGAAATTGAATTTCTAATAATTTAAGAGAGTTACCCTTAAAAATTATATTGCTAGATCAGAAACATTTTAAGGATTCAATTTTACATAATTAAGATATAGGTTTGGCAAATTGGACTGGTATAATAATTATGGTTTTCAAAAGAAGTCTGTGTCCTTTGTCTCATTTACCAGTATTAACTACATAAAAGCATATATGTTATTTTAGTTGATTGATTTTCTCATTCACAAAGAGCATAGTCTGAACTTCCTAAAATTATGCCAGTTTCATGATCAAACAAGCTAATAATACTCCCACACAGTGTTAAAAATTATGAAAAGTAATTTGTGCTCAACTAAATTGAATCATTATTCCAGCAAACTTTTTATATCAATAGTAATTATGTTTTGTAGTGTGTCAGCTTAAACATAATTTCCAAGGTCTTCAGGTAATTTAAAACCTTAAACTAATATTAAATTGAGCTAATTAATGGAGAATTCTTAGATAGCTAGATATTTTCTAAGTGATATGGAATTCTGAAATACTAATGTCTAAGCATAATTTTAAGCTTCATATTTCTATATGCTACAAGGGTCTGTATCTTTGGGTCATGTTACTGAATATGTTCATTTGTGCTACCTTAAGAAGGTATAAAAGCAACGAGTGTAGAAGTAGAAAGCTGTGTTAAGTATACTCACAAGCAATGTCATCCTGCTAAAAAACTACAGAGTGACAGATGGTTCTCAGTCATATATTCTCTAGTTTTCTCTGTGAAATAGAAAATTTTCACGCTGGTCAGGAGTTATAATTAACGTGCGTGACTGAGACTATACTACAAGCAATGATGATGGAGAAATGCAAGGGGGTGTGTGCCTTTATTTTCTAAAGAAAAAGAGTAGTTTTGTTCTCATGTGAGTCAGTTCCTTCCAGAGTATGAAAGAGCTTGAAAAAAGGCAAGACCCAAAAAATAAATTTTATTTGATTCGGTTTATAACAACTGAATCTGAAAAGAAGGCATAAGTTAACATTTTAGCTAAGGTTGCTCAGTTTTGATGGGTTGGTTTCATCAGTTTACTGCATAATACCTTCATTTACAAGATGAAAGAAAATTCTTTACCTTTTGCAAAATCTGTCTACATAGCAGAGAACCTGTGTCTACCAGAACAACTTTTTGTGCATTATGTTAACTATATTATGTCCTTGGTTGTTAAAAAAAAAAAAACCAAAGAACAAAGTTTTCTCACTGTGAAAGAGCTGAGGTTCTTTACGAGTTTCTTACCTTTTATGTGTATTTCAAAACATTTTGTTGTCACTTTGATTAAATAGGTCACCATGCAGTTGGTTCTCAGGCACCTATGATCCAATCAAAATCAAGTGCTCAAAATCTCCTCTGACAGCTGTTTTGATTTTTGCCTTACCAAGATCGGCTCCTATATTTAGAAAAAATAAAATAAAAACTTCAGGATATCTTTTACACCTAAAACTATGTTTGAGATTTTGCAAAGGCCCCAGAGCAATCTCCAAGATTTATTTTTTACCTCGTAAAATGAGAAACACTAGAAATAATTGTTATTTTAATGTACTATATATCTCTTAAATTAGCTCAATGCTATCGCAAGAGCTACATGGGAAAAGTCATCAAATTAGAAGAGACGTTTAGCCTTCTCTTGAGTTTGTTGATGTACAATGCTATTAGTATAAATATTACAGACAGTATGTGTCTTCTGAGAAGACTCTGGAGGTTTGTCTTACTCTCGGGGGAATGCACTGATCCAACCCTTATGAAACAACTATGTACTGTACTCCAATAGGGAGTTTATTCTCTTGCATTCTGATATTATTGATGATACTAATCAATAAGTCTTTGTCATCTACAGGTAATTTTTATTGTTTTCTGATGCTGGCCTGAAGGCTTTACTATAAGGTACAGGTGAGCAGTTCTGTCTATAGTCTTAGATCCTCATGGAAATGACTATAGCAGGTACTTTGATCTATTGATTCTTCAAAGTAAAGACTCTTGGGTACAGGTTTCTGAACTGACATCATTTAAAGGCTGTCAGATCCTACCACTGGCCTGAGGCAGGATCTCCAGGACTCTTCTTAGTCTGGAAGCAGAAGGCTTCATGAAACAGGCTGGTGACCCACGATTCAGCAGAAGAAGAGACCGAATGAACTGATGACAGAAATTTTGTTGTGATTAGTTGCTTGGAATTTTTAAAATATTTGGTTAATGTTCTATTTTTCATGTTTATATTAAGAGGTCCTTTTTCTTTCTGAATCATCACTAACTGATAAGTAGACTCTGCTTTTGTAAAGTGAAATAAAACATTTTGAAATGATATCTGATTCTCACTCATCCCTCAGAAATCATCAATTTTTACTGAGTCTTTTCATGGCAATATAGTTATTTACGTAGGCGTAATGCAAATCTCTCCACCTTTTTACCAGAATATAATTAGATTGTGCAACCACGGCCCCTCAAGGGGTGTCATATTTGAAAAGAACGGTTATTTAATCAAGAATGGCAAGCTATTTTAAAGAAGAAAGGTTATCTCTTAGGGTTAGCCTGACTTAGAGTCCTGGCCTTACAGATAGTGAGGAAGGTCACTTCCGGTTGGGCCAAGAAACTTAGCAAGTTTTGGGGACATTGAGAAGGAAGGAATTCACATAAATTTGTAGGCCTAGTCAGTGAAATCTGGTAGAGAAAGTTTCTTTGAATTTTGGTTTCCTAGCTTCTGGATAGCAAAAGACAGAGGCTTTAAAAAATAAAATTCAATCTCCTTATGAAAACTTTGAGACAGAAGTTAATTCTGCAGCCTTAGTAGTAGCACAGAATGGCATGGTTCTCAATTAACAAAGCAAATACATGGTTAATTAGCCCTTGGGCAACACCTATGGAAATAAGAAGGCCAAACCAATGAGACCAGCACTTTTGTGATCAAGCAGAATATTAGCAGATGGTGTTTATGATCCCCAGGGCAAGCTTGTTGGGAACATTTTTGAAAAACTTTTAAGGTTGTCCTTTTAAATACAATGCTGGGAATTGTCTAGCAGATCCTCCAGAGTTACTTGATTATGTAGAGGGATGTACCTTTGATTGCCTTTGTCTAGGCTATACCACAGCTCTGTAAGTTGTAGAAACCTGGTAGAAATGCAAATGACTCTTGTCTACAGAAATGCAGATGAACTTTGTTAGTGATACAACTCATTGCTACCCTGTAGAAAAGATGATCCAACTATCATTACAAAGATTACATTTTGCGTCTAGTTTTGCATCTATCAGCAAATTTAGCATTTTTGATATTCTACATATATCTGGTCTTGAGCCTCTTCTTTGAACCAGTTACATATGTTCATTTTATATTATACAACAGTTGTGATTTTGTGAATTTGAAAATGATCCTTTTGAAAAATCATCTTTAAACAGTCTGTCCAGTTCACATCGTTCATCTAACACCAAGCAGCTCATTGGATTTGCCTGTTTCTGAGTCCATGTTTGGAGCACTCTTTTGATAATTCTGCTTTTGAGGTATGCAGGAGTGGGGTAATGAACCATAGGCTTTGTAATTAACCCACCTGACCAATCCCATGTCTCATCAAACAAATTCTAAAACCCAAAGTGGAAATTATAGGAAGACAATATTGGACAAGAATTTAATGCTGACATCTTAGCTAAGAATCCCTAAATGAGAGTTGTGTGTTCAAGCACAAAAACAGTGTGTGTTAAGTTAGAAGCCTGAGGCTGTAATACTGAGTACAAAAGTTCCTTCATACTTATTTTCTGCCATTACCAAAAGTTAATCTTGGCTGACAGGACACTGAATAACAGGACACATGCTCACCTGTCCTTGTGAGAATCTGCACATTCAACCCCCTTCTCAAGACCAAAGAAGTATTCAGCCTCACCCCAAATACACTCTGAAAATGCCAGGATGGAAAGTGTTCCTAACTGAACACAAAGCGTTGTTTTAAAAAAAGATTTCCAACCTCTGCTGTATGCCTGTGGATATTGATCATGCTTTTGGGTCATATTAAATCTTTTCCTCTTTCCTTTGTTTCCTTGGGAAACTACCAACTGTAATACTCTGATATCTTAACCTTCCCAGATTTGTTTCTATGTACAAATTAAAGTTGGGAGCAATGAAAACTTTGTAAGATTATCTGTAATGTACTGCCAAGTATTTAATGCACAATTGGTCAAAGACCCAATTAGAGTGCAAGTAAAACTGAACCTATGGTTAATTAAAGCAACTGGCCAGTGAAGCTGAGAGCTGGCGGTTTAGGTACCTTAGGACATGTAAGTCAGAAAACTTGGTCCATTAAGAGTGGCTCAGAATCATTTTAAAGTTTGTGCTTTGGACAAGAGTTTGGGCAGAACAATTACTAGTTATTTAAATAGGTGTTTTAGGATTTGGCTCCAACTTGAGTAGTTTAACTGTGTCCTCTCACTTCATTTGGATGAAATTATTGTCAACCTCATGTTCTGTATAGAGTCACTGAGAGTAAAATCAAAATATGAAATGTAAAGCAAGTGAGGGACTCATTACTGAGTAAGTAATGGAAAAAGAAACAGAAAATATTATTTGTAACATATGCTTCTATGGCCTTCTGAAGATGACATATTCAAAAATTTTAAAAAATAAGATGCAGATTCAGATTTACATACCTCTATTGAGTGTCAACTATACTAAGACAATTTTATTGTTTTATGAGAATATATTATATGCTTTTTCATCTGGCCAATACATTGACCAGAAATGAACATAGGATCATCAAATGTTAGATCAGGCAGAATCATTGGACATCATCTAGCCCACTGGTCCTAACCTTTTTCTTGAGGGGAGAGATAAAGGATGTTTTGGTGCTTTATGAAACCTGTGAATCCTTTCTGTAAAAATAAAATCAAACATACAAATATATTCCAAAATTTGCACAGTTTTAGCAGCTCTCATGATATATCCATATATCACAGGTTAAAAGGCTCTTGATCCAGTTGCATCAATTTACACATAAGAAACCAGACTAGAATATGTGGCCAAGGGCCTCCAGTCAGTTACTAGGAGAGCATGGTCTGGGGTCCCTGACTCTTACATGCTACTCTAAGTAGTATGTAAGAGTCAGGGGAGTACTACATCCTGTGCGCCCTCGGCACATCTGTTCAGGATTGGGTATTATGCCTACCTCTGTCTCGTTGTTTTAATCAATCAGCAAAGTATTTCAAAGATAACATTGTGTTTCTGCCCCTTCTGTGACAGTTGTGTAATAGCTTCTTTTTTTTTTTTTTTAAGAATTAAGTCCAGACCCTTTATTTATTTATTTATTTATGGCCACGTGGCATGTGGGATCTTAGTTCCCCAACCAGAGATCTAACTCGTACCCCCTGCAGTGGAAGCACAGAGCCTTAACCACTGGACCGCCAGTGAGGTGCCTGTAATAGCTCTTTGAAAGCTACTCCACAACGTTTTGTATGTGAGGGCACATCCAATCACTACTGCTTGAGGTCTGTGACTTGCCTTGCTTATTCTTGTAAAGCTAATGGTTCCTCTTCTCTAACCTGAGAGGAAACAGCTATCTCAATCTGATTGCCAGCTGGTGGTTAATTTCGCAGTTTTGTCATTTGATCACTGCTTTTGGAAGTGCTCCAGTTTTCTTCACACCAAAAAGGAATTGTGATGAGTTATGTGCTGTTTCTAATGATGAAAGTGGCAAAGTGACCATTTTCTCTCTAGCTATCACGTAAATCACATTATACTGATTGCTGGGCCTCTATGATAGAGACTTCTGGTCTTTACCAATATTGGGTTTTTCTTCCTCTGGAGTAATTGAGGGGATTAAACTTCCCAGGCCCATTGTAGTTAAGCAGGGCATGTAACTAATTCTGGTCAATGATTTCAAGTGGAAATGACATGGGTCATTTTCAGACCGAAGCATTTAAAATCTGGGTAACTGAAGAGAGTTTACTAAAGGAGTGTGTTGGATTTTAAGTTTGCAAACATGTGGGCTAGGTTTTAAGAAAGCAGCACGTGATGGTGGTACACTCTGGTCTAGTAACAGTAGGGAGGCATTACAGCACCTGGGCTTGAAAAGACAAGAGAAAGGGTCAGTATCAGAATGCAGAGAGAGAGAGAGAGAGAGAAAGTTCTGGTCCTCAGTAGAGGGATGCAGCCAGGCCACCATGACGCCACAGACTATGAGTGGAGGAGTAGCACCCCGAACTCATTTAGCTTCTCCTGGTGTGGTACACCCCATCGGTCAAATGCAACGAGAACCAGAGAACAAGATCACACAGATCAGACTCTTGCGACTGAATAGGATGGAGAATGCTGGCAAGGGGCTCTGGAAGGGCAAAGGGAGCTGTCCAACACAGAATCCTTTAGCACCCTCTCCCCTGCAGTGGGCACCATGGAAGAGACACGAGTTCAGAGCAGCCTGGAGGGCTCAGCTCCATACTTGGAGGACAGCTGTCCTGAAGGGTTGCTGGATCCACCAATAAGTTTGCATGCGCAAGAAATGATCTCGCTGTGTTGTCAGTGAGATTTTGTTTGTTTGTTTGTACTTGACTAAGACAACCACTCTGAATAGGCACTTAGGCACTTTGCAGGCGAGGAGTTTTGGTGTTCCTCTTGTTTGTGTGCAAAGATAATAATCCCTTCAATGGCTGGATGGAGGAGTGAAATGCACCTCCTTGTTTCCCTGTGGATTTACAAAGCTTCATTATCCCGTTCAAAACCCATAAAGGGGATTTTGTTACTGGCTCAACCTAACCTCAAGTCTCCAATGAGTCATGTGATCAATATTCCTGTTCATTCCTTTTCGTTCTTTCAGTATCTGGAATATTATGCCTAAAATATATACATGACATACATGACCAATAATTCAAATTTTGTGCAGTGTCAGCCACGGTACTGTGCCATGGTCAATTTTTCAGAGTTATTGATCACCCTTTTATCCACTTAACCCCTGCCCCCTTTTGGAGGCAGCCTTCAGTGGTTGGGTCTACACTCCAAGGTGACGGCCATGCTGGGTCATTCTCCAATGTTGACATCACATTCGACAAAAGCTGCTCTTGTACTGAGATGGCTGTCCCACAACTTAATAATGTGTGAGTTCTTTCTCCTTGTTCCTTTTTTTTTTTGTTTTTTAATATTCCTGTCCCAGTCTTCCAAGAAAAATTCTGTATTTTCCAGAACTGTTCCTGGATCTTTTATGATACAAACCTTTGAATCTAGAGAATGGTTAGAGAGAAAAAAGCCTGAGAAGTAGGAGGAAAGAGAAAAGAATTTAATGAAAGAGCTTCAGTTTATATTCATAACACAGAGTCAGAGAGCAGGAAATGAGAAGAGGATAAGAAAGTGGTCACAGGCTGGGTATGAAGAAGCATGTTTGGTGTCTGATGTTTGAGAAGCTCTGGAGAAACTATAGGAGTGAGAGATTCATGGGGGAGTAGAAAGAGGTTTGAGAATTTTTTCTTTGTATTATGAATGAGATTTTCCATCATGTTGAACATCAAATAAGTTTGCAATCCCTTTTTAAATTACTTCAGACCACTCGATTAGGGTTTTAAAAATTCAATCCTATGCTAAGATGGTACCACTTGAGGACGTTGGATTTATTAGTATTAAAATTTTGGTTTAAATTCTAGAACATCTATCTCTCTTTTCAAAATTAAGCATTTAGATAACCTCAGCTCCTACTTAACAAAAGAATAAAAAGCAAACAGATGGCAACTTTATCCGTTTTCCTCTGTCAGACCTAAAAACTGACCTTCAATCTCCTACATCCATCCTTTCCTCACTCCCTCTCACCAGAGCAGAACACACGTCTCGGACCGCCATCCATAGCACATCCCTTCCCTTCTGTTCTGGATCCATCCCCTCATGATAATAGTTATCTCCTAGTCAACCTAAATTATCAACCTCATCTTCTCTACTGCCCTCTTCAGATCATTGTTTCTCTCTTTTAAAAATACAGTGTTTTTTCACAATTCCCTATCAGTCGACTTCTTCCTTCTCTTTTTTTTGTCAAGCTTCTTGACTTCTTTTTCCCTCTTCTTCCCCTTGCACTCATCCCTCCTTAACATCCTTCAGGACACCTCTGTCCCCACTTTTCCACTAAAAACATTCTCATTCTTGCTCCTAATGGTATCCCTATTGCAAAACTCAATGCCCACCCTTCCATCTTGCTCCATCTCTCAGCAGCATTTGGCACCTTGGATTACATCCACAATCTTGAAATGGTCTGTTGGCTGCCGTAACACTGAATTCTCCTGGTTTTCTTTCTCTCTGGCTATGCACTTAATCTCCTGTGTACATTCTTCTTTGATCCTACCCCTTAAAAATAGTGTTCCCCAGAGTTTTCCCCTAGATTCTTAATCTATACATTTATCTTGTGTACTGTCATACCCAATGGCCTCCATCTGCATTCAGGTAATGATGACTCTCAAATCTATGTTTCTAACAAAATCTGTTCTTTGAGCTGGAGATTGATATATCCAATTATTATTATTTCCCACAATTGTTTACTGTCCTCTCCCCCATTACAACCTCAACATGTCCAGATCAGGGCTCATTATATTATGACCAAGCATAATATATCTCATACTCAACCATAGTATCTCATGCTCTGCACCTACTAAATGCTTATCATCCACCCTGTTGTCCAAACTCAAAAATTGTAATCCCCACTGACTTCTTTCCCTCCCTCCTCCAGTCACCAATTCCTGCCAATATTACCTCATAAACTTTCCTAGAATTCATCCTTTTCTCTCCACTCCCATGGCCACTCTCCAAGGCCAAGCCCTTGAACCTCTTGCTAGCGTTAATGCAGTACTTCCTACCTGGTCTTCCTGCTGACTTTTTCAAACAATTCATTCTCTGTACTGTGCCTAGAATGAGTTTCCACAAACTCAAATGTTATCGTGTCAATTGCTTGGTGCCACTTCAAACCTTATAAGATAAAGTTCCTTGTAAGATGAAGTTTCAAACTTTTATCACCCCAGCCTCATCTCTTGAATAAAAATCCGTATTTTGAACTTTGAACAAGTGGATTTTTCTTTAGTTTAGTGCAGTTGCAAATTTCAAAGATTTTCTGAAACTTCGCCATTACATTGTACAAATATTCATAAAACATAATAACTGAGTCAAAGTGGAGAATTTAAACATGATAAGCAGTTCCTGGATCTTAAGACTGAGCTTTGTGTTTTGTTTTTGCCTAGTAGGTAACCTAACACAATCAGTTTCCAAGGATTAGATTGTGGACCTCTTTGGGGGCCATTATTCTGCCTATCATAGCTATGTACAGTGAGACAAAACTTTCCTTGTGGAGCTGATAATCCAGTGATACCATGTGAGACTCAGCAGCTTCTTAATTTACACCCACACTTGTAATAAATAATCTTGATTAATAAAGTATTTACCAACCTCCATTAGCAAGTTTTAATGAACACACTACTTTTTTGTGTATGAATTTATGGTTTCCAAGGTTGTGATCTCACCTGGCTGAAAGGAGTACTCACGCTTCTTCTATTATTTTCCCATTTTTGTATTATGTTCTATAGAAACTGAAGAACATGCCATTTTATTTAATAATTTCCTTTACATATTTAGGGAGTGCCTATGACTTCTGAGCCCAGTTTTGGACACTGAGAAGGGGAGGGTTTGCGGAAGTATGGAAATGTCATAGATGTAATTAACACAAACAAAGAGTTTGACAGTCATATCTTACATAATCTAAGAAATGTCAAAGGATATACTTCCAAGGATCCAGGCTTGATAAGTTCAAAGAAGGGAGAAAAAAAACCGTATCCTGAGCTGGTCTTGGACAGAGGGGAAAGGAAGAAGGGCACCCCTGGTGGAGGAATTACAGGCAATTTGGGTGCAGAGTGGTCTGGTCTAACATTTTTGTCAAAGTGTTCAAACATGAATGATCCAGAATAGTAGGTGATACCAAATTAGACGCATTTGGCTTTAAACTCTGTTCTTTCAAAATTGTTTTAGGAAATTATGTTCCACTTAGGAAAATATATAAACGAAATGGCTGTCCTAAACATAAAAATGTGCTAACAAATTTATGTATTTTTAAATCAGTTCCAAACAGAATATTTCCCCCTCCTCTCCCCCTCATCACTTGCCTTCAGGAATATCCACCCAGAAACATCTTTCTAAAGTTCTACCATGAGAGGGTTTACTTAGTCTGGGTGAGAGATCTTAAGATCCTCTAGAAGCAAGTGCCAAGTGCGTGTCATGTACAATTTGCAACATTCTTAGGTTCTATAAAATATTCATATTTATGCAATTGTGTGTTGTATAATCCACACTCATTTATATTTCCATGACTTACTGGGTAATGACACTAAGTATGCAGTTGGCAGAGAGGAGTGAAGTGACAGTCATGACGATTTTGTCAACAGTAGGGTGTTTGATTGTAAACTGTTTCCATCAAGAAATCCTCCAAGTTAATTTATTTTGTCTGTATTGCCAGTGGAAAAGAATAGCACTGCTCAAGGCAGACTGTGAAACTTAGAACTCTCTCAACTTCATTAGCATCCAGAGGGGAATCCTGGGAGAGAGAAGAGCAAAAGGGAGTTGCTTCTGGTGCTAATTAACAGTAAAGGCAAACAATGTAGTTGGTAACGTTAATCTGGAACTTTTTGCAAGTACAGTCTCTTTTGTGCGTTGTCTGGTTGGAGAAAATGGAAAAGAAATGAGCACAAGCATTTTTCTGCATTACTTATTGCTTTTCACGTGTCAGCAAATTTGAGTTTGCCCTTCTGATTGGTTCCTGACAGGGGCTTTTGTTTATGTTAATAATGTCTCCCAGTCACTCCTCACATTTGAATTTACCACTCTCGTCTCTGACCCTCTATGTCACCAACTTCCCCTGTTCAGGTCTAACCTAGACATGCATCTCTCATTTATCTTTTGGGTTTTCTCTTACTTTACCATTTAGGGCTTCAGGCAGGTAAAGATTTTCAGCCTCTCCTGTGAATGACACTGAATTAGGTTCAACCAAGCCTCACCCACCTCCCATTTCAAATCTTCTCGGCACATGAGGTTATTAATGTGGCACATGGTGACAGCAGTAATTTGAGTTAAAATAAAGTCTGCGTATGGAAAAAAAAACAACTAAGTATTTTCTTAAGAAAATCAGTACTAAACTTTGCATTGTTTTTCACAGATCTTAGCTATAGAAGTGAGGAAAACTAGGAAGTTAGGGTCAAATTCAGAGATATTTTGCCCATCTGAAGTATTTTCCCCTCTAAACTTGGGTTTTTCTGTTTTTGCATGTAGAAAATATCATGTTAGAGAGATAGATTGTGTCTAAATATTTTGGGGGGAGTACAGTTGTTTCACTAAAGACTCAGCATGTGTTTTGTATGATGCTTCAGGAGTAGGTATGCAGGTAGAAGTTCATTTCCATGACACCTGACACCCGGCTAACGTTTTCACAAGGGTGATTCTCAGCAGTGAAGGAGACAGGTGAATGCTCTCTTTCTATGTCTATTCCTTGGAGATCATGTGTTCACAAAACATTGAGAGATTAACAGGAAGTCTTTTACTTGAAATCTTGTTTGTGCTGTTGTATGTTACATGACACAGGAGAGAAAGCCTCATTAACAACGACACTTACACTGTAGAGCAGCCCCGCCTACAAGAGGGAAGGCATCTGAATGGAAGAGGAGCTCCTGGAGCTCCAAGGCACTTTCAAGGGTCAGTTGGCTCATTTCCCTCCCTCCCCCACTGCGTTCAAGTCAGCTGCTGGTCAGCCTGTTTTCCAGATGTGGGGCTGAGACCCCAACAGGTCCAACGTTGGCTGGGTATCTCAGAGGTGATTGATGACAGATGAGACCACAGGTCCCCTGTCTGCCATAGATGACAATCAACTCACAGTTCTGTCTTCCAACGAATGCAAAATAAAATCGCTCTTTTTTTCATGTAAATCTTTTGTTTGATGATTTTCTAATATCCCACAAATGTCCTTATTTTAATGCATTTCACATCAACATTTGACATTAATAACATCTGTCATTCTGGGGAGAGTGTGGGTGTTTTGCCGTAGATAAGTAACTTAGAACAGCAGGAATCTGTTGGTGGCTTTCAGGCACTGGCTTCAGTGGGACACTTTGGAGTGTTGTGGGCTGGAAAATTCACTGGGACAAGAGATGGGAGATGGGTTGCACTGCCAGCTGTGGGCCTTTGGGGAATCTCAGTTTACTTGGATCTCTTTCTCTGATGGGTCAAATGAGGGGAGTAAGGTAGACTGTCTCTGAGATCCTCTTCTGATTTTAAAGTTCTCTGAGTCTGTGGATGCTGAAGGAGTGTGTGCTTGTGTTCTGACCACCCTCTGGGACACCACGTTAGCAGTGATTTGTGGTATTTTAGTGGAGGGAAAGGTATAATGATCCTACCCAAGTGGCAGAGGCTGGTTGATGAAATATGGCATGGGAAGAGAAAAATACCTAATTCTTGATCAGAATTTAATGAGAGGTTGCATTGGGGCTAAGCTCTGTTTATAGTAAGTCTCACCTGAGAATGATTCTTTTGTTAATAAACATCTTTGAGTTTCTCTGCTGCCACCAGGATGCATCAAAAGAACTAATTACTCAGATTTTTGTTTAACGGTGCTTATCTTAATAAGTTAGGCGCTTCTGAGTGAAAACAATAAAAATGAAAATGATTATAGTGCAGTGCAGCAAAATCAGGATATTTGCATAATCAGAAGTGAAGGCGTCGCAAAGCCAGCAACATGGACTTGCTGCTGGGCGGTGTTACCTGCTCGAGGGTTCTGTCAAATTCAAGGCACAGGGACCTGGAGCAATGGAGGTGTCTTTGCTTATCTCTTAGCTTCTGTCTCTGAACCTGTACCTGCTCTGAAATTGTGCTCCAAAAGCTGCTCTTGGCTCTTGGAAGGCATCAGGTGACAAATTCCAATGGACATCCCAGTGCGCTAAAAAAATCCCACAACTGGGGCTTCCCTGGTGGCGCAGTGGTTGAGAATCTGCCTGCCAATGCAGGGGACACGGGTTCGAGCCCTGGTCTGGGAGGATCCCACGTACCGCGAAGCGACTGAGCCCGTGAGCCACAATTGCTGAGCCTGCGCGTCTGGGGCCTGTGCTCCGCAATGGGAGAGGCCGCGATGGGGAGAGGCCGCGATGGGGAGAGGCCCGCGCACCGCGATGAACAGTGGCCCCCGCTTGCCGCAACTAGAGGAAGCCCTCGCACAGAAACGAAGACCCAACACAGCCATAAATAAATTAATAAATAAAATTTAAAAAAAAGAAAAAAATCCCACAACTGAGGTAGTTGTTGATCTCCAGTGTGAAATTATCTTTAACTAGATTCCACTAACTTGCTGGTTTTGAAATTCGTAAGGCAGTGTTTTAAGAAAGAGAGAACTGTACCATGGTGCCGTACTAGCGTCACTGAAAAATGATGCATGAAATAGTGCTGCGTGGTAGAAGTACTGGAACTAGAATGGGAAGATCCAGACTGTATTCCTGCCTTTATTACTTATTGGCTGGGTCTTTGGGGCAAATTGTATAATCTCTTGGGGCCTTATTTTCTCAACATTTCTATTCACCTACAAATCAGTCCTAAGAAAAAAGTTTAGTGGTCAAATAAGTGAGGGAAATCCTGAACACTAGAACACCCATCATTTATATTAGGGCATCAAAGAACCTGAGAAACTTTGTCACGTCACTTCCCAAACTTACTAAACAATGAAACCTTTTTGCATTAAATTCTATCACCAAGGAACACCCCTGAGGAACATGGGGCCAGATGAACTCTATAATCCTTCCCAATTCCATGAGGAGGTCCACAGACACGATTTCTGTGAATTTTGAGAAAAGCTACTGAGATATGAATTAAATCCAATAACAAAGTTAACCTGCTTTTGAAAAGACCTTGAATTCTAGAAGGACTCATTTAGTTGCTGTATTTCATAGAATCTTAAAATGCCACCAGTTATAAAATGCACCATTATTTTATGTACTTCTAAGGAAAAAAATGCTGCTAGTTAAACTATGACATGGCTTCTGTTATAAGACTCATCCTGATTGAGAGATATCTTAAATTCCCTAAATTCAAGTAGTACTCACGTATTTAGAATTAGGAATGCTTTGGCTAGTAGGGCTTGAAAGGAGGAGAAGGAGAAGAGCATTAGAAAGAGATTTTTAAGCATTAAAACCTTTATGTTTGAATCTCTTAAATATAATTTTTGCATGAATAACTTTCACCATAACTCTAAGGAATTGCTGGGAATCATACTTGCCTTTTACAGACTATGCAGCTAAAGATGTAACAAGACTGGGCATCACCAAAGATGACAGAGTGAATTCCAGCATTTTTTCTGGATGTTAGTATGGGTTTACATGGCTCGCATTGTAACTACTTCAAAATATCATTATTTATTAATCCTTAGTTTTACTAATTCCATTTTCAAGTGAGTGAATCTGGAATCTACTTTGGGCTTCCCACTGCCCAATAAATAGTCCCTCCTGTGGCTGGTAAGGCAAAGCCCCTCCCCTCCGGGGCACTGTTGACCCACCCGAAATGCAGGGGGCAGAGGAAGGCTTGAGGAGGTGACTGGGCCAGAGGAACCAGATGGGCCACTGTTCACTGTGAGAGCGACCACTTCACCAGAAAAAGTACCAAAGGGGAAAGACAACTGGATTTGAACTCATAGGAGTGAGGGGGCTTGTGCTCTACAAATAAGCGAATACGGACTAGTGTCTTGGAAAAGGAAGGGCACGGAAGCAAAGGGACCGAATTCCATTACTGAGGAAGGTAAAGGCAGTTTTCCGTGTTTCTAGTTTCCAGTTAGCTTTTTCTAGAACTATGCAGGCACTGAAGAAAATTTGTGTTTTTTTTCAAACTGAGTTAAAACAGTCAGAAAGATACGATGATATGAGTTTGGCTTTTCTAGCAGCTTGACGTGGGAATTACTGGCAGAGCTTATCTCTACAGTGTGAAAAAAAATTAAACTCAAGCCTTAGCATATGTGCACCCAGGGAGAGAGACACCCAGGGCTGTCTGAAGGCCAATCTGCACTGAAGCTTGTTCTCCGAGGGTCTCCAGCAGCTGACATTTGGTTTATAAGTCATTAGTTTGAGTCGACACTAAACGTCAGATTTCAAGGCAAAGTTAGCATGGTGACTGTTATTCCCTGTCACCACCTTAGCATGAACTGGCTCATCAATCAGCAGGTTGGTCATTCATTAGTGCCCTGAAGAAACAGAAATGGGGTCAATTTAAATAATATAACACTCATTGCTGGATTGGTTAATGACCATTCTCAACTTAGACTAAACAAAGGTGGTGCTGTTAGAATAATATTGTGTCACATTTTGTGACCCAAAGTAAGGACTGTGCTTTGACTTCAGGAAAGCTTGGAATCAGGGATCTAAACCCCAGGAGACACTATTTTCTCTGACCTCCTCTCTCCCCATCTGCTTCCTTCACTTCTGTGGCTCATTTTTCAGGAAACAGGACAACTACCAGGGCCTGAGTGTCCCCTCTCCCAGGTCAGGGCACACAGAGACTGGTTTCTCATTTCCAACAGTAGCTCCAGCTCTGGTTGGATCATGTCTCACCCATGGACTTAGAACTCTGAGAATGGAACAGTAATAACTCCGGAAAAAGTAGTAATTTCCCAGGAAGTAAAAAAAATGTCAGACCCTGAAGAGAAAAAAAAATCAAATCTTGCAGGAGAAGGGAAGGAGGCAGGAAGAGAGAGAGAGAGAGAGACACACACACACACAGGGAGAGAGAGAGAGAGAGAGAGAGAGAGAGAGGGAGGGAGAAGTCAGAATGGTGAAATGATTTATATTCTTTCAACCACAAGCATGAGGGCAGCTGGCGTGAAGTGGGTCTCCAACCAGGTGGGAACAGCTGGATGAAGACGGCCCTGTGCATGTTCTTCTCTGGGTCGTCCTGGCATGCAAACCCCACTGATGGAAATAGCATCACATGGGGACAAAACACACGCAAGTGAAGGACTCAGTCTTTAGGAGGCAGCCCCACTGCTGAGAGTCAGCTCCACCCTGGAGAAGGTCTGGGAGGGGTTTGGAACACTTTGGCTCATAAAGAAGGAAGTCATGAAGGGGAGGAATTTGACTTATGAATAGAAAGGCTAATTGAGCCTCTGTCCTTCAGAGTTTTGGGATACTGCTAACTTACTCAGGTTAAGTTAGTGTGAATAACTAACCATTCAGCTGCATGTCCACAATGTCCTGCCTGTTGTTTGTCCACAGGGCCACCTGGAAGGAGCCAGGAAAAGGAACGGCAGCACCTCAACCTCCTTGTGCTTATCTTGTCGGGCTGGAGACCACATCCCTCTCCCACCCTCACCATCACCCCCCAGAGGCTGGGTCTGCCCCAGGAGGGAGGAAGGATGTCAGCCACAACTGACATCAATCAGAAGACTTTGATGTGCCAAGTGCTGTCAAAAATAGTAGTGCTTGTCATGCATTATTTCACCTAATCTCATGAAGACTTAATGTCATAGTTATCACTATTGTTCCCAACTTCCAGATGAGAAAATTGAGGCTACGAGAAGTTAAATAACTACCCGAAGTCACTCAGCTAGTGATAGAGCCACGTTGGTCAGATTCCAGAAGCCCTCACAGCTACATTGGTTCATCATGTGCCTCAACACCCCAGTTGTTAATGGGGAAAGAAGAGTCTACATCCTGGCAGGAGGTGAGATTGTGGGTCCTTTGAATACACTGGGAAAGAACGAAGACCAGGGCCACTGCTTACTCTCAGAATCTATAGGGATAGTGATATCTCTGGCTCTACAATTTGTCCATTTGTACGACTCAGTCAAGACTCTAGTACAATGAAAAATGGTAGAGTAGAGTTGCTGAAATCAACCAAGGTCTCAAAATATATGAATGGGAAGAGTTGAATGAAAGGTCAAGTGTGAACAGTGTGTAGGGAACACCTGATAGAGAGTGAGGGCTGGAGTGAGGCGGGCAGGGTCATTCCTCTCTGTGACCTTGCATGTGATACAGCAGAGAGATTTCCTCTTCTATCCAGGTCCTCTTGGGGATCTGCAAGACTTGCTAGGGTGGAACTCAGGACTGAAATAAGAGACAGTTCAAGAGAAGTGTACGTTGAGCAGGGGAGGTGGGGTAAGTCATGGATCATGTTGACTTAGTTTGGATTCCCAGGAGATCCCAAGACAAGGGTTTCAACACGAGTACTTTGTTGGCCATCCCAAGTAACACCACGTAGGAGGTGGGTTTTTCGAAGCAAGCAAGGGAGAAAGGGTGCATCTCCAAGCAAGTTACCACTGTGGCCACGTGGAGGACAAGCACATTGGGAGATGGTTTAGAGGATGCACCTTAAAGTTATCCCACAAGAGGACCAAGGGCGCTAGGGTGGTGACCCACCACTCTCAACCCAAGGGACATTAATTCCTGGACACTTTGGGTCTGCACCACAGGAGAGCAGATGGGACTCCTGGCTGACCCTGGACCAATGTGTGAGCACAGAGGGGTGGGTGGCGTATTGACGCATGTGCAATCTGTCTTTCTGTGGTTCTCCAGCCAGGGAAGCTACAAGCAAGTCTTTTCAAGAAGGTTGGCGTCTCTCACAGATAAATTCTGACTTTGCCTTGGCGGGTGAGAAAGAGAAAGAGGACCATAGGCAGGGGTACCCATTTCAACAGCACCTGTATGACGCATTGGGACAAACAGTGGACCGTTCGACCATGCTTTTATATGGAACTGTGCACTGAGAATAAGGTGAAACTAGTTAAAATGCAAAGAACACTAGAGGATTTATGATGCATTTTCAGTATAAGGAAAGAAGTATAAGGTCTGCAAATTGGATGAATGGAGTCTTGGCAGGGGTGACAAAGAAAACTGATGCTCAGATGCTAAGTTCTTGTGTCCTCTCTGTCACCCATCAGAGAATGTGGACCAAATATTGGAGGGAAAGTTGGCTGTTTCAGGGCTCTCCATCTAGAACATAAGGACAGGCATATTTCCGTTATATGAGATAGCTGTGCAGGTTCTTAAATGAAATCATGCATTCTTTAAAAAGTTACATTCCTAGATAGAAACAAACACTATTCAGGTCAGCCAAGAGGAATACAATTATATAATTGATTATTTCGGGGTAGCAATTTCTGTTAAGTTAGGGATAGCACTTCATGCAGTGGTTGGGATGTGGGCTGGAGGTGGGTCTTTCAGCCCGGCTTGGTTTCTCACCTGTAAACCTGAGATCAAAATGTACGCATCTCCCAGGATTACCATAGAGATTACAGGGGATTTTCTATGCAAAAAACATAGTATAGCACGAGGTAAATAGTACCATGTATTATATTTACAATACATGATAAAGTATTGGAGTTAATTTTATTTGATCAAGCATTGTGGGATTTTTTTGTCTTTTGTAAAAATTAATTTTATTTCATCATATGCTTATATTATTATGTATTTTTCTCACACCTTGGCAATAAAAAAAATCTAAAAATTTTCCTTTCAGTTGGTATTTCAACAAACATTATTTTGGTTCAGATATAGGATGATGAATTGAGATATGAGTCAGTTGGTTTCAGCAAAGTTTACCCCCAAAAAAGAAACGACGGGATGGTGGGAAGGGGGGAGTTTCCAGTGATAAGATAAAATATTCAAATATATCCCCTGGTAGACAAAACTTAGGAATAATTATGTGGGAAAACTATTTCATTAAAATTTTAAATGTCATCATATGCTCTTATCAGAAAAAAAGCATTACAAGTTTTTGAAAGTTATTTTTCCCTCTTTTCAAGGTGATGATAAGCTGCTTAAAAATTAGATGAAAACGTGAGCCAGTTGCTACTTGCAAAATCAAGCAAGTGGGCCGGGTTTGCCTTGCAGGTGCTATTTCCTGTGTGAGGTTTCTTACGAGTTGGCGTTTTGTCCAGAGGCCCCAAGCTTTCATTTTTGAGCAGTGAGGTAACAGTTGCCCTGTGCCAGATTGTGAGCTGCTTTGAAGGCAAATGCAAATGCTTTGGATTTCTTTCCCCAATATCATGTTTGACTATTCTTTTAAAATTTCCCCAGATCTCTCCTGGGTTCAGACCTGCTGACTATTTGAATCCTGAATCTTTTCCATCGAGCAGTCGCATTGCCTTGCCTGAGTAACTCCACAAATGTTTTCTGTAAAGGACCAGGTAGCAAAAACACTTCTGCTTTGCGGGCCACTTGGTCTCTGTCACAAATAGTCAACTCTGCAGTTGTCACGCAAAAGCAGCCGTAGACAATGCCCAAATGAATGGTTCTGGCTGTGTTCCAAAAAAACATTTCTCACAGCAACAGGCGATGGGCAGGATTTGGCCCCCTGACTGTAGTTTGCTGACCTTTGAGTTATACCATTAGTGAAGTCTAGCAGTTTCTATCGAGCAGTTATTTGCAGCTCTGATGGTTATTTTTATGAACTTGGCTGGGCTAGAGTACCCAGTTATTTAATCACACACTAATCTAAGTGCTGCTGTGAAGGGCATTTGGAATGTTTGATGTGATTAACACCTATAGTCAGTTGACTGTAAGTAAAGGAGATTATCCTCAATAATGTAGGTGGGCCTCATCCCATCAGTTGAAGGATTTAAAGGGAAAAAAACAAAACAAAACATAACCCTGAGGTTTCCCTAGGAAGAAGAAATTTTGCCTCAACACTGAAAAACCAGTTTCTGCCTGAGTTTCTAGCCTGCTGGTCTACCCTAAAAATATCACATTTGTCAGGGCCCCCAGGCACGTGATATATATATATCTATATATATCTATATATCTTAAGATTTGTTTCTCCGGAGAACCCTGGCTGATACAGGAGAAATATGCCTGATGAACTACTTTTTGCCCTGAAGACTCATTCTCTTTTACTGTGTTATTATCTTTACATATTTGTTTGTTTATTCATCCGTCCATCCACCTATCCACTCAACCATCCATCCATCCATCCATCCATCCATCCTTTCAACAATCTTTTCCATCTCAGGAAACCAATCCATCAGTTATTAAAGCCAGAATCCTTGAAGGCAGCCCAGCCTCTTGCTTTTGCCTCTGAAACATATTTCCTTCCCATCCTCACCTTATTTACATGGCTCCATCCTACTCTGAGCCCCCTCTGTGGTCTGTACCTCATTGGCTTACTTGCACAGGTATAGTACACCTGCTTATATGTGCTGCTTTGCAGCTACACATAAAACACATCAGATACCAAGCCTTGTACTTTATTTCCAAAAGCTCATCCTGTGAAGATGAGATTTTTGTCTCAATTGCCATTTATGCACAGCCAAGATGTAAATTTCTTCCCTCAGCCTACCCCCCAAACTCACTATGAGGGTCAAGGAGACGGCAGTGGCGGAGAACCCAAACCTTGGATGAAAGAGGCCAAAGTATAATTTTTCCCTTGGTTCTGCCTGAGCCTCCTCTTCATGTCGCAGTGATCTTTGGAATCCATATGTGTCAAAATCATCTTTAGGTCTTTTGAAAAAGTTAATATCTAAAGATGCACATAGACGAATAGGAATCATTCCCACTATAGCCTATGATTTTATACTGGTATGTTATACAAGATGTCTTTAAAAACATAAAAACAAGGAGTTGTTATTTATGTTTATAAACTCTAAATTTCCTCCCGTAGAATTTCCTCTTCTGAACTCTTGCCTCCTTCATCTAACCTGTCCACCGTTCACACATTCGGCAGTTTCATCACACAGAATTAGAGGGAAATGTCCGTGGGTATCAGCATGAAAAGTGAGAAAAAGGGGAAAAAAGAAGCTTAACACTGCTCGATGAAGTGTAACTCAAAATGTGACCCCCCCCCCTCCACGTCCCCCGAGGGTCACTGAGTCGGCCCACATACTGGCAGCAAACTTTGTTCTTTCAAGTGCGTCTTGGAAGACGACAGTGTCGACGTTTCTCTGAAATAACAGGCAACTGACCATTAACCACTAACATTTTAAAAGAATTTCTAGGCAAAGGTAGACTTTAAAACAACTTTCCAAGAAGTGTATGTGCCTACTTGCCCCATTCTGTCTCTGGTTTAACTCACTCTACCCTAGTTGTCTCCATTCTGGTTCAGGAAGGGACTTTTGCTGGCTTTTGGTTTCCGGAAGCTTCTTCACGACTTCCCAGACATTCTCAACAGGGAGGCTGGTGGTGGTGTGTCGGTAGGGGATGTACCCAGGAATAAACAGGGGCCCCAGTTAGGAGCAAAAGGTTGTCACAGCTGGTCAGGAAGGCGGAAATTAAGGCCGACTGGCGCATCACTTTCTCCAAGCTGCTCGGTGATCGGAAGGCCGAGGCCAGGCCATTGGAACACGGACCCCTACTCTTCAATGATCACCCTGTGATGTCAGAGACCACAGACCTCTCCCTGAGAGCGTCGCCCCTGCGAGGGCATGAGTCCTTCTTGCTTAGACCTTCTTTCCTGCACTCTTCAACAGCCACCCCACCAAACACACACACGCATCCATGGCGAGTCGGGTCCGTGTCTCCGTCAGACCCGGGTCCACCCTGGCTTTACCCCTGAGTGTGGGGTTTTACAAGACGGGATGAAAAGGCCAGGACTGGAGGGTAAGAGAGGCGGCAGTGGATGCTGTTTTCTTCCCCTCTGAGCCACACGGGAGCCTGGCCTGGTCTGGTGACCTGCCTTCTGCCTGCTCCCCTTGGTCCTTCACAAGACCCCCTCCAGGCCTCAGTTTCTCTGCAAGAATCTTCCTTCTCCGGGTTCCAGGAAGCCTCTGGTTTTCTCCAAGAAGCAAGTGTGTTGAGTCTTTCAAACTCCTAGCCCCAAGATCTTGACACTCAGGGCTGGAAAAAGGACAGAAGAGGACACAAGCTCTACGTTCAGATGTGCCAGCTCCCCTCTGCTTCCACTCTTCTTGGCCTGGCCTTGCCTGGGATCGGGCTTCTCTTTCCCTGTGCCTCTGCATCCCAGCGGCTCCCACTTCACGTTCACTACTCACATCCACACAGAAATGGCCACGCTGGTAGGACAAGCTTCCAGAATTCGCAGTGAATTCGTTTTGGGCAAACTTGACTTCTAGCAGACTTCTTAGAGTCCTGTTCTGTTTTCTCCCTTGAATACTTAAAAACACGACACTCAATGGCATTCTTCAGCAGTGACAGTGTAGGGAAGGTTGGACTATTTTGTCTACGAACACTTGGATTTCAGGTAGTGAAAATACTATGTAAACAGAATGTTATATTGGAACTTTGTTTGTTTTCCCCCTTATGTTTTTAGATGTTTCAGTTATGATACCAAGGAAAGCTGTGTTAAAATCAGATCTGCTGTACCTTCATTTCTGTATTTCAGGTGGCACACGTTGTCCATGGCATTGGGTAGATCTCATTCTGCCCTGTCTTGGTGTGCAGGAAATGATATTTCTTTGTTCTTCTGTAATTTACCTTTATGACTCTATTGCATTGGGGTGGTAGAAATGTTTGCCAGCTTGGGGTTATCCCAACATTTCCGGGGTTGTATATAAGTTCTAAGAGGATTGCAAGAGAAGATGGGAGAGCTCTTATAACATTTGGCACTTGTATGTCCAGAATTCTCAGCACCTCCTGTTGTATGTCTGGTCCTCGTCTCTGCATCATCCTGCATCTCTGTATGGCTCACCTGTAGATCCGGCGACTGTCTGAACATCTCTACCAAGGATTTATCCTGCCTTTCCTCCACACACACTGGGCAAGAGCAACTCCCATAAGGCTGAGTGTGGTGACTTCCATGCCATGCTTGGGTGCATCGAGTGTTCAGCCATTCCTGCACCTCACTGCGGTTCCAGGAACTCTGCAAGGCTGCTTTAGTTCTTCCAGCAAGACACCCTACACAAGCACTTCTACTCTGGGTCCTGCTGCTTCCTTAATCCCCATGTGGAGCCGGACCCAAACCCCCAACCACTCTGGAATCCTTGTCCACACCCTCAGGCGCGGATTCTGGGGAGCACGGGTGCCATGCTTTGCTCAGAGCCCTGCCAGCATCTTTGCTCCCATTGTTTTTATGATGATTTTTCTCCTTCCAGCCTGCGGATCCTTATCTTTCCTGGATGAAAAGGTTGGAAAGACTTTTTTTTACTTGGAACCTAGACTTGTAAAACTCTAAAGCCTCTTCACTGCTTTCCGCTGTGGCATTCCTTACCTGAGCTCATGAATTCTCTCCTTCTGGTTTCCCCAGTAGAGTGAAAGGGTGAAAAGTCCAAGCCAATACAGAAGGGTAATGTCAGCTAGTACTGAAAAGTTTTATCTGAGACAAAGAGTTTCACTTTTTCATCAGCTCTATTTATTAAATGACCATTTATTGAAAGTCTCTTTCTGATAGAAATGTACTAAGGTTATAGGATGCATAGGTGAATATCAGACAATACCTTGTCTCTTTAAGGCCTAAAAACTCAGGAAGGTGATGAAAAAAATGAGCTGCCTCGGTGTGAAAAGCGTGATAATAGGGTGTAACCAAAGCACTTTGGTAGCGCAGATCAGGTCACCTGGGGCTACTGGAGCATCTGCATTGTTTCTTGGGTATTGTTTGGAGCTCAGGAATTGCTGTGTCCAGAATTTGAAATTACTGCTTTACCATGGATGTGAAGCAATTTGGTGATGCTTCCCAAAGGGATGGAGCAGGACAATTTGCAGATCCTGTTTTAAACATTGAAAAATGTGTCCCTCAGCTGCTCACGGCTGACATGAAAAGCTTCATCTGTCGGTAGGTACACCAGTGTGAAGACAGGTCTTCCATAGGGAATGCATTGCGCTGATGAACACTCTCTTATCATAAGAAAAATTGCTTGATGAAGGCTTACTGTTTAGTCCCTCTGTTTAGAAGTCACACTTTTAAATTTGGAAAACTATGAGAGATCACACCCAGTAGGCTCTAGGGTTCCTTTAACAGGTTCACCCCATTCTCTCAGGAGTTCCCCCTGCGTCACTATGCACACCGTATGTTTAGGGCTCAATGACCCAGTGCCCCACGTGGTTCATGGATAGGAAAAATTAATATTCTTAAGATGTCTATACTACCCAATGTCATCAATAGATTCGACGCAATTCTTATCAAAATTCCAGTGGCATTGTTCACAGAAATACGATCCTAAAATTTACCGTATCACACAAGCATGTCCAAACTGGACTGCCTGAAGAAATGCCTCCCTGACTCCAGGGCTTAAGGCACACCTTCTCAGGATTCTATACTTCTGGATTTATTGATCTTATCACTGCTCTGGAAGAATTACATTGCAATCAGTATTTTTTCCTAACTTATAAAGTCCTCAGAGAGAAGTTTCTCCAAACCATTTTCAACTTTTTGCCCAGCGTCTAGCCAGGTGGCCGCACGTGGTACACACTTAGGATTTGGCCCTGAAGCCATGTCATCAGAGAACACTTGCTCGTAGATCTCCCTCAAGGGAAAATCATGTTGAAGAAATGTGGTCATTCTTGGGCTTCCCTGGTGGCACAGTGGTTAAGAATCTGCCTGCCAATGCAGGGGACACGGGTTCGAGCACTGGGCCGGGAAGATCCCACATGCCGCAGAGCAACTAAACCCGTGCGCCACAACTACTGAGCCTGCGCTCTAGAGCCCGCAAGCCACAACTACTGAAGCCCGTGCACCTAGAGTCCATGCTCCGCAACAAGAGAAGCCACTGCAATGAGAAGCCCGCGCACGGCAATTAAGAGTAGCCCCTGCTCGCCGCAACTAGAGAAAGCCCGCGCGCAGCAACAAAGACCCAAAGCAGCCAAAAATAAATAAATAAATAAATTTATTTAAAAAAAAAAGAAATGTGGCCATTCTTGTACTCAGATTGGCCGCATGATATCCGGGACTTGTCCGTTGTTACCCGCACAAGGATACAATTTGCCGCCATGGCTCACAGAAGGCGCTAGGTCTTGTTGGAAGATGTGCTTGAGAAAAGCACAAAGACTACATTTGTAGTCCATCCACGGTGCAGCAGAATTTAAACAGTTTTTTTTTTTCCCTTGGAAATAAAAATTGGGAGAAAGTTTCCTTTTGCATATTGAGTGATTCATTTATATTGTATCTCCTTGCAAAGATAGAAAATGGTTTAAGAAGATGCAATATTTCAACATAATAAAAAATTTAGGAATATCTAAGACAAGCATTTTTAGATAGCCAAATAAAGGATAAGGGGTCTGAAATGAAAACAGAATCAGAGGGAGGGTCTCCTGGCAGGTCAGACAGTATTACACATAGTAGGAGGTAAATCACAAATTTAGTTCTGGGCCCGATGAGGTCGAAAAGAAATCAGTCTCAGAATTGAATTTCAAAAAGGTGTAGAATAGTCAGGAAAGTATTTGCTCCACCTGACACCAAGAAAGGAACTATTTCTTCCTTGAGTCTTCACAGGGAAAGTCTTTCTGCAAAGGGATGAACGCGATTCTCAATCACAGGCCTGCAGGAGACTGTCTGAGATGTGCCCCAGGTCCACAGGTCAAGGGTCGTGAGGTCATTCCAAAGGGATGAAGGAAAGCAGACAGAGGAGGCTCTCCTTTATTTCAGTGACGCTGTTCCCAGTTTTACTTTGTTGTGACACTACATTTTCTTTATCTCTGAATCAAATATAAAAGCTTCCCCTTGGACTGAGAGAGTGGAGAGCACTTCTTTCCCCCCAAAATGTGTTTTATTTTTCAAATATAATGGCAAATATAATTGTATATAAGCAGGGATTGTAAAATTTCACCTTTCTTATATATTCTGTTAAAAAGAGTCATTTTACCATAACAGGAAAGTGAAGTGTGGCCCCCAGTACACAGAGTTGTCAATGTCTCCATGCTTGAAAGCTCAAAGCTCCAGCCCTTCCCTACCTGAGGTCCAGGTGCGTGGAGAGGGTGAAGAGAGAGGCCAATTTCTGATCTGGTCTCCGTCAGGTGTCCTGAAGGCAATTGACACTGATCCTCTTGAGGGTGGAATCAGCCTGGGTTCCTTGCTGGTGATGGTCAGTGCGCTTCACTCACACGTGGACGTCTCTTTGCAGATGTGGCCCGGTCGGGGGCTCTCTGTCCTGCAGATGCCCGCATTTCTTTTCTTTATAAATTGTCTTTCTTTTTAATAAAATAAACCCTGAGTATTTTCCTGGGCCTGGCTCTGCTGGAGAACCCTGAGCAGGCTGGTTGGGCCCCGCCCCTGGGAAAGTCATCCCAGATGGGTGGGGTCATCCCTGACCAGTGCCACCAGGGGTGGCCAGCAGCTGTGACAGCAGGTGGAGGGCTCCCCAATGTTCCTAGTGAGGCGGCAGATCCTGGTGGGGCATTTATAGGGATTGAGAAACCTAGGCCAGGAGAAAGCAAGGGGCTAGGGCAAAAGCACACGCTTTGGGACAAAGCCCAGTTCTAGAACAGTGGTTCTCAAGTAGGGACAATTTTGCTGTCCAAGGGACATTTGTCAGCAGACATTTTTCATTGGCACGAATTGTGGTGTCCTACTGGCACGTACTGGGTGGAGGCCGGAGATGCTGCTCAATATCCTACAAAACACAGGGCAGCCTCTCAACAAAGAATTATACAGCCCAGAACGTCGGCAGGGCCAAGGGTGAGAAACTCTGCTCCAGAAGGGAGCACAGAGAAAACTGGGCCCAGCGTGGGAGAGCTTAAAGCAGAGCCATGCCGAGGACAGAGAGAAAGCAGCAGTAGCAGGTAAAGGCAAAAATAGAAAAATTCTTATCGGAGAAGCAGGTACCACACACACACGTGGACCAACGGTAGAGATAAAGGAAGACGGGGTTTACAAATTTCAATAAAAGGCCACTATGGATCTTAAAAAAAAATCAAATGTGCGCAGTCTGGGTGGCGTGACACTGGCTTTGCCCAGGTAATTCATCAGTGTTGCAAACTGGTGCCGGTATATTTGTGGGGAGGGATGTTGGGAGAGCAACCCTACTCTATGCTGAGCGGTTTGCATCTATCTCCCCATTTAATTCCCACAAGAATCTTGTCAGGTAGGAATTGTCATCCTCACTGCAGAGATGTGTAACCTGAGGTTCAGAGAGATGAATGACTTTCCCAGTATCACACGCTGGGTAACTGGCTGAGCTGGGACAGCTGCCCAGATCTGACATCAAACCCACGCTCCTTGCTGCCCTCCTGCTGGAGACCTGGGAGCTTGGGGTCTTAGTGACTTGAAGGCCTTGGGTGTTACGATGATTAAAAAAGAAAAGGCAGGAACGTGGTATTTGGTGAACAGCAGCGAATCTTTTCGTATGGAAATATGTTCTCCAAGTTCTATCTGCTTCTCACCGTAAAGCAAGAATCCCCAGGTTTTCCCCCTTCTCAATCCAGACCCACTTTCCGGGAAAACTATTTTAACTCTTTGAGCTGTTTCCTCCAGTAGTTAGGTCCGTATCACGAAACAAATGTCTTCTGTGATTCATTATTGATATGTAAATATTAAACTATTTATTGACTTTCTATTATGATAGATGCAAATCTAGCTCACACCCGCTCTACCCCACCCCACCCCCGCCCCTTTTGCCTCCTTCCAGTAGAGCTTTACTACTCATTGCAGTGAATTCTATGTAGTTGTGCTTGGCATTGAAGACACAAATGTGACGAAGACACAATCTGTCTCCTTCATGAAGTTTAATCACAGTTGGAGGAGACACACAGAAAGACGCCATTACCTTACAACGTGATAACTTCTGTGAGCGCAGTGCTCACAGGAAGAGGAAAGAGACACCTGATTCTCCCTAAAATGTTTAAGTCAAGTTTTAAATGATGCATAGAGTTTGCCAAAGAGTCAGAAGCGGTGGTGCGCTGAGTGACAGGATAGAGGTACTGGATTTTAAGCAGTAAATGTGCACAAGTTCTAAAGCTTGAGAGAGAATGAGCCATTCAAAGGACCCCAGTGAGAAGGGAGTAAGTACAAGAATCCACACGCAACACTTACACACTTAGTACAGCACTTGACAGGGAGGACATCTGATAAATGTGGGGTGATGGTTCCGTGGTTATTTTGGGTGATGATAATTTTGTTGTTGTTGGTTGGGATGGTGGTGGCGATGTTGTGGTGGTGATTGATAGGGGCCATGGTGGCTTTGCTGCTGCTGAGGGCAGTTGTGGTGGTGGTTTTTTTTGTTGGTGGTGACGGTCGTGGTGGTTTTGTTGTTGTTGGTTTTGTTGTCATTGGTGGTGGTGGTCAGTGTGTTGTTTTTGGTGGTAGTGCTGCTGGTGGTTTTGTTGTTATTGTTGTTGCTGTTGGTGGTAGTTGTGATGGTGTGTAAGAAATTGTCCACGGCTGGACCACAAGGAATAAGAGCGGCTGGAGTTGAGGTTGGCCTCACCTCTTCAATTTGTCTTCTGTTCATAAAAAGATGTGCTGTGGGCCCCCCGTGACACAATGGAGAGATGGGTAATAAGGTTTTGTCTCTCAAAGTCCACAGTGACAATGCACTCTCCCCTTAGGAAAAGACTACAGGCACCTAATAATTAGATGGTAAAATATTGGAGCCTTAGAGCTATCGACCTCAGCTGTCTTTTGATAGAGCATGGGCACGATCTTCATGGCAACCGCAGAGAACCATTGAATCTATCCCCAAGGTTTAAGAATTTCAGAATGTCAATCCATCTGCAAGCTGGATTAGCAAACTTGGAACCCTGGGGCAGCAGATGGTGGGAAGCTCCCAAATGCCAATGCGACCCCAGACGGAAATATTTCTGTGCACACTCCTGATCTCCACCCTGCTTTCCCTCGCGTCCATCTGCTTTGGAGGCAGGTGGCCCATTCGAGAACTGGGCAAATCTTTGTCCTGTAGCAGAGGCACACTGATGGGCTGCTCTGTTGGGCCATTTTGCAGCCTGAATGACCATCTCTGTGTAAGCAGTATAGGCCGAGCTGATGGCAGCTGGCAAGGGCCTAATCTGGAGTGATGGTGCTGGGTATACGCCAAGCGTCAATTTTTCAGCCTTGGCATCACTATGCGTTGTGAATACGCCTGCTCACTCACAATGTGCTTTTGACATTCTAAGTACTAGGTGGCATTTCTCTGTAGTAAGCTTAGGAGGTTGTGTGAGGGATCAGTTTTGCAGAGACTAGCATAGGCAATAGAAAGAAAGAAGATAGAACCATAGGTACTGGATACAGGTGAAAAGAATATGGGAATTTAAACATTTGCTTTGCAAATCTGAGGCCAACCCATGATGATGAGGCTTAGCATTTTAATTTTTTTCAGTAGAACCCTCCAAAACAGCCATTGCTCGAAAGGCAAGTGTAGTGCTTTGGCAAGAATGCAATCCACTGGGTTTCTCTAGAAAGCTGCAAGTTCAACCTGTTCGCCTCTTGGAGGTTAAACCCAAATTTTCTTATCGTGTTTAGTACAATGTAGATGTATCAGTTAGGTATTTGTTGCATAAAAAAATTACACTGTGTTACAACTGACTAACCTCGGTTGTTGGTCTGGGGGCCTCAGTTCCTCTCTGACTATTGGCCAAAGGCCATCCTCAGTTCCTTGGCCCCCTCACCTCACAAAACAGCAACTTGTTGCAGCAGAGCAAACAAACCAGAAGAACCAAAGAGAGAGAAAGGAAAAACGGGAGGGAAATCAGTCTTGTATAAGCTATCTCAGGAGTGACATACCATCACTCTTGCTGCACGCCACTTGTTAGAAGCAAGTGATGCCCAGCCCACCCGCAAGGGGAGGTGATTACACGAAGGGGCTAAAAATATTCAAAACTAAATCTGTCAAAATTGAGTAACACATCTGAAGTGGATGAGCAAGAAAGAGAAAAAAAAAACAAACTCCAGCAACACTCAAACTATGATGATGATAATACTTTTTGTTGGACATTTTTTAAAGGTTTTATTTATTTAGTGCTTACTGTGGATTAGTCAGGATACTAAGGGTTGTTTTTTGTTTTTTGTTTTTAAGATTTTTTTTTTTGATATGGATCATTTTTAAAGTCTTTATTGTATTTGTTACAATATCGCTTCTGTTTTATGTCGGTTTTTTGGCCACGAAGCATGTGGGACCTTCGCTCCCCAACCAGGGATCGAACCCACACCCCCTGCATTGGAAGGCTAAGTCTTAACCACTGGACCATCAGGGAAGCCCCCTAAGGTTTTATTTATTCAGTGTCTACTGTGGGTTAGTCAGAACACTAAGGGCTTTTAATACAGTCTTCCGTTTCACTCGTATACAACCCTGCAAGCTTAGGATGGGCTATATTTTATGGATGGAGAAATGCGGTCTTGGGAGAGTTAAGATGACAAAGCTGGTTAGCAGCACCAGGGCTGTGACCCAGCCTAACCCCAGAGCCTGTAGCTTTAACCTTTATGCTCCACAGCTCCTCCATATTTCTGGTTTTAGAAAGTACTCTCATATATAGTTTTCTTCTGGACCATTTGAAAAAAAACAAATGCATTAAAAAATGTGTGTAGCTTTTGTATCAAACATACTATTCTCACAAGAGCCATGTTTTGGAAAGCTCCTTTGCTCTTTGCTGGTGTATACATTGCTCCTAGCCTGTCAGAGAACTTTTGCCAAAACAGGCTTTATTAGCTGTCGATGTGAGCAGCTTACCCACTGGCAGGGAAAAGCTCACATACACACCTGGTTCTCAGCTACCGCCTCGGGAAGGTGGGGATGGGGAAGTGAGGGGATGGGACATATGGGGGTCCCAGTGGAGCCACATCACCTGTAGGGTCCAGGGCAGCACAGTAGCCACTGCACATGCCCAAAGGAACTGGAAATGACGGCACCAGGAGAAGTGCGGGCAGCAACCCCCCAAGTTCAGTGTGACACCCCTGAAGCTCCCCAGAAATGTGGGGTGGGGAAAGAAATCTAAAAACCTTAGAGAGTGGAAGATCTGGCCTTCCATCCCCAAAAAGACAGGCTCTTTAAAAACCTCCACGTAATGGATATTCCAGGTGGATGCTCTGTCTGCCCCCTTCCTGACACCTGTACTTACCTGTGTCCCCACCATGAAGAACACTGGTCGGTCCCCAGTGGCTCCTCACCAGGATGCCTGCATGCTTCCGCTGCCATCATTTCAGTTACAGGGACCCTTACCAAGAGCCAGTTGAGACAGTTTCCAAGTGGCTTCATACTTTTTGCTTCTAGAGGGTTTCAGACCCATCCTTCCCTGTGGCCATATTGTTTCCGGTGAGCCTTGGCCATTTTTCCCACTGGAGACTGAGTATCCTTCTTTGCTCCTTGACTGAGTTTGACCTTCGATTTTCTTTAGCAAATGGCATGTGAGTAGAAATGACAGTGAGCCGGTTTGGGGCCCAGGGCTCCAGAGACATAACTAATTTCTATTTGCTTTCTTGCCTTCTGCCATTGCCATAAAAGCATGTCCCAGCCAACCCACTGCTCCATGGAGGATGAGACACACACAGAGCAGACCAAGACTAGCCTGTAGCTTAGAGCCATGGCCAGAAAATCTCCACCAAGATCAGCCAAACACTTCCTGTATGCATATAAATATACATCTATTCATGTACACATAAGAATGCATATACACATACGTAAACACATTTTTGAAGACAGTCACAGTAATTTCAATCTATTCCCATAAGGTTCTTTCTTGCCTTCTCCATTTCCCATATAAACATGTCCCTTCTTCCATAGTGAGAACTCTGGTTTCCAAAAATATTAGCATGTTTACTAAGTTGCTCAGTCCCATAATATATCTAAAATAGTGTCAGAATTGCTTCGTCCATATCACTATGATAAATAAACTTGCTGTTCCTCTGTATTTGGCTTATTCCACTTAGCATAATGTCATCTATATCTATTCATGTTGTTGCAAATGACAGAACTTCCTTCCTTTTTTAAGGCTGAATAATATATCATAGTCTGTATAGAATGTATTTTCTTTATTCATCTCTCAGTGGACATTTAGATTGCTTCCATGTGTTGGCTGTTGTGGATAATCTACAATGAATATGGAGGTGCAGATATCTCTTTGAGATCCTGATTTCAATTCCTTTGGATATATACCCAGGAGTGGGATTGTTACATCATATTTTAGTTCTAGCTTTAATATTTTGAGGAAACTCCATATTGTTTTCCATAGTCACTGCACAAATTTACATTTCCACAAACAGTGTACAAGGGTTCCCTTTTCGCCACATCCCTGTCAATACTTGTTTTCTTTTGTCTTTTTGATAATAGCCATTCTAACAAGTGTTAGATAATATCTTGCTGTGGTTTTAATTTGTATTTCTCTGATAATTAGTGATGTTGAGCACTTTTTCATATATCTGTTGGCCATTTGTATGTCTTCTTTGGAGAAATGTCTATTTAGTTTCTTAGCCTGTTTTTAAATGGAGTTATTTGGTGGCTTTGTGTGTTTTTGTTTTGTTTTGTTGCTACTGAGTTGTAGGAGTTCCTTACATATTTTGGATATTAAATCTTTGCCAGATACATGATTTACAAATATTTTCTCCCATTCCATAGTTTGCCTTTTCATTTGTTATTTCCTTTGCTGTGCAGAAGCTTTTGGTTTGGTGTAATCACACTTGTCTATTTTTGCCTTTGTTGCTGTGCTTCAGTGTTATATTCAAAAAACCATTTCAAAGGCCAATGTCAAAAAACTCTTTCTCTATATTTTCTTCTGGAGGTTTTACAGTTCCAGGTCTTATGTTTAAGTCAAATCTATTTTGAGTTGATTTTGTGGATGGTATAAGATAAGGGTTTAATTTTATTATTTTTCATGTGGATATCCAGTTTTCCCAACACCATTTATTGAAGAGACAATCCTTTCCCCTTTGTATATTCTTGGTATCCTTGTCAAAGATCAGTTGACCATATATGTGTGGGTTTATTTCTGGGTTCCCTATTCTATTCCATTGGTCTGTATGTCTGTTTTTCTGCCAATATTATACTGTTTTGATTACTGTCGTTTTGTAATATATTTTAAAATTAGGAAGTACAATGCCTCTAGCTCTGTCCTTCTTGCTCTATATCGCTTTGACTGTTTGGGGTCTTTTGTGATTCCATATGAATTTTAGGATTGTTTTTTTCTATTTATGTAAAAATTTCCATTAGGATTTTGATTAAATTTATAGATGGCTTTACAACACTACAATTTTTAAAATAAATTAGTAACATGAATCCTTTTTTCTATAATATATGTTGTCTCTTCTTCCCATTTGTCTTTTTTGACATTGCTTATGTTGTATTTATGCCATCCAAAATTTTTATTTTATTTTTACAGTTAAACTTAATCTTTTATGGCATTTAATTTTAAGTCATACTTAGCAAGCCTTTTACGATACTCAGTTTATAGGAGAATTTACCCTGTTTTCTTTTAGTATGTATATGCATATAGTTTTCTTTTTCACATTTAGCTCACTTTTCTGTTGGGAATTTATTTTTATGTATGGTTTGAGGAATGGATCTAATTTTATCTTTTTCCAAATGACTGACCAATTGTCCCAATATCATTTATTAAAGAGATTATTGTTTTCCCAGTGATTTGAGATACCTGTTTGCATTTTTTTTCCCTTTACTTTGCATTCTGTTCCACAATTCTGTCTGCTCCTGTGCCAGTACCACCCTGTTTTAATTGTATAGGATATGTATTATGTTTTAACATCTGGTAGGCCTATTCCTCCCCACAAACTCCCCCACCCACTGAGCTCTTCCTTGTCAGTGTTTTCCTAGCTATTCTTGTGTGTTTATTTTTCTAACTTGTCTAGCTCCATTGAGAAGCTCCTTAGAATTTTTATTGGGATTGCATTACATTTATAAATTAACTTAGGGAGTACTGACATCTGGATAACATTGAGACATCTGAACGAAGAACAAGGGATGTTGTTCTTTTTGTTCAGTTATTCCGCAGGATACTTATTTCCCCCTGTTATTTCCTTTTTTCCCTTCACTGCCTCATCTCCAAGGATTACCATGTCTTTTCTACATGTCATCATCTCTCCCACAAGTAATGCTTCTTTGAGGCTGTCTCTCTGGTCTGTCCCACTTCCAAGCTCCTTTTCCACAGCAGTCTTATGAATCTCCAACTCCTGACTGCTGTTGAGTAATTTTGCATTTATAATTTCACCTCCTCTTTCTGGGGCTGCTTTTTTCTATACTTCTTCTAAGCCCTCTATTCCCTCTGTTCTTTTTCACAGCTGTTCCCAGTCTCCCCTCTCTGCTCTCTCCATCCACAGGTTCTCAGAAGCAAAGAGTGGACAGAGGAGCACCAATGGAATTTGTTGCTGTTTTTCTCTACTCTCAAGTAACCTAAAGGTTGTGGCTTTCTCTGTCTTCTGGCAGTGCTGAAGGCATGAGTTCTTTTAAGTTTCATTTCTTTTCCTTATTGATTTCATGGTTGTTTTGGAAAGGAAGCCAAGGTTCAGAACCTTCCCATCCTTGTTCTCCCAACCCTGAAGACTGTATTTTTAACAAGCTTGATATCTAGGCAAGCCTAGAGTTAAATTTCAAATCAGAAGTTGTCTTTCCCCCAACTGGAGAAAGACTTGAGTATGTTCACAGACTATGGAGTAAAAAGAAGGTGCAATTTCAACTGATGAAGAAATTCTGTGCCTCTACACAAAAGGGGCTTGTTCAGGGAAACTTTGAGGGCAGAGATTAGGGAATCCATTTAGTCCAATGTTTGGGTGATTTTGAGGAAAGAATTTCAGGAGTAAGTTCAGGTAAAAACTATAAAACATAGACTTGGTGGAAATCTGGATTTGACTTAATTTGACTGCCTTCCCTGAGGCTTTGTCCCACTATAGTAATTTAGGCACTCTAATTTAGGTTGTGTTTAAATTAATAAGATTCACAAATGAATGGCACCATACACTGCTCCCCACACCCTTCCCTGCCATGTTCTGACTTCTGGCAGTAAAAAAGTATCTGACTTGTGAAATTGGGTGTGCCACTCCCTATTTAGGGGATGCCATAATAACATGATAGGATGTAACTGGTTTACTGTGACCTCTGAACTCTGAAATATACAAACAGGAAATGACTTCATTTTCCCCCCACTCATATTTTCAATCTTGCTCTGTTGGAGTTTCCCTCTCTGCCCACTGAAGACATCTTAGGGAGATTCATAGTTTTCTTGATGCTTTGGCTCAGTTTTAGAGAAGATTCACTGTCAGGCATTACAAATCTAGTTAGATTAAAAGCTTGAATCTTACATTCAGTGTAGAGCTGCTCCCCAACCCCAGCTCAGGGTCCCGTAGTGGGGAAGGGAGACACCTTCTGCTCCAGCCCTCCTCTCCTGCCTTTTTCCTTCTCCTCACCTCTCCAAGACAGAAGCAGGGCAAAACTGAATGGAAGAAACGGGACAAATCTTCAGTGCTTGATGCTGCTGCAATCCACCTGCCCCCTCTGTGTGATTGGTTCTCCAAAGTTGGTACTTCTTTTGAAGGTGGTTCTGTGGTTGTCGGGCAGCCCCATAGAGGCCTCTGCAAATATATGGGTGAATTCAGTGGGGGACCTTTTGAAATCCTCCTTCTGCTTTTGTTCTGATGGTATACCCACGGCCTCCTGGTGAGGGGACCCTCACTTCAGTAGGCTCCCTATGGGTGGGTGCTTCCAAACTTCATGGTTTGGCCACCATCTCGAGTATCCTTATCTTTCAAGATGGTGGGCACAGAAGGGCCCCAAGTGGGTCCTCTCTCCCTAGCTCTTACACTGCACTGCTCCAGCCAGCCTCTCATCTTCCAAATTCTCCAGGAGAGAAGCAGGCAACAGTTTCTTCTTACATATACCCCTTAATTCTAAGAAACACAGATCTAACCCTCCCAGGAGCTCCCTTTCTTGCTTTACTTAACATGCAGGGCATTGGCTGTAATGGGTAGAAATATGCCAATCTCTCCCTCTTAAAGTGTGTATAGTTTCTTCTGATATCTCTTCCTGGAGCTTCCTTTTCCTTAGCTTGAAAGGGTGGGCAAGCACCCTACTTCCCTCTCTCCTAGAGGGACAGTCCACAGCAATCTCCTCCCTGGTTGTCAAATCTTGCTTTGGCTCATTCCCTTCAATGAACTCATTTATTCACATATATGTATGTGTGTATATAAATATTCTATATAGCATATATATGATGTGTATATATATATATGATATAGATGTATAAGTTGCATATTGCACACATATTGCATTATCATGCTAGACACAGTTTGGTCACTAGACTGGCTCTTCAGTCTTTTAAAAAGTCCAGAGGAATGTGTTAAGCACTTTACTTTGGACCACGAGGGGCTTTCCCCCTATTCGTTTGACGCTTCAGCCAGAATCCTGAACCAAAGGGAAGGGTGTCAACCATATTTTGTTACAAACACCTTCTACCATTTTTGATCGTCTCTTGTGTGCCAATCCCTATTCCAAATGCTTGAACTAATTTTCATTTTGTTCCTGTAAGGTGGCTTTTATTTACCTCCTTTTACAGAGTAGGGTACTGGGGTTCAGAGAGGCAAAACATTTTGCCCAAGATCACACATCTGGTGAGGCCAAACCTGGATATGGCTGGAGCTCTGTCTGATTACAGAGACTGTGTTCTGTACTTCATCACAGCATCAGATGGTTCAATAGCATCAAATACATTCGCTAAATGAAAGCAGACTTCATTCTCCTGAAAGTGCTGATGAAAAAGTTCAGTTGGGACACTGAGTTTGTTACCATGAACGCTGGTGTGGATAACACCAGATTCCCTGGAAACCATGAAGATATTATCTACATCCTATTTACAGATGTAATACCAAGTAAAGACTGCAAACTACTGTCCTTCAGGGAGGATAATCAGCCCATCATTAGTGACTTGTTCAAGTTTCTGGTTCCTCAGTGCATGCTGATTTTTGACATAAAGCCATTTATGCACATGGCATAGGCTGCATGCAAGGCTCTGTGCTGGCTGAGAAAAAAAGGTTTGAATGTGTAGGTCTGTCATTCAAAGAGCAGAACCAGTGCCACCTTTGCTTTTATATGTTGACATGAAGATATTACTCTATTCGCCTTAAACAAAATAATTTTTAAACAAATAATTATACTGACAGTAGAGGAACAAAAGGAATTCTGACTCTGAATTTGTTCATAGTTCTACCCTTTTTTGGATATAAGCCAATGTTTGGTCTTTAGCTGAAACAGACATTTAACCATCAACCATTGGTCAGAAAGATCAATTTACCCTGTTATTTTAACTCCCTCATCTTTCCTGACTATACCACACACATTTTTTCTCACTGACCTTCCAACATGTTCCCAGCTTTCATGAGCTTTGTACTTCAGTTATTAAATTACGAAAGAAATGGAGCAAAAGGGCTAAAATATATTTCTCAGAAATACAGCTGTGCTAGCAACTGGCGCCGCGTGTAAAGTATGTCTCTTATCAAACTTCTCATCACATTTCAGCAAATAAATCTGACTCTCTGTGTCTAAAGTTATTCTCTGTGTGTCCTCCTCAGTGACAACATGTTAGGATTCATCTGTTTATTTCTTCATTCACCAGACAGAACAAGAGTCAGTTCCTACTCTGGTAGCCACATAAAGGAGATCGTTATATTCCAATCTGACATGTGCATGGAGGGGGTACTGCAAAGTAAGTGTCATCAGGGAGGACCTCGTGTCCCAGGCTGCATGGTCATGGGAAGCTTCCTGGGCAAGGTCATGGCTGAGCTGAGTCTTAGAGGAGGAGACAGTGATGGTGGTGAAGGTGGGGGCAAGGTGACCTGGGTGGAAGGAGGTGGCGTGACTGAGGCCATGGAAGATAGAATCAGGAAGGATGAAGAAGGTGGGTGTCTTACTCTGCTCAGGCTACCATAACAAAGTACCAAAAGCTGGGTGGCTTAAACAACAGAAATTTATGTTTCCACAGTTCTGGAAGCTGGATGTTTATGACCAAGGTGCCATCAGGGGTGGTATCTGTTGAGGGTTCTCACCTTGGGTTGCAGGTGGTTGCCTTCTTACTGAAAGTTCACAGGGTCTTTCCTCTGTGTTGCTGTGGAGCAGGGGAGAGAAGAAGGGACACAGACAGAGATTACTCTATCTTTCTCTTCTTATAAGGACACCCATCCCAACACGAGGGTCTCACCCTCATGACCTAATGTAATCTTAATTACGTCACAAAGGCTCCATCTCCAAATATGATCACATTAGGGGTTAGTGCTTCAACAATATGAATTCGGGGAGACAATTCAGTCAATAGTAGTGTGTATATTAGTCAAGGTTTTCCAGAGAAACAGAACTATATGTATCTGAAAGGAGAGAAACAGAATTGGCTCACACGGTGTGGAGGTTGGCAAGTCCAAAATTTGTTGGATAAGCCAGTAGGCGAGAAATTCAGACAAGAGTGGATGTTGCAGTCTTGAGTCTGAATTCCACGTGGCAGGCCAGGTAGGCTGGACAGGGTTTTCTATGTTGCTATCTTAAGACCAAATTGCTTCTTATTCACGAAGCCTCAGTCTTTGCTCTTAAGTCCTTCAACTGATTGGGTGAAGCCCACACACATGATAGAGAGCAATCTGCTTTACTCAAAGTCCACCAATTTAAATGTTAATAACATCTACAAAATCTTCACAGCAACATTTAGACTAGTGTTTGACCAAACAACTGGGTCCCACAGCCTAGCCAATTTGACACATAAAACCCTCTCAGTGGGTGATGAGTCAAGGAGTGGTGAACATGATAAATCAGTGATCTTGGGCTGGATTCCAGAGAAGCTGAACTGTGCTAATGAACTACCATTGCCCTGTAGATCTGGGATCATAAACACAGATGCCTAAGGGAACCAGGCAGGTAAGATAGATGGGTGAATTGAGACCTGCTTATATTTCTTACACTTTGTTTACATACTAAACACATGAGAACATTCTTTTTTATAAAGGTGGTCCCCCAGCTGCTTTTTTAACAGAGACTTGTTGGTCTATTTTTTCCCCATTTTGGACAGGCACAAGAGTATGTCTCCATTATGCCCCAAATAATGGTACAAGCAGGGATAAAAAATGGCAACTATCATGTGTCCTTACTACCATTGAAGGAATAATAGTGGAGGACACTCAATGAATTGGAATTGAATTTTTAAAGGAAACATTTATTTTTAAAGGATCCCCTGGCCCAGCACATGGTGCTCTGTAGACATGGGGAGCTAGTGTGGCCAGTTGTTCTGATGTTTATGCGACATCTCCTAATTTGAAATGTCAGTTCAAAATATTTAAGTCTGCGGACCAAACATCACTTGCTGGTAAGGGCAGGTCCTCTGCTCTAAGTCGTGGGGACTACTTACAGGTTTTAAACAGGACAATTTCACATTAAGTGAATTCATTATCTATTGCTGCATAACAAATAATCCTCAAATGTAGTGGCTCAAAACAAAAACATTTATTATCTCACAGTCTCTACAGATCAGGAATTGGGGAGCAGCTTTTGTGGGTGGTTCTAGCTCAGGGCTTCTCATGACTTGTTAGTCAAGATGTCAGCTGAGGGCTTGACTGGGGATGGAGATCCACTTCCAAGCCCACTCATGTGGCTGTTGGTAGGAGGCCTCAGTCCTCGCTGTGTGGACCTCTCCATAGAGCTGCTGAGCATCATCAGGACATGACAGTTGGCTTTCCCCAGAGCAAGGGATGAGAGAGCCCAAGATGAAGCCACAGTGCCTTGTATAATCTAACCTCAGAAGTGAAATTCCATCACTTCTGCCATCTTCTACTGGCCACCCACCACCCTGGAACAATGTGGGAGGGACTACATAGGGTGTGAATACCAGGAGGCAAGGATCATTGGTGGCCATCTTTAAGTATGGCTACCACACTAAGTATTGGGCTAGCATTTATGTAGAGGATAGATTTGAGGTAGGGACCTTTTAGGAGAATATTGATTCAATAGAATGTTGATGAGGGGCTATTGTAATTAAAAAAAAGAAAGAGAAACTGAGTTGACAAATACTTAAAAAATAAAATCATTGAAACCTTGTGACTGATTCAATGACTCATTTCTAATCAATAAGAGAGTCTGATGGTGGGAACTTCTGGGAAAATTTTTCTATCCTGATCAAAGAGAGAGCTGAAGAATGACGGTACTAAAATTTCCCTGGCTTCTTCCTGAATTTTCCTGTCTTTGAATATAACTGTGTGGGAATGTGATGCATGGAGCTGTTGCAGCTATTTTGTGACAATGAGGTGACAAATCATTATATTTGATGTGGTGGAGTGGGAGGATGGGCAGACCTTGAGTGTCTGGTGATATTGTTGAGTCACCAATCAACCCTAGAACTTGTTACATTAATAATAAATATCTTAAGAATTTAAGCCACCATGAGTTGTCCATTTTGTCATGTGCTGCTGAAAGCATTCCCCACATATAGGGGGAGAGAGAGGCATTTCAAGCTCTAAGACTGATTGGTTTAAGGCTAGATTAAATAAAAACTATGCAACATTTTTGTTTCATAAATAGTGTAGATGATGGTGATGTTTGATAAAATGAAAAAGATAAAAGGAGAGCAGGGTCCAGTCCATATGAGTTCTGCTGAAATTGACCTGCTTGTGGGACATCCACATGAAAAAGACCAGCAGGTGATGGTTAAAGGAGAGAACCATGCTTAGTTCATCTTCATATTCCTCATGTCTAGTATGATGCTTAACACATGCTGAGGAAGTGAACAAATGAATGAAGGGAAGGATGCTGAGAGCCTAAACCAAGGTAGCAGTCATGGGGCTAAAAAAGAAAGACTACTTGTCTTTGTTTTGCTACAAAACTCCAATGTAGATGGTGAGTGACAGACCCTAGTGAAGCTTTTAATCAATGTGTGTGAAATTTAGACTGTACAAAAAGAGAGACATCACTGTGTATGATAATGCATTGCTTTATGAGGCTCTTCATTTTCTGTTCCCTCTCTATGTGTATTTCTTTAAATGGTAAGTTGCCTTTGAAGAAAACGGTATCTCCATTTTTTCACAGAAGAAAACTATGTCAGAGAGATGAAAATCAAGTGAACAAAATTGAATCTGCCATGTGGCCCAGCATTTCAAGGATTCTTATTTGAGAACCGAAAGGAAGTGACGGTCTGTAGCCAAGCAGGTTCTGCCATCCGTATTATACGTTCACTCTCATTTAAACTGAGTAGCCTGAAAGCCTCAAAGTGCTGGTTGGTCAGCTAATTTCATTTGAAGGATATTCTATGGGATCTTCTTTTTTTCCCCTTTGGACTTTGAAGTTTATTTCCATTTTCTAGGCTACCTTCAAATGATGACATATCCTAGTAGGAGCTTGTACCATAAAGACAGAGTATTATGGTCGAGTCCTTTCTGTTCCCTCACTTTCAATAGACACTAGAGATAAGAGTTACAGATGGAGGCCTCACGGCTGAGCTCAGCCAGCAACCCTGAGTGGGAGGCAGCCCCAGGCAGAGAGTCACATGTGTCTGCAGTGAGAAAATAGTGTGGTTTGGACCAGCGAGTGCCACCGGGGTCTCGGTAGGGGTCTTCACAGCTCTGGTACAACAGTTAATCTGAGTTATTTTGCATCACTTCCCCACAGGATTGGTGCCCTGGTTCCAGAATGTTACACAGTGCCAAAGCTCAGGGACAGATGGGATGAGAGCTCCACAGTGGCTCTTGAGGCATCACTTAGGCTTTGTAAGTGGTAAGTTCAGGTGGGCAGGCTCTCTGGTCTTCCAAGCCCATTTGAGGTGTAGAAACATTTGTGAGGCCATCCAGGGTCCTGAAGGATGAAGACCAGACATTCCCCACCATGGTGTCTTCTAGGGATCTGGCAGCTCCACCTGGCATTCGGGGTACAATTAGGAGACCTCTCTGTTCTCCCTGGGCTCCTGCTTCTTCAGCCCTCTTCCCATCTCTACCACCAGCAAGAGGAAATCCTTCCCTAGCCTTGAGGAAATCCTTCTCTTCTCAAGGGTTTGGAAATTTTGTCTCTGGAATTCTCTCTTGGCTTTGGAGCAGCAATAAAGGTCTTGGGATCTTTCTGTCCTTCACTCTGTCACATCCCACCCCGGAGGCAACAATGCGCAGAGTAACTCATAGGTATCTTGCATGGGAAGACGTGAGGAAAGACGGAGAGTAAAATGAAGGAAAAAACCCCCATACAAGAAAAACAGCATCATTTAATATCTCAAAATATCCCTTTAATGTCAGGGTCTGCTTTCACCAGTCCTGCTCAATGAAGGTTCAAAATTTCACTACCTTATTTGTAAACCAGGCCTTACCAAGCCTGAAGCCCCCTCCCCACCAGTAGCCAGTGTGCAGAACTAGCCTCGATGCTCTCTGCTCTTTATCAGGCAGCATGTGGTGAGTTCTGAGCACCCAAATAGCCTCTGAGCTCTATTTTTCTGCCTGCCCTTCTCAGTTACTCAGATACACCTGGGTCTGCAGGGCTGCACAGCGCAACTTCTGTTTGGTTTCCAACAGTATTTCCCCCTTGATGAGAAAGGTGGTTTTCCCTAAACCCTTGCCTGGTTGCATGGAGCATGGCCCCCGCATCTAACACTCACTGGCCAGGTCCCCACCAGTGTTTTGGGGTTTGCTCAGAATATTACACAGGAGATGGGACCCCAGCACTCCAGGAGTTGCTCGGTACTCCCTGTCTATCCACTGGATGGTTCCTTCTTATCGATGTCTTGGCCCCAGTGGAGCCTGACCTGGGCACTGAGGTTTGGGTTGCTGGCCTTAATGGCCAGGCCAATTCCCCTGGCCCCCAGTATGAGCACAGCTCAGCGTTCTCCTTCACCCCACTGCCCTGAGGTAGCCTCGGCATTCCTTAAAGCTGCGGTGACCACACTTGAATTGTTAGCACCATGGAAAATGGTGCTAGTTTGTAGTAGCAGCCCCAGAATTATTTGTTGAGGGTCTGAGGAAGGTTTAAAAGCAAACACCCATCTTCTGGGCCTAAATTCTGATGGAGATCAAAATATTACATGTATTTCGAACAGAGCTGATTTTAGAGAATGTGTCTTAGGAAGGAGGGCCAAAGGGACTTGATAACTCCTTCCCCCAAACTCGGACTGGACCTTGGAAAAGCCCACCCATAATAGCTTGGGTCCTATTGAGGAAACTTGCTCACCCAGGTAGCTGCATCTCAGTGGTTCCAGTTGGGTGACTACCTTGTGCCCAGACTGTCCTGATTTAGCACTGAAAGCCCTGCATCCAGAAACCCCTCAGTCCCAGACATGCTGGGGAAGTTGGTCACCCAAGACCCCTAGAATCCCCTGGGCTCAGGACTAGGTTGACCAAAACGATGATTAGGATTTGGGGATTTTTAGATACAATCAATAGGAACAGAATTTCAATTTTAGTTTACATCTCTGAAGTAATATGGCTTCTTTTCACTACGTAGTGATTAGAAAAGCAATATAAGCATAGTCACAGGAAATAATTCAAACAGGACGAAACAGTTCAGCATAACAATTAAAAGTCATCCTCCAGGGAATTCCCTGGTGGTCCAGTGGTTAGGGCTCAGCACTCTCACTGCCGAGGGCCTGGGTTTGATCTCTGGTCGGGAAACTAAAATCCCACAAACCTCAGGGGTGTGGCCAAAAAAACAAAAATAAAACAAACAAACAAAACCATCCTTTAGATCTTCCAGCCATTAGCCCGGGGCTCTCTCAAGAGTTTCCTGATGATAGTCTATTAACATTCAATGCATATAAATGCTTCTTTATACACAGGTATACATGCATTACAAACAATTTTCCACATTTTTTTCCTTGCAGTAACTCTATTTTGAAGTTCCACCCCTAAGAACACATATACATTTATTTAAATTTTAAAAAATGACTGTATAGTTTTCTTCCCACCAAAGAGCAATGTCAAATTGGCCACTTGTGGATATTTAGCTCGTGCTTTCTGCTATTATGATCTGCAGTGAATAAACTAGTAAGCACATTTGTGCCCATGTACCTACTGGATAAATTGCTAGAAGTGGCAATACCACCGTATATGTCCATTTTACATTCTGACAATTTAGAAGTGTTTACAGATACATTGCACCAATTTACATTCCTATTGACAATGCGTGAGAATGTTTTCAAACTCTCTTATCATCTCTGGGTATTATCAAACTTCTTCATCTCTGGCAATCTGATAGTGAAAAATAAGCTATAATTTTATTTGCGTTATTTTAGTCATAAATTAAGCTGAATCTCAGTTCACTGCTGGCCTGAATAAATTGGTCACTAACTGGCCACTTGTTTGATTTGTGTGTGTGTGTGTGGACTAATTTTTCATATCCATTTTTCTCCTTCTTTTTGAAATCTGCATGCTTCTGCCTCTTTAAAAAACCTATAGTTTTAGGATGATTTTATTTGCTTTCTTCATCATGAATTGCCTTTTGTTGTTCTTTGAGGGTATTAACTGTTTACATTTAAATACTTAAATCTCACTGAAGCTCATGAACAGTCAGCCTGCATCTCATGGGATCTATTTCACTTAGCAAATTAGATTTATAATATCTAAACTTTTTTCTCAGTGGAGCTGTTGCTGCAGGAAGTGGATAAAGAACATGGGTCAATAAAAAAGAAGATACTCTAAGGAGGGTTAAGTTTTTGAGGGAAGAAATGGTGATACAGAAATTTCAGATGAACATAACGTAAAATAAAAAGCTAAGGCATTTTTAAACTCATGGGGTCCGACACTTGTGATCTGAATTCAGATTTCATCCTAAGTTTTCTATTGTAGGGAAATCACTGCATTTGTTTTTTTCTTGTAATTTTTTTTACCCGTCCATCAGAGTGTCAGTTAATATTTCCTATTTAATTTAAATAGAACATAGTACAGTTAAAAATTTTCTAGACTAGGAATTCAGAGTAAATAACTCTTTGTTTGATTTTACTACAAATCAGCTTTATAACTTTGACCACTCTGGAATCACTTTCCACTATAATAAAGTTGAATCTTTCAGCCCTAAAATCTTGATCTTATAGGATATTACTTGTTCCCAGAGGAAGAATTTCATCTAGTGGCTAAGACACTTCATCTTATAAGAATATGAACAAATTCTCCTTCAAGTCAGTCCTGCCTCATCATCCACTCAAATCTGAGCAGTTGTGGGCACAGATGCAATGTCAGCCAGGCTCTGAGTCTTTACCTGGAAAATGAAGGGATTGCCAAGTTTCCCAAAAGATCTTGGCTTTCATGTTCTGAGAACAGTTACATGGTTTCTTGGTAGCCACTTAAGTTCTGTTCAATGGCTGGCCATCCTAGCTTACCAAGGGTTGGTCTACCTCATTTCTTGCAGTCACTTCTGCTGAGTGGGATGAACTTTTGTGTATTTATGGTTGGATCCTTTCTGCCTGGATGTTGCCCCTCTTGCCTCCATGTGGCCCTTGTTGCTTCCCCCAAACTGGTGGTCTCATAGCTGTTCTACAAAGTGAGGGTTCCCTAAAGTGACTGTCCTTCTACTGGATGCCCAATTTGACCAGTCTGATGAGCTCCGTTTCTAAAGCACTGATCAGTGTTGTAGACTTATTTATTCATTTTTTCCCCAGTCTTCTCTTTGGGGGATGTTGGTTTGAAAAGTACTAGAGTCTGTGTCTCTCCTGAACAGTATCACACCCAGAGTCACCCCAGCCACAGACCAGCCATGGCCCCTGATGGAATGCCCGTGCCTCCTCCTCCTCCCTCTCCCACCCCCTCCTCCTCCTCCTCCTCCTTTGGACATCTTCTCTCTCCAATAAGAACTGCCCTCTAGTTGTTGGCAGAGGGGGTGCCCTTAATCCTGGTATTATGAGTATTCTGGTATTAGAGTCCCAAATCTCTACATCTCCTCTCAGGAGAGCAATCAAGTCTCCAAGAGTACCCTGGTACATGAGGCTGGAAAGAATCTACTGGGGTTTAGCTTTGTTTTGGCTTTAAGGCGATGATGTTATGGGACTTCCCTGGCGGTCCAGTGGTTAAGACTCCGTGCTCCCAATGCAGGGGGCGTGGGTTCCATCCCTGGTCAGGAAACTAAGATCCCCCATGCTGCATGGCACAGCCAAAAAAAAAAAAAAGAGGCGATGATGTTAAAGGAGATATTGTTTAATTGGCCCTTTCGGTGCTTCTCTTACTGGTCTCTCCATTTCATCTGATTTTATTTTCCCCTTTGTTGTTGGAACTTTCCTTTCCTTTTCATTTCTCGTCACTGTTGGCTCCCTTAGCTCTGTCTCTCTTGTGTATTTTTTCCCTCCCTCACTTTTGTTGGCTCTCTCCATCACTCCACCATCCCTTTAAAACCTGCCTATCTCCAGCACTGCATCCTTCTCTCCTCGTCTCTTCTAGCTTGACAAGATCATTCTGGGTGTTCTCATCTAAGCCAATTTTTTAAATGACCAATTCATGTCAATTAGCTATTTCCATGTAACAAATCACTCCCAAACACACAATGGCTTGAAACAATAATTATTGAACCCATAGTTCTTCTGATGAGCAATTTAGGCTGGGCTCAGCTGGGTGAGTTTCTGTGCACTTATAAGTTTCTACTTTATGAGTTTATTTTTGTTTCCAAGGATCTGTCACATGGTTTTTCACCCTTGAAACTATTTGCATTTGGACCAGATAATTCTTTGTTTGTGTGCGGGGGTGGGGGGCCTGTCTTGTGCATTGTAGGCTGTGTATCAGCATCTCTGGTCTCTACCTGTTAGATGCTGGTTACAAACCCCCTCCTCAATGTGACAACCCCAAATGTCTCCAGACGTTGCAAATGTCCCTTGAGGCTGGGATGGGGGAATTGCCCTTGATTGAGAAGCACTGACCTGTTACAATAGCTGAAAGACTGAGAACTGAATAAACGTATGTTTAATAAGTGAATGCGTTTTTTTTTCCCCACAGATGCAAAAATTTTAGAAGCATTTGACACTTATTGGACAGACGTTTGATAGATTCTTACCAGGAGGAGTATTTCAAGGCTTAAAAGAAAGAGAGGAAGGAAATAGCCTTGCAACTGACTGCCTTAGAGAAATGAGAGGATGGAGGACACACAGCTCTAACAGTAGATTCAGTGCTCACCATCTCTTCTAAAGTTTTCTTGAGATGGGACATCTAAATTTCATTCCGTTCTACATAAAGTGACCTTTGGGCCAGTTTTGTCCCCTGCAAGTCATACTCACCTCATTCCAGCAGAGACTTTAACTACATTAAATTTTAAAATAGTCCATTCTAAAAAAGACTCTCTAACTTTTGAGAAATATTTTTATCATGAATGGTAGCAATGTGATTGCAAGAAAGAAGAGAAATTTGTGTAAATTTGATTTGGGAAATGTTTAATAATCTTTCAAGACATATGGAACATGTGAAAGCCTGTTGTAATAAGAATTGGAAATTTTTTTCCAATATATGAAGAAACAACTTTACAAAAGTATTTGGAGTTAATACACATACAGGTATGCTTTAACATTTGTATTTGTTAAATCATCATTGGTTCTAATTTCCAGTGTTTAGGTTTCCTTCAGTTTATGTATACCGATCATTGGTTTCTTGCTTCACAGAGAAACAAGCATCTTTTTCCCTTTGTCATTGTACCAAGTTATACTCATATGCAATATTAATAAGACTTTTGAAACACCAGTGTCACCCCATCACATTTTATTTTTCTTGTCAGAAAAGTAGTTTGCTCCATGCAGTAACTCAAAGTTATCCAACCTAGTGCCAGAAAAGTTGCTGTTCATCTTGCCAGACATATGAAGAGAAGGAATTTCAATGAAAGAAGAGTTCAGGGAAGAAAGAGATGAATATCATTACAAGACTCCCTATGTGATATGTCTGCCATATTGCGAATGAAATAGTAACCCCTTTTCAGCAAGAATTGCTTACCGCCTATGTACATGGGGAAATGTAATTTGTTTTTACCACTTCTACTTTTGAGAGACTAGTTGGCCAGTGGTGTTCCCCTATATCAGAACTGTTGAACAGCTCCATCATTCTTTTGAGAAATGTTGTTGCAATGCTGGTGTTTCCTATATGCTATGGACTGAATTATGCCCGCTCCCTCACCCAGAATTCACATGTTGACATCCTAACCTCCAGTACTTCAGAGTGTGACTATATTTGGAAATAGGGTCTTTAAAGAGAGAATTAAGTTAAAATGAGGTCACTGGAGTGTGCCCTAATCCAACAGATTGGTGTCCTTATAAGAAGAAGAAATTAAGATACAGACATGCACAGAGGGATGACCATGTGAAGACACAGGGAGAAGATGACCATCTACAAGCCAAGGAGGAGGCCTCAGGAGAAACCAACCCAGCTGACACCTTGATCTCAAACTTCCAGCCTCCAGAATTGTGTGAATATATTTTCTGTTGTTGAAGCCACACAGTCGGCGGTACTTTGTTATGGTAGCCTTAGAAAACTCATATACTATATTCCAAATCTGTTGTGCAATTGTGTAATATAGAGTCCTTAAATTACTTAGAATGACCTCCCCAGTCTGTCTTTTCTACTGCTTCCTGACCAACTCTACACATTGAAAATAAGGGCAAAGATAATGAAGGGCATCTCCATGGAGATACATGTATATATATATTTTTTTCTTTTTTTTTTCCCTTACATCTATGGCTAGTCTGTAACTGAATTCTATCAATACATTGCCTAGATCACAATTTTCATTATTTGTTAAATTGTACTCATAATGGAACTAGAGTAGACACAGTTTCTGGTCCGAAAACCGCATTATTTCAAAATTGTGAACTTGATGAATGATTCAATTACAATGTTAGGAAACATAAGCTGGATTCTGAATCAGAGTCATTTTTAAAATCAACTCACTTAGAATCTTGATGAGACGACAATGATGAAAAAGATCAGAAAAAAATCTCACCGTGTTCAGAATTTTATGGATTAGTTTTCTTTGTTTAAGGCAGAGTGAAGCTCTGTTTTTCATATATTGGGATTAGGTTAAACACCAGAATTTCTTTGGAGTTTAAAAGATACTAAAATCGATTATCAGAGAAATGGCAGGCTACCTTTCTCTGAAGAACTTTGAAGAAATAGGCTCAATTCTTTTCCATCAAAGATGCATAGTTTTGGTTATTCCTTGGGCTGATGATGACCCACAGACCCTGCTAACTTTATGTTGGTATAAGAAAAAAGTGAATGATTACTTCGAAGGTGTTATAGGCCTTTAGCTAACAATGTCTTTGTAGAGGGCAAAGTAGTCAAGAATCAGAAACAGCATGTCACAATTAAAAGAATATAGGCTTGTTGAGAGAAGAAAGGCAAGGTGGCCGAGGGACAGTTGGCCTGTAGCACATCAGGGTCCTATCAAGCTGCCCACAAGTATGACCAAACAACAGAGCACTTGACTTTCCGGTGAGTAATGTAGGTCCACAGGGGGAAGTGTGTTTAGAGACAGACTTTTAGATGCCAAAAAAAAACAATCACAGAATCCCGGAGACCATATGAGTTTTGGTGATAGAATCTCACTTTGGCTTTTGATGTGAATCTCTGTTATTTGGTAGTGGCTCAAGGCATTAGGCACAAGTAATGAAAGAAGATTGTAACATTGCAACTCATATAAATCTTCTCCAGAGGAACAAACCATCCTTAGAAGTCAAAAAGCTGCATCAGCTACATATTAATAGGAGCATGAAACATCAGAGGGAACTGATTTTTTTCATGGATGTTCAGCTTCATCACTTTGACTTTGGTGCATAGAGTTAATTGCACCTCTGATTGGACTTACAAGGTAGATCATTCTGTATGTTTACATGAACTAGATGCTTTTAATCATTATGTTTGTTCTATAGTTTGAGGGTGACTGTGAGAACAAGTTTATTTTTATATGTCTTGGCCTATTCTCACTGAATTCACAGTTTACCTATATAATTTTCCTTTTAAACAGCTTGTTGAGATATAACTGATGTACAAAAAAATACATATATTTAATATATACAATCTGATAAGTTTAGACATATGCACACACCCATGAAACCATCACCACAATCAAGGTAATAAACATATCCATCACCTCCAAGAGTTTCCTGCCCCTGTACCCACTTTTTCAGTGGTAAGAACACTTAACATGAGATCTACCCTCTTAAAATTTTTAAGTCTCCAATACACTGTTGTTAGTTATAGGCAGTATGTTATACACTAGAGCTCTAGAAATTATTCATCTTGCATACCCGAAAGTTTATACCCAGGAACAAAAACTCCCTGTTTCTCCCTCCCCCCAGCCCCTGACAACCACCATTTTACTCTCTGCTTTTCTGAGTTGGATTATTTTAGTTACCTCATATAAGTGGAATCATGCAGTGTTTTTTTCAGTGTCTGGCTTATTTCACTTAGCATAATGTCCTTCAGGTTTATCCATGTTGTTGACTATGACAGGATTTCCTTCTTTTTTAAATACTGAATAATATTCCATTGTAAGTATATATCCTTTATCCATTCTCTTTATCCATGCATTCATGATGGGCATTTGGGTTGTTTCCATATCTTTGCTATTGTGAATAATGCTGCAATGAGCACAGGAATGCAAATATCTCTTCGAGATCCTAATTTCAATCTATTCTTTGGGATTGCACCACCTGACATTTCTCTTGAAATTCCTCCAGCTGGGTGTTACACACGCTGAGGTAAGCTGGGATCTATTTTCAGCTTAGTTTTTAAATAGGAAAGTCTCCTTTACTGTAGAACTCCTTTCTTGCAAAAAGAATAACAGGCTGTCACTCCATTTTCACTGTATGTACTAAAATATGGGAGAATGGGGCAAACGAATTTGGAACACAAACACTGAGAAAGAACATATACAGAGTCATTTTCTTTGAAAATCTTTTTTTAAAAAATAACATTCTTTCATGAAATCTGTGACCTCTGGCTGTATCTGCATACAGTTTAGCCACTTAACTTTGGGGTTCACAAGAATTTCACAAACTGTAAAGGATGCAGTTTCCAGAATATTCTCTGCCTTCAAGGGGTGTAATTACTAAGAATTTGTTGTCATTGTTGTTAAAATAAAATCTGCTGATTTTATTCTCAGGTGTGTTTGTATTTGTGAGGATATCTACCTCCTTCCTTTTAAGTTTTCCTGCACATTTTTAAACTTTGCAAGTCAATGGAAAAATTTGTCTCATGTTCACTAAAAACAAAACTAAATACTACAACTTTACAGAAAGACACTTTTTGTACAACCGTTGAAATAGATTAACCAGGATTTTAGGATTCCAATTTTGATATTATGTTGACAATGTTTAAAGGTGGCATACATCTTATGTTATGATATTGCTGTAGCAATCACATATAAATAATTCATTTGAAAACTATTAATAAAGAATACCTAAGCTATTTATACAAGCTTATTCTTTCAAGACGTTTTGAATCATGTTTTTCAAGTCCCAAGAAAAAATACTACTGGGATTTTGATTAGAATTCCATTAGAACTATGTATTCACTAAGGAAAATGGACATGTTAAAATATTCATCATGTTCTTATCTGAGAACATAGCATGTTGCTCCTTCAGTTTTTTAAAAAATATTTTGTCTTTCACAATAACATTATCTTTCCTTAATGAGGTTAGTCCTTGATGCTTTATGTTCCGAATGTGCTGAGAACAAGTTGCCTGCCTATAAAATATTTCTGGGACAGAGGCTAAGATTAATTTTTGTCATCTTTACTGAGTTTTCTTTCTAATTCTCAGAGATTTTTTTTTTATTGATTTTCTTGGATTTTTAAATCTCCTTTTTTGCAGTTGGTAATAACTTTTGCCTTATCCTTCCTAATGGTTACATTTTAATTTTTGTTCTGTGTCTTATTGCATAAATCAGACTTTCAGAATTATATAAAATAATAACAGCAATGATTATCTTGTTCTTTATTTTAACCAGCGAGTCCTTAGTATTTTAAGATTAAGTGTGGTAGTTGTTGGTTTGATACTTAAAAAAATCGTCTTATGAAAGTAATCTTTTATTTGTATATTACCCAAGCTTTTTTTAAAAAATAGTGTTAAAATAGTGATAAAATTCCATGAATTTTTTTTTTTTAGCAAATAGCATAATTCTTCATTTTTCATATTGGTTCTCTTAATTTATAAAATTATATTAGTGGATTTCCTAATATTAAACCAATTTGCATTGGTGGTGTCAACTTTCTTTTCTGGGGTACTTTTTTTCAAGGTATAATTAAATTGTATTTAACACCCATATTTCCAAGTGAAATTAGACTTGAGTTTTCATTTATTTTGTGTTATATATGTTACACATTGGTCAAATGCTCTTCTGCTAGCTTGATAAAACGAACTGGATGGCTTTGTCTATTTTCCTATCCTCTGAATTATTTACATATTATAGGGACTACTTCTTTCTTTAAAGTTTCAAGGAACTCATCTGTAAAATAGCTCTGAAATCTTTATGGTGTGTAGTGTTTTGTAGCTTTTGTTTCATTCAGAATACACACACATATTTCCTCAGAAATAATCCATTTGTTAAAAAACAATCTTAAATTCCATTGTAGATATTATATGCTGTATTCTTTGTCCAGCTTTATCAATATATAACTGACATATAACTTTGTGTAAAACATATTGTTCTGATACATTTATATGATTACCAACATGTCATCAGTTAACATCATATAATTACCATCGTGTCACATAACTATCATTTCTTTTTGTGGTGATAACATTTAAAGTCCACTCTCTTAGCAACTATTCAAGTATATTATCAAGTATTGCTAACTATAATCACCACGTTGTATATTAGATCCCCAGAACTTATTCATCTTGTAACTGGAAGTTTGTACCCTTGAACAAAATCTCTACATTTACCCCGCCTCCAGCCTATGGGAACCAACATTCTACCTTCTGTTTCTATGAGTTTGTCTTTTTTAGATTCCACACATAAGTGATATCTTATGGTATTTGTCTTTCTCTGTCTGCCTTATGTCACTTAGCACAATGCCCTCAAGGTCCATCCATGTTGTCACAAATGACAGGATTTCCTTTTTCTCAAGACTGAATAATTTATCATTGTATATGTATACACACATCTTCTTTATCCATGCATCCATTCATAGATACTTAGGTCGTTTCCACATCTTGGATATTATGAATAATGCTGCAGTGAACATGAGGTGTGTAGATATCTCTTCCAGATCTTGTTTTCATTTCCTTTGGATATATGCCCAGAAGTGGGATTGCTACATTATATTAAGATTCTAGTTTTAATTTTTTGAGGGACCTCCATAGTGTCTTTCATAGTGAGTGCATCAGTTTACATTCTCACCAACAGTACACAAGGGTTCCCTTTTCTCTGTATCCTCGCCAATGTTTTTTATCTCTTGTCTTTTTGATAATAGCCATTCTAACAGGTGTAAGGTGATGTCTCGTTGTGGTTTTGATTTGCATTTGCCTGATGATTAGTGATGTTGAACATATTTTTTACATACCTGTTGGCTATCTGTAGGTCTTCTTTGGAAAAATATCTATTCAGAGCTTCTGCCCATTTTTAATTGGATTTTTTTTGTTGTTGTTGTTTTTGCTATTGAGTGTATGAGCTCTTTATATATCTTAAATATTAACCCCCTATGAGGTGTATAATTTGCAAATATTTTCCCCCATTCCATAGGTTGTCTTTTCATTTTGTTGGTTGTTTCTTCTCCTGTGCAGAAGCTTTTCAGTTTGATGTAGTCCCACTTGTTTATTTTTGCTTTTGTTGCTTGTGCTTTAGGTGTCATATCCAAAATATTGCTGCCAAGATCCATGTCAGGAAGCTTTTATCCTATGTTTTCTTTTGAAGTCTTATGGTTTCAGTTCTTATGTTTAAGACTTTAATCCATTTCCAATTAATTTTTGTGAGTGATATAAAATAGGGGTCCAATTTCATTCTTCTGCATGTGGTTATCCAGTTTTCCCAAAATCATTTGTTGAAGAGACTATCCTTTCCCCATTGAGTATTCTTGGCTCCCTGTCAAATATTAGTTGACCGCATATGGGGTTTAGTTCTGGGCTTTTGGTTTTGTTCCATGAGTCTAGGCCAGTACCATACTGTTTTCATTACTACAGCTTTGCAGTATAATTTGAAATCAGGAAGTATGATGCCTCCAGCTTTGTTCTTCTTTCTCAAGATTGTTTTCACTATTTGGGGTCCTTTGTGGTTGCATGTGAGTTTTAAGATTGTCTTTTGTATTTCTGTGAAAAACGTCATTGTAATTTTGATTGAGATTGAATTGAATCTTAGATGGGTTTGGGTAGTGTGGACGTTTTAACAATATTAATTCTACCAATCCATAAATGGATATCTTCCCACTTGTTGTGTTTTCTTCAATTTCTTTCACCACAGTCTAGTATTATTTTAACTGTAACAAAATCTTCTGTGCTTGGGGGACAATTTCCCCTTTCATTTTCCTGATAGTATTTATTCCTGTTTTATCTCCTTTTTGTTTCAAGAGGTTATCTATTTTTTCTTTAAGACAGTTTTTAGATTGAATTTGAATTCAATTATTTCCATTGCAATTGCTTTCCCTTCCTCCTTCTTTCTTTCCTGCTTTCCCTTCTTGTCCTTCTCCTTCTTTTTCTTATTTATTGTTCCTTCTGAACTTCCTTAGTTGATTGCTTTGTTCACTTATCTTTGTTTTATCTCATCGGTAATGAAAGCATTTAAAGCTGTGAACTTTCCTCTGATTACATACTTGGCAATATGCTTTAACGTTTTATATGGTCTATTCTCATTATTATTATTATGTTTATAGCTTGTGATTTTGATTTTATTTTAAACCAATGGTTATGTAGGTTATTTTAAAATTTGATGTATTTACAAAAGTTGTTTAACCTTCTATTTTCAAAGGGAAGACTAAAATCTCTCCTTTACCTTGACTCCACCAGGTAATAGGAAAAATCACAGAAGTTCTACTCTCCGTCTGCCTTTAGTAATATATCCTGAGACTTTCAAAATAAATTATTGTCATTAACTTATTATTTTTTGTCTTGTGTTTGTTTTCTTCTGTACTGTCAGCAGCCCACTTAAATTCATCCATTATATAATTATTTTCTACCCCATTATTGTGGCTTATTACTTTCTTTAGTGTATATTTTATGTAGTTCACTTAAACACTTTTCAGGTAAACTCTATTTCATCCAGTGTCTTTTTCACTGAAGCCTTTCTCTTTGTGTTCTTCTCCTTGTTGTTTCTCAGCAGTGACATCTTCTAGCTTCCTACTTGTTTTGTCTCCCTCACACTCCATTTCCTGAATCATGCGTCAATTGCTATGGTAAATATTTGACTGAGGTCGGTCCCCCTGCTGCATCTTCAAGATGCCATTCCCCCTGCTCATCCTGAGGGGATTTCTCACCGGTGCTGCTTGGGTGTGAGGGTCTTTTCTTCCTGTGGTCATCCTCAGCTGCAGTCATGGAGACCCGCCATTTCTCTAAGTTTGAGTCTCTGAGCTCCAGACAGCCTTACTCTCCATCCCCTTGGGGGCACCCACACAGCTTTTTAGATATTCAGAGGGAAGTTCTGTCGATCTTTACAGCTTCAATATCCAGCATCTAGGTTGAGCTTTCCCCCACCTTCCTTAGTTCATTGTGTAGGGAATATGGAAGATCATACAGACTTTCCTTTGGCCCAAATTTAACTCAAACCAGTTCCATATGTCTCAGGGTTGATGCAAACTTTTTCCAAATGCTGGAAATAGAAGTGTAACTCTGTCAGATGTAGATCTAGTTTATGAGTTTTCATGTTCCCTTGTATCTTCAAAGTTGTTTTATTGAGAGAGGAATTGTGGCTTTCTTGAGGCTTTCTCAGGGCTATCGTGAGATGACAAACTGAAACAGCAAAAACAATAATGATATTACTACTAGTTACAGTAAAAACAGCAATGACAGAAATGATTTTGTTAAGAGCTTGCCTGAGCAGCAGGCGTGAATTACTGAATTACTTTATTAATACACTCTGTGTAATAGATAATATTATTCCCTCCTGTTTACAGATGAGGAAAGGGTCACAGAGAGGTGAATTTGCCCCTAAGCCACACAGCAGGTAAACAGTGGTTGGAACATCCAGACAGTTTAACTCTGGAATCAGCACTGCTGACCGTGCACTGGAACAAGAAAGAATTTTACATGTTACTTAGTCTACCCCCAGAGCACAAGAACAAAACTCTGAACAATGTCATGGAATTGAGAAAAGTCCTTTCATGGTGAACTAGTGAAGTAACATGATGGAAAATTGAAAATTCAGTGAATTCTAAAGACAGCTACTAAAAAAGAGACAAATTTCTGGAATGACTCCCATGGGATAGTAATGATCAAAATTAACCTAACTAATCCATATACGAGAAAGAGCTAAAGAATAATTGTTTTACTGGTTTTCAAGTTAATTTTCACATACCATCCTCTTCAATGCTTATGTTGTAACTGTCACAACTGTCTACCAAACATCATCACTTACAAAACTAGATTTAAAGTGAGATAATAGAAAAAGATGTAAAATTAAGATCAAACAACATAAACCCATTAGAAAGCAATTGGCCCTTTAACTTTTCCCTTCACAGATTTACGGGTGGCAAGAAGAAGTAATATACTTCAAACACTAAATGGCACCTATTAAAATGTTGCAAGCCAAAATTAATAAAAAGTTTTATTTTATAAGTAGGGTAACACAATCCCCTCTTCTTATTCTTTTTACCTTTATTTTTGGAAGAAAATATTAGTTTCAAGGCCTTAGTTTCGTGGCCCTTAAGCTAAAGACAAGAAATCACTGTGGGTTCGTCTCTTGTTTGATTTGCAACTACTTAAATTTCCTTTGATCTCAACTTAATTTCTTCCATATTTTTGTGAATTAAAAACTTGTTTGATTTTGTTTTTTCCACTTGTTACAATTTATCATCTGCCTTCTTGTTGTCAACAGCTGCGAACATCTTTAGAGGCTGCACTTAAAAGGGTTGATTTTGTGATTCATTTGTGTCTTAATTTTGGCAAAGGGGACCTAATTAGTTATAAATCTTCCCTTGTGAATTACTAAGAAGCAGTTTCCCTGCATGGTAAAACTAGGGCTGGAATAGCTTTGTTAAAATTGATGCCACACGGGAAAAAATTAAAAAGCTAGTAATTTCTTTGAAGATAGTCTATGCTTGAATCTTGGAGGTGAGGGTTATTGAGCTGGTTTAATGCTATCAAAATGTATTACACTCTAAATTGTTCTTGAGCATAAAACTGACCATGTTATGTAGAAAACAAACTTCTGGTTACCAGGGGATAAGGCGGGGGGAGGGATAAATTGGGAGATTGGGACTGACATATACACACTACTATATATAAAATAGATAACTAATAAGAAACTGCTGTTGGGACTTCCCTGGTGGCTCAGTGGTTAAGAATCTGCCTGCCATGCAGGGGACACGGGTTCGAGCCCTGGCCCGGGAAGATCCCACATGCTGCAGAGCAACTAAGCCCGTGTGCCACAACTACTGAGCCTGTGCTCCAGAGCCCGCGAGCCACAACTACTGAGCCCACGAGCCACAATTACTGAGCTTGTGCTCTAGAGACCACGAGCCATGACTACTGAAGCCTGTGCACCTAGAGCCCATGCTCCGCAATAAGAGAAGCCACTGCAATGAGAAGCCCACACACCGCATCAAAGAGTAGCCCCTGCTTGCCACAACTAGAGAAAGCCTGCACACAGCAATGAAGACCCAATGCAGGCAAAAATAAATAAAATTAAAAAAAAAAAAAAGAACCTGCTGTATGGCACAGGAAACTCCACTCAATGATCTGTAATGGCCTATATGGGAAAAGAATCTTAAAAAAAAAAAAAAAAGCGAGTGGCTATAGGTATATGTATAACTGATTCACTTTCTTGTACACCTGAAACTAACACAACATTGTAAATCAACTATACTCCAATAAAAATTTAAAAAAAGAAAAGAACTGGCCATGTTATTTAAACTGCTGTATGATAACTAACACTACACACAAACCAAACTCCAAATGGACCCATGCATTGATTAACTGCTGGCTGTGTGATAAAACATATTTTTTAAAAAAGGCAATGTAGTCAGCAAACTCAGTTTGGCAACAGAAAGCATCACAACAGAGATCGTGCTACCACTGGTCAAGGGATACAGATAACAAGAAATTTAAGAAAGGCATTTGCCTCTTTATTGTGCCTCTCTATTGAAAAAGGTTTGAGGAAGCTTTGTAAAATGGCTGAAGAAGCCAAGTGTTTTAAATCGTCATTGTACAATGTATCTATCTGTATTTAAGTTTATATATATTTATTTTTCATTTGGTGGACTGAAGGCAGACAGCCATCTCTGATTCACCATCAACTTTGTGTTTTGCTCAAGCCCAGGGCTCATCCACTGATGGGTAGCAGCCTTTCAAAACTCTTCTTGTGGAAATAGCTGGGTGGGGAGGGAAACGGCTTCTGAATTCAACAAGTTCACACAGGCAAGAGAAATGATTCTTCCTTTAACATGGGTCTCACACGTCCTCAGTGAACGTCATCTTTCTTGGTAAATAAGTTTTTAGAAATAAGTGAGAAAGTCAGGGTGAAGAAAAAAAAAAGTAAGATGGCGCCAGGATGAGGCTTATGGATGAAGAGGTGAGCCGCAAAGCCAGCTCCATGTCACGCAGAGAGAACATGCTTTGTCATGTAATTCTTGGCATCCATAAAATATAAACATGTTATTCAAGGGAGGCGCAGCTCTTCTCAGTCCTCTCATTGCTTCATGAAGACAGTGCCCTGGGATGTCATGAGCTACAGGGTCCACTATAGTTGGACCACAAATCAAGTGAGAATCGCCCTTTGGTTCAGTATCCCTTACTGGAAGCAGATGGCATCAAACCAAAGTGCTATTTGGTTTGAGCATCTTAACAGGTAACCAAACTATGTGCCTGGGCTCTTCGATAGTCTGAGTTAATTCAAGAATAAAAGCTTAATATTTAAAATCATTGTGTTTTATAAGAATGGGCTATAACCCCCATAAAATTGTACGCAAAAATTGAGTGTGTAGCCTTATGAAATTCCATAAGGTCAGCAGGCTCTGGAACAGAGACCCGCACGTTTTAAGAATCACCAGTCTGGAGGAAGGGTGGTCTCTGATTCTCAGGCAACCCTAGGCCAATATTTTTTCTCTGAGTTGAGGTATTGGTAACCCTTGACTGGAGGCCAAGGTGTACTCTGCCTGGCACGTAGAAGGCTGGTGTCCTTGACAACCAGAGAAGAAACACAAGCTTTGATAATCACTGGAGCTGGGCTCAGTGTGGCGTGGAAGCTAAGGACACAGCCCAGGTATAAGGCCACTGCTCTTCTTCATGAGAATGAGAAATAGCTGAGGACAGAGGCCAGACTTCTTTTTTTTATTGAAGTATAGTTGATTTACAATGTTGTGTTAATTACTGCTGAACAACAAAGTGATTCCGTTATACATATATACATTCTTTTTTAATATTCTTTTCTATTATGGTTTATCACAGGATATTGAATATAGTTCTCTGTGCTACACAGTAGGACCTTGTTGTGTATCCATTCTACATATAAAAGCTTACATCCTCTAACCCCAGCCTCCCACTCCAGCCCTCCCTCACCCCCTCCCCCTTGGCAACCAGCAGTCTGTTCTCTATGTCTGTGATTCCGTTTCTGTTTCATAGATAGGTTCATTTGTGTCATATTTTAGATTCCACCCCCTCCAAACAATAGAGAAAGGATGGCCCACAGGCGGCGTCTCTGGCTGTGGCCCCGAGGCATTCGAGTCCCAGGGAAAGGGCCATGGGGGGCTGCACTTCACCCCTGTTTAATCCTCCTGGAATGTATCCTCTGATCTGCCCATACCTGAATCTCAGCTTCGTTTTTAAGGGACAGGTAGTCTGTAGACATTTTTTTAAGTCTAAGCTGAGTAAGTCCTATTTGTAGAATCAGAAACTAAGAAAAGACCTCAAACAAAGCACTAGACATCTCATTTTGTTTCACCAAGTAATCAGCATTGCAGGGCTCCCTCGTCCTGCCTGTTCCCTGACTAGAACATTGGCCCACACTGGTTGGCTCTAGAACATGACTTCGCTTCACCTCTTCCATAGTCATGCCAGCATTACTTTCCCTTCCCCTTTTATAATCACCTATAATACAGACTAAAGGCGCATTTCTCACCCTCCTGGAATCTTCCCAGAAGCTCGGAGACAGCAAGCTCTGCACATTTAGGAAGGTGGCATTTGCAAGCCTCATGCAATCGAAGAGTGTGGGTGCTGTTTCCTGGGGCTGCTGGGACAAGATACCACAACTGGGTGTCTTCCGACCACAGAAACTTATTCTCTCACAGTTCTGGAAGCTGGATGTCTAAAATCAAAGTGCTGGCAGGACCGTGCTCCCTCTAAAGCCTCTGAGGGGGCGGTTCCTTCCTCACCTCTCCCAGCTCCTGGTGGCCCCAGGCGTTCTTGGCTTGTGGCTGCATCACTCCAGTCTCTGCCTCCATCTTCACGTGGCTTTCTTCTCTGTTTCCTGTGTGTCTGTTTCCTTCTGTGTGTCTCTTCCTAAGACACTTGTGAATCTAGGGGACACCAGCGTATTCCAGGATGATCTCATCTTGAGATCCTTAACATCATTACAAATACAGTCCCATTCCCAGGCCCCAGAGTTTGGGATGCGGACGTATCTTTTGGGGGGACACCATTCAACCCACTGCAGTGCACACACCCCCCTCCCCCACACACACACGCACAGGACTGAGTTATCTCCTGGGGTTACACGCATTTCTGGAAAGAGTGAAGTATGGTATTAGAGGGAGGGGCTTTGGCCTGGGTTTGAAGGATCTGAGTTCAGCTATATGGTAGAGTGGGTAGTGAGAAGGGTTTTCTTCGTTCATTTTTTCATGACCTCCCTTTTATTCCTTGATTGTTGGCAGAGGATGGCTTGCTCAGGGGGACGAGTCCCACCAGCACGATGGAGGCAAAGGTGTTGGAACTGAAGCCAGTTGTGTCTTATTGCACGCGGTCAGCAACCTCAGTGGGCATCTCTGCCTTATTTATCTATCTCTCCATCTCCACTTTAGAGTTCAGAAGTAAGATGGTTGGTCAAGGGAGGCATCAACACTTTTAACTGAAAATGAAGGCAGACTTTCCTTTTTCCCTGACAGAAATTAAGGCTGACTTGATTGGGTTGACAATGACTCATTCGACTCATTAGATAATAGAAAGGCGATTTTCCGCAAGCTGAGTTATGTCCTTAATTTTAATGAGAATAGATTTAAAGCACCTGATAAGACAAAAGCATTTGAGGGCCACCACTTTGTGTCTATCCAGGGCTGCCACTTGTGTTAGAGTCTCTGCAAATGTTATCCCCTTAAGTTGGTCAGTGCACAAGCTGTGTAGTCAGACTCACAAACCTGGACATTTTATTTTTTAATTATTATGCAATAATATAATTCATAAAATCTTATTTTCCCAAATGCTTGTGAGTATATCAGATTAAACAAAGTGTTTCTTCAGGAACGTCATTTGATAAATCTTGGTAACTTTTTTTTTTTTTTTTGGAATGTGTATTCCAGAAATTATAATAATGTAGTGATAATAAGGTAACAAATTCTTTTACCAGTTAGATGAGTTCAAATCCTTTGCTTTCAATGTAGAGAAGGTCCTAGTCATGTTATTAGGTTATTAAAGATAACTTTTGATGCCATATTACTATATTGTTTTGATCACATAATTTAGACAAATTTCAATGAATTGAGTGAAAATGTTTTAACAAAACTCTCTATATTCCTATCTATTTATTTATACAAACATAGTTTTCAACATTTGACATTAAATAAGAATAGAATTGGTGAGGATTCTTAGCTCATTCTATATGTGAGAATAAAAGACAATCACTCATCACATTAAGAGACGAATCTGTAATAATATTTTGTTTTTGGTGAATAATATCAAAGTTGGTATCATATAGTTTTTCTCAATTATTTATTGTAACATAAATTATAATAATAGAAGAAATCTTTAACATTTAGAAACTCATAGACTGAGGAAATTTTTGAAGATAATTTATATGTATCTCTATATCTATCTATCCATCTATCTATATTTATTCCAGAGAAGTATGATAGAGTAACCCATAAAAGACTCTCCAGCCTAAAAAATGTATTACACTACAATAAAAATCTATGGAAGAAGAGCCCAAGGAGAAAAAAGAATGAGAGAAATTTTCCAACTGTTAAAAAAGAGCTTATTGTTATATATGTAAATTTAAATGGATGATGGTAGATGTTAACTCCCTATACAATAGCTTTCAATCTTGAAAATGTACCAGAATCATCTGGATGGCTTCTTAAACACTCCTAGAGTTTCAAATTCAGTAGGTCTGGGATGGAACTTGCAAATTTGCATTTCTAACATGTTCCCAGGAAATTCTGATACTACTGGTCCGGGGACTACACTTTGAGAAGGATCACCCCTAGGTATCTGGAGTCCATTGGATATTTGGATATTTTTACAGGAGTGATTAATTGAGTATATGGGCAAAAATGTTAAAGGTCACAGGATAGATAGATAGATAGATAGATAGATAGATAGATAGATAGATAGATAGATAGATGGAAGGAGACTGGCCAGGCCAGAACAAAGCAATAGGGTTGATAAAAGTAAGTAAATGGGCAGGAATCAAGAGTCCTCTGTTCAGAGTGGTCCTGGAACAGCTTGCAGGGGCACCTTAGTTAGCTCAAGCTTTTAAATGCCCTATATTAGCAGATGCAGGTGGTGCCCATGTAATGATGGTCAGGGCCATCTTTGCTGAGCACTTTTTCCCAGTGTCCAGTTCTAAGTGATCTGTGTCCTGTACTCAGGCAGCCAGTCCCCAGGCATGAAGCTGCCAACATGGAAAGGCCCTCAAGTTCTCCATTTTGCCCTGATTTGCCTTCCTACAGCCACAGTTTTTACAGTGTGGTTACACAGTGGGCTTCTGGACCTGGTGGGAATGATACCCTATGGAGCATCTACTGGGCAAGGTTCTTCACATTCCTAGCATTTCATGGCGTTTGATGTGATCCCCATAATAAAGATGCAGACGCTGAGCCTTCCAGAACTTAGGGGACTCACCCCTGCCCCCAGAATTGTGTGGAAGTGGGCATCTACTTAACACCAAAGTCTGTCTCTTTCCTCTGTCTGCATTGTCCAGCGTACATCAGAAATACATGCATCCACATATAAGCAATATCGTATGACATGTGGAATCTAAAAAAATGGTACAGATAAACTTATTTACAAAACAGAAACAGAGTCGCAGATGTAGGAAACAAACTTATGGTTACCAAGGGGGGAAGGGGGAGGGATAAATTGGGAGATTGGGATTGACATATACACACTACTATATATAAAATAGATAAGTGATAAGGACTTACTACTGTAGAGCACAGGGAACTCTGCTCAATACTCTGTAATGACCTATATGGGTAAAGAATCTAAAAAAGACTGGATATATGTACATGTATAACTGATTCACTTTGCTGTACAGTGGAAACTAACACAACATTGTAAAATCAACTACATGCTAATAAAAATTAATTTAAAAAAAAGGAAAGAAATACCTGCATCCAACTCACCTATGGTACTTGTCGAAAATGCAAATCCCAGCCTTGTCTCAGATTTATTCAATCAGAATCTTTGAGGGATATCTGGGAATCTCTATTTTTAAAAACAATCCCAACAGATTATTCTTTATTCAGTAGACTTCTAGAATTGCCCTATTTCTGAAAAGGACACATTTTCATATAACCATGTAAGACTTCATTTAACCTGCGCAAGTGATAAATCAACCCTCCGTACATGGCAAGAATATTGAAGCTTTGTAAAGGTCACTCCATTAATGGTTTAAAGGGTTCCCAGATTTCTATTGATAGATAATTAATATCACTTAGCATAGTTATCTAAGCATAGGATGAAAAATTACATCTTTGTTCTGAGGTTTCTGGTACTCAAATCTCCCAGGCATGGGGCAATGGTTCATTTGCTGCTTTGTTTTGAAATAAGTTTTTGGTTACTTTTTTCTCTATGCAAGAGTCCGTTCTCCCATGTCAGTGACTCCGGGGATTTCTCGCAGTGCCTCTTTTGATTGGACCTAGGCACATCCAGCACCAAGCTACCCACGAAGTTCCCCATCGATTCTCATCTATAGAAGGGCTCTCACCTTCTATTCCTCAGTGCCTCATTCAATTAGAGTTAAACAAAGCAAGTGCTAATTGAAGACCTACTGCAGGCGAGCCGTCTCTGCAGGCGATTCAGAGAGCCGTAAAGGAGGATGCGACACCAATTCTGCCTTCTTGAAGCTTTAGAGAAAGTACAAGGATGGAGCTGATGACACCAGGAAATTTACTGTCATTGGACAACCATTTCTGCCCTGCTCTGTGCATGGCCCTTGGAGATGCTGGGGACTATGCTGCAGGCACAAACGACTCTGTTGGCTAAAGGGAGTAGGACAATATAAAGCAGAAAGAACGGATCCATGCTGGGATCCTTAAACCTTCATCTGAACCCAGGGCAGGCTTTGCCTGGCCCTTCCACTCCCCACCACGGTCCTTCAGTCTCATCAAGCAGTTCTCCTGGGGCTCTCACTGACAGGAGGATCACAAGATAGAAGTGCATAAGGACGCCAGCATCACCTGAAAGTCAAAAACCTTTCCCAAGTAGAGTGAAAGCATCCACGCTTCCCCTTTCACTGGTGGCCCTTGTTTCATCTGGCAATGGTTTAGTATAAGCAACAAAACCACGGATAGAATTCTCTGCAGCCTGTAGATATTTATGCTCTTAAGACTCATTTCCAGTGATGTACTGTTATGTCATAATGCACTGGCTTCTGAGAGATCATTAGATATGGCAGGCTCTGTAAATTGACACACCAAAGCAAGTTCCATTTGTTCTGTGGGTTTTTTTTAAAAGGCATCATAAGTTAGTGACTCCGAATTAAAGTACATCATATATTAGGACATGTATTTGAATTATATATTAATAACTCAAGTTATCTTTCTCTTGTCTATACAAAAACATCACGATTTAAAATTTTTGTTGAATATTTTATATGTGTGAAAAATACACACACAAGAGGTAACTAGATATTTATATTGATGGGTAATACAGAATAATAACAAATACAGAAAAACAGGTGGAAGGATATAAAAATAATCCATTAAACTGTTACCAAGATATAATTACTATTAATGTTTAGGTTCATTTTTATAGTAACAAGTGTTTTAAAATAAAATTGGAATTTTGGGGTATATAGTACGTTAAATTCTACTTTAAAAAGTTAACATTTTATTAGGAGAATTTCTCCATAACATTAAGTTTTTTGAAAAGCAAATTTTCCCAGGCATATAGTGGCTAGTTTCCAGTACATGGATATAATGTTATTTGTTTGGCCATTTCCTCGTACGTTGGACCTTTAGATGATTTCTTTTCTTCGCTCCTATTTTTTCCCTCCTTCCCTTCTTCCCTCCCTCTCTCCCTTCTTTCCTTCCTTCCTTCTTTCCTTCCTTCCTTCCTTCTCTCTTTTTTCTTGCTACTCTTGTAAATAAAGTTACCCTGAACATCACACTACAGGTCTGTGTGTGATTAATAACATGACAAAGCAAAGTCTCAAGGAATTTCTCAGGATTAATGGCCCCTAGGAAGGAGTTCACCGTGGACCAGATCTCCCATCTGGTAATCTAGTCTCTGGGAAATGCCTAGTGGTAACAGTAAGGACTGCTGGATCAACATTCTTTTTTCTTTCCTCAAGAATAAGAATTTTTTTTTGTTTTTTAGATTTTTCCCAGTGGCAACAGCTTTGTCTTCCTGATGACACTCTGGCATTCAGGACAGTTATCTGTTTTTGAGTTGCTGATGAATAAATCTAGGAATTGAAGATTTTATGAAACAGAGGCATTCAATTGCTGTTTAAAAGATACAATCAAAATGGCGTGATCTGTAAAGTTTGCCTGCATTACGTAGAAACACTTAATTCTATATATAGGACAATGCCCTATGCTTTTCTTAAAAATGATTTGTAGTGGGCTTCCCTGGTGGCGCAGTGGTTGAGAGTCTGCCTGCCAGTACAGGGGACACGGGTTCGAGCCCTGGTCTGGGAAGATCCCACATGCCGCCGAGCAACTAAGCCCGTGCGCCACAACTACTGAGCCTGCGCGTCTGGAGCCTGTGCTCCGCAACAAGAGAGGCCGCGATAGTGAAGAGGCCCGCGCACCGCGATGAAGAGTGGCCCCCGCTCGCCGCAACTAGAGAAAGCCCTCGCACAGAAACGAAGACCCAACACAGCCATAAATAAATAAATAAATAAATTTAAAAAAAAAATGATTTGTAGAAATAATTAGACTTCTTCCTTGGCACCCTATAGTGTGACTTATACTAGTATATGTCATTTATCAACTGCCATCAGCTCTGGCTGGGTGGTTTGCACCAGCACTATACACAGTCCTACAAGACCTGATGCTAATATATAACAACAAAACAAATATGCCCAGACTTCAGCCCAGTTGTTAAATATGTGACTAATCCCAGTGGGCTTGTGGTTCCAGCGTACTTGATTTCCAAGAGACATTTTGTCCAGTTTCATTTTTATATTTATGATATAACATAATACAATACTATAAAATGTGATAGTGTAATAGAGCTTACTATAAATATATAACTATATTATAGATATAATATACAAATATTAATTATTGTATCTTTAGCACTCCAAAAGTGTTTTTCCTTGACATATTTTAGTCGAGATGAAGTGTTTTCTATGCTCCTGTAAGGTTGTATTGTGTGGTCAATTAATCCATTTCAAAGAGCAAAAGTCCACTTTTTTTCTTATAGTCTCCCCTTTGATTGCTTAAATGATAAAACTGCTCTCTAGTGCTTTCATCAGGAGAGAATATTACCAGGTTATGTTATAGGTCCCGTTCCCTGTAGATTTGCCTGTGAACTTTACCTTGATGCCTCTCATACCTACCCCTGGTGCAGATCCAGTCTACCTTTGCTCTCCAGACCCACACATGCAAAGGCCTCATGCATGTGCCCTGTGAATGCACCCTACTTTCAGCAAATACAGTCCGGACATGTATGAGCTGCAGAGCCAGTTCTGAACCCTCCAAAGTCTCTGTTCTTTGGGGTGTAGATTGCAGTGGAGGAGGGTGGCAGGGATATCCTACCAAAACCTCAGGCTCACTCAGTTCAAACTGAACTTGTTCTGGGCTTAGCTCAGACCTGCTCTTCTCCCCTAGTCCCTGTTTCAGTTTTTGGCACCTCCCTTGACCCATTCTTCTAATCTGATAACAAAAATGTGCCACGCACTTGGCTAGATGCTGGCAACATGACAGTAAGGCGTATAGAGCGTGAGCTGACATTCTGAAAAGATCACAGCGAAAGCAGAAGGTGCGGAGGCATGTACATGCAGCTCTGTGGATGGGGGGAATAGCGGGTGAGAGAGCAAGGTCCCAGCTCGGGAAAGCAGATAGTTTTCATTTCATGTGCAAACTCCAATCAATTCATCGTGGCTGCCTCGAGCTCTGGGTTGAGAGGGCTCCATCTAGGTTGAGACAGAAGACTGCTGTGATCAATTAGTGATGTCTGCCAGGGGCAGTAGCTAGAGGTATATGGTCATGAATTCTAAGCATTTACATCCTATATTCCTAACATAGATTGCTTTCTAACAGAACTAGGGGAAACCACCACTGGATGTTTGCCTGAGCATAAGAATGGTTTGCTGAGTTGTGTTTAAAGCCCCTTGTGCCCCAGGAGGACTCTGCTCCCCCAGGGTAATTATATCAGTACTCAAACCTTCCAAAATTGTGGCTGCCAAACTGTACTGTGTTTTTTTAATGTATATGACTAGTGAGTATCATCATCTTAATTTTTTAAGGTAACGTACACATGGGTCTTAAATCATTGTGTAAAAGGCTGTCCAGAAAGACTTGGAAGCTTATGGAGTATGGTATTCTGACTGATGGAGGATGATAATAATATGACATTATAATATTACATTTTTATAATGCATATGATACTATAATACATATAAACCAAAGATTTTAGGGAAAAACACAAATTTTGTGAGTTCAATTGTACAAAAGGCAAAGAATAAATAATACTTCAAATGACATGGTTCTGAGCTCTTGTAGTTTTGTATTAGACTACATTCAAAGATCTTTCCACGTCCCTGGTCATCTCAAAATTCAACTTATTTCTGTTGGTTGGTTCTGTTAATCAAATGGATTAACGACGCCATTATGTGTCATATTATGTAATTTTCCAGTCAATAGAGGAAGAGATTTTGGAAAGTGAGCTCACTGGAAGAAGTGGAACAATAGTGGCCCTCATTCCCTTCAGTTTGGTGTGACTAGTTGGGGCTGGATGCTGAGCCAGGCGTTTTAGACCACCCTTGGCTTACCTGGAAACCACATGGAGACAGTTCATATCTAGTTTGGTTCACAGTGGAGCAGCTCTAAGGGTCTCATCCTAAAGAAGGCAAAATGCAGCCAAGTCAAGCCCTTCAGAATTCTATATGCGTGTCAGTTGCACCATCTTCACTCTGTGATTTTTAGTTCTTCAGGATCTTATCTCGTGTATTATATTTCTGTTTTCTCCCATAATCCCTGTTCTTTCCTTTTTTCCTCTGAATTTCCCACTGTGGGTAGCAGTACTTATCACTTCACCAGGGTAACCTACTAACTATTCACTACAGGAGGGAGGGAGCACGGCTGCCTGAGAATTAGAAAGAAGACCCTGACCAGGTTGAGCAGGCACCTCTCTTTCCACTCTTTGGGCTCTGCCTGGAGAGGTAACAATACAGGTCTGTGCCTCCATGCCTTACGTTTTATAAGAGCAGATCCCCATTCCCCAAGGGGAAGCTTAGATAAGCTTTATGTCTGCTTAATTCTGGGCAAGGTGTAAAGAAGCTGCCTAGCTGTAGAGCAAAGTCATGTTCTCCCAAATCAGCTTTATCGGCAATAAACTTGATGTTTTGTACATCATCAGCCTGACCCTTGGCCTGTCTCTCCGTGGTTCCTAAATTTTGACAAGGATAAATGTAGTGTTAGGTATTAACCGATAAAACTTATATCTTTCCAATACAGCCTCTCATTTAATGTGTCCTTGAGCCAGTCATTAATTCAGTTCTGTTCCCATGAATGTCCCAGATGCTGTGATAATATTGGAGATAAAGAAAAAACAAATGAAACATGGCCCCTGTCCTCAATGATTTCATAACTTGGCAAGGATACAGACAATTAAAAAAATTCAGAGAACCACATGTGAAGGGCTTGGAGAGAACTAAATTTTGGATGCTCAAAGCATTTCCAACTGTAATGTGGCTACAAATCATCTGGAGATCTTGTTAAAATGCAGATTCTGATTTTGTAGGCTTAGGGTGAGGTAAGAGTCTGCATTTTTAATGAGCTCGCATGTGATGCCTATGCTGTTGGTCCTTGGACCACACTGAGTGGCGAGTAGCAAGGATAATACAAAAAATTGCACTCCCTAAGAGCCAAAGTGCACAGAGAAGGTGCATTCACTCAGTCCATTCTGGAAAGGCCAGGGAAGACTTCTCTGAGGAGGGGACAACTAAGCTGAATCTTCAAAGATGAGCCATTTGTCAGGAAAGATCTGGAGTAAAGGAATTTCCAGTTCCAGGTGAGGAACTGTGGAAGAGAGTGATTTTTTTTTTGTTTTTTGTTTGTTTGTTTGTTTGTTTTGGTTGTTGCTGAACCATGAAAAGCTCCCACATGTGTGAAATGGAGCGTGTATTGGAAAGAGGAGAAAATAAGTGATGGAATTCAGTGCTAAGGATGGAGTTTCGATCTTATCCTGCAAGTGACTGGAGATATTAAAGAACTTAAAGGGAATTTTCATGATCTAATTTAAAATTTTAACAGACTTTAATTTTTAGAATAGTTTTAAATGTACAGAAAAATTGAGAACATATTACAGAAGACTCCCATATTTTCCCTACCAATCTTCCCCGTTATTAACATAGTACATTGGTTACAATTAATTAACCAATATCCATATATTATTATTTATTAAAATCCATACTTTGTTCATATTTCCTTCATTGGTATCTAATGTCCTTTTTTTTGTTGTTGTTCCAGGATCCTATCCAGGATACCACATTAGATTTAGTTGTCATGTCTTCTTAGGTTTCTCTTGGCTCTGGCTGTTTCTGAGACTTTCCTTATTTTTGATGACTGACAGTTTTGAGGAGTATTGGTCAGATATTTTGTAGGATGCCCCAATATTGGGATTTACCTGGAATTCTTATCCTGATAAGACTGGGATTATTGGTTATTGGGAGAAAGACCACAGAGGGAAAGTGCCATTTTCATCCCATAATATTGAGGGTACATAATATCAACATGACTTATGACTATTGTTATTGACCTTGAACTAGTATTTTTCAAGTTTCTCTATGGTGAAGTTACTCTTCCCCCAACCCCTTTCCAAACTGTGCTCTTTGGAAGGTAGTTACTATGCACGATTCACACTTAAGGAGTAGGAGTTACACTCCTTCTTGGGCATAGAGTATCTACATAAGTTACTTGGAAATACGCTGCGTAGGAGATTGGTCTCTTCTTCCCATTTACGATTTTATTCAATCATTTATATCAGTACCGACTCATGAATACTTATTTTACTCTTCAGAGGCTATCTTATTTTATTTACTTTACTATTCAGTGCTTATTAATTTTATCGCTCACACTTTCCAGCTTTGTTTATTGGGAACTCTTCGAGTGGCACCTATGTCTTATTGACATAACCCATCATGAGGGTGTTTCCTTTTTGGTACTTTCTCATTATCTGGGACTACAAGAAGCTCCAGGCTTACCTTGTATTTTCCCTGCCCCAGTTCTAGAACCAGCCATTTCTTCAAGGAGCCCAGATTCCTTCTATTGGAAGATGGTATCAGATACCAAGATTTGGGTGCTAGGGGTGTTCATTGCTCCTAGGGTGTTGTTTCTTTTAGGCTCTCTCAGGTGATAGAACAAGGAAATAAATGGGTATATATTAACCTTCATGTATACGCATAGCTATAAATATTTCTGTAGGTAACAATTTACGTTTGTATTAGGCTAAACATAAGTTCACACTCATGTCTCCATCTCTAATCCAGTACCACAGGCATCATTCTAGCCTCCTCCCTGTGCTTACCTGTAAATTCTCAGTCCTACAGTGAGAAACCTGCCTCCCACCGCTTGCCATTCATTTACTTATTTGTTTAATTCCAGGGTGCATGTAGAGCAGTATCAACGTTAACCCACACCGCATGGGAAACAACTTTATCAACTAGGGTACTGTGTTTATGAGCAGTTCCTTTGGCCTTTAGTATTAGAGACTCTGCTCATTTCCAAAGTCACTTAGGTCAGCAACTTTTCTCTTCTCCCCTTTTAATGAGGGCGAGGAGAAATTATACACATTTGTAATAGATTTAGATTCTCTTGTCACATTCTGTATCTCTTATTAGGATAGCCCAACATTCCAAATGATTTTTTTTAATTTTCATACACTAAGGTTCACTCTTTATCTGGTAAAATTCTATGGATTTTGACAAATGCATAACATCATATATTCATCATTATGTTATCATAAAAATAGTCTTATTGTCCTAAAAGTTTCCTGCTCTTCATCCATTTAATCTTCTATCCCTCTCCCTGAGCTCCTGGCAACCACTGGTCACTTTATGGCCTTTATAGTTTTGCATTTGCCATAATGTCATATAGTTGAAATCATACAGTATCTTGCCTTTTCAGACTGGCTTCTTTCACTTAGCAATGTGCATTTAAAGTCGCTGCTTGTCTTTTTGTAACTTGATAGCTCATTTATTTTTATTGCTGAATAACATTCCACTGTATGGATGTACCACAGTTTATCCATTCACCAGTGAAAGAATCTTGGTTGCTTCCAGCTTTTGGTGATTATAATAAAGCTGCTATAAATATTCATATGCAGGTTTTTGTGTGGACATAAGTTTTCAAGTCAGTTGAGTAAGTGCTTAGGAGCACAGTTGCTGGATCATATGGCAAACTATGTTTAGCATTTAACTTTGTAAGGAACTGCCAATCTCCCTTCCAAAGTGGCAGTATTGTTTTGCATTCCCACCAGCAATGAACAAGAGTTCCTATTGTTCTGCACCCTTTCCAGAACTCAGTATTCATAGTTTTTGGATTTTGTATGTTATAATAAATGTGTAGTGGTATCTACCTGGTTTAATTTCCACTCCCCTAATGAGAAATGATGTTGAGCATCTTTACATATGTTTATTTTCAATCTGTATATCTCCTTTGGTGAGGTGTCTGTTCAGATCTTTGCCCATTTTTTAATTGGGTTGTTCCTTCTGTTATAGTTTAGTTTTAAGAGTTCTCTATATATTTCAGATAACAGTCATTTATCAAATAAGTCTTCTGTAAATATTTTCTTCCAGTCTGTGGCTTGTCTTTTAATTCTCTTAACTGTGTCCTTCATAGATCCAAAACTTTAACTTCAATAATGTCTAATTTATCAATTTTTTTCTCTCTTGTATTATACTGTTGGTGTTATATCTGAAATTCTTTGCTAAGCTCAGTCACATATTTTCTCCTATGTTTTCTTCCAGAAGTTTTATAGTATTGTATTTTGTATTTAGATATATGATCTATGTGTGTTAATTTTTGTGAAAGTTGTATGTCTTTGTCTAATTCACTTTTTCTGCAATATGAATGCCCAATTGTACCAGCATCATTTGTTGAAAACACTCTTTTTTCCCTGTTAAGTTACCCTTGCTTCTTTGTCAAAAATCAGCTAATGATATTTGTATGGGTCTATTTCTGGGTCCTCCATACTATTGTGTTGATCTTTGTATCTACTCTTTCACTACTCTGTCTTGATTACTATAGCTTTATAGTAAGTGCTAAAGTCAGGTAATGTCAGTCCTCCAACTTTTTTCTTCTTCAGTATTGTGTTGAGTGTTCTGGATCTTTAGCCTTTCCTATAAAGTTTGAAACCAGTTTGTTGATATCCACTAAATAACTTGCTGATATTTTGACTGGGATTGTGTGGAATCTATATATCATGTTGGGAAATATGGATATAGTAATAATATTGAGTTTTCTAATCTGCAAACATGAAATATCTCCCCATTTATTTATAGATTCTTTGATTTCTCTCATCACAGTTTTGTAGTGTTCTGTATATCCATCCTATACATATTTTGCTAGATTTATACCTAAGTATCTTATTTTGGTGCTAAGTAATTTTTTTTAAGTTCAAATTCCAATTATTTATTACTAGTATATAGGAAAGCAATTGACTTTTGAACATTAGCCTTGTATCCTGCAACTTTTCTATAATCACTAGTTAGTCTCAGGAGTATTTTTGTTGATTTATTTGGGGGATTTTCTACACAAACAATCATGTCATCAGTGAACAAAGACAGTTTTAATTATTCCTTCCTAATTCACTTACCTTTTCTTTTCTTGTCTTATTGCACTACCTAGGTTTCCCAGGATGAAGTTGAATGGGAGTGGTGACAGATGACATCCTTGCCTTATTCTCATAATTTAAATTTTAAATGATGAATTTCTGAGTTACATGAGAAAAGGAGTAGAGGTAGAAAAGGAGGCAGTATTGCAGTAGCCTAATTAAGAAATGATTTTCAAAATTGTGGAAGGGAGAATTTAAAGGAGAAGATGGATTCAAGAAAAATGACAAATCTATAGAACCTGGTGACTATCAGCAAGTATAACGTAGCTGGCTTGGACACTGAAGCAGTGAAGCAGCACCATTCATCAAGAGAGGAAACTCTTAGAAGTATTAAGAATTACCCTGAATGCATTTACATATATTAAACTCAATATTTACTAATCTTTATGAGGTGGATACCATTATTATTCTCAAATTATGGATGAGGAACAGAAACATGAAGAAATTAAGTAACTTACTGAAAGCTACCTAGTTGTACAGCAGGAACTAGATTTAAATCCAGACCATCTGGCCCCAGGATCAATGCTCCTAACCATATATAATTCTTATATGCATGTAATACTGGGTGAAAATTAATTCAGTCTTTGGCATATATGTTCTAGGAATATGTGGGATGTTTAAGTGGAAATGTACTCATTTGTTTCTTAAGCTATGCTGTTGGTACATTGTTGATCATTATAGTATTCTTCATACTTTTTTGAATATCTGAAATGTTTCATAATATAATATTCTATTCAAGATTAATGGTATGAAAGTATTGGCTTGACTCTTCTGTAGGGCCTGACATAGCTTGCAGGTAAAATACAGTTATTGGGGCTACTCCATATTTTTGTTATATGTATGTCTACTCTCAATCTCAGTCAGCATTGAAAACCAGGAGAAAAAGCCATCCTGATGCCAGAAACTGTGAAAAAGGAGCATAATTGCTGATGTCATCTTTTGTGAGGGACCAGCTCTCCTCAGAACTGACTGAAGCAATCCTAGGAGAATCTCCCAACATTCTCTGAGTTGGGCAGAGAGGTTGGAGGCAAGGGCAAGCCATGAGCAGTGGTTGGGAGCACAAGTATCATATGATGATTTTATAGTAGTTATTAGTGTAGAAAAATTGTAAATAGATAAAAGCATAAACAAGCATGTAATAAAAAAGAAATCATAATGCCTACACACTTAACATTTGTTATATCTCCTTCCAGTCTCTTTCTCCTACATGTATATTTAAATTATTAGTACATTAATTTACTTTTTTAAGCTTAAATTTTAAAGCAGAGACTCTACTCACATCTGTTAAAAATATGTGTTTTCAGTTTCTAACACAATACCAGGCACATGGTAGACATGCATTAAATATTTATAGGAAAAATGAACTCTAGAAATCAATACAAATATTTCATGTCTCATGAATTTCCAGTTTGGAACATATCAATTAACTACATAAAATGACCATTTTAAAAAAAATTTTGCCTTGAAATTGACTTTTTAATTAATATTGTTATTCCTACTTCTCTTTGTTTAATTTCATTTGCCTTACATATTTTCCCATCATTTTATTTTTAAGCCATATATTATTTTTTTAAGTGTGTCTCTTTTTGAATAGCATATAGTAGAATTTGCTTTGTGACTCTGTGAATCTTTTGTTTTATAATTGAGTTCAACTCATATTTACTGTTGTAACTGATATGTTAGTTCTTACTTCTGCTTTCTTTGTTTTTGCTTCCTGTTTCCTTTTTTGTTCCCTCTCATCTGCTGATCTAGATATTGTTTCCTGTATTTTTTCACTCTCTAGCAAGTTGAAGACATGCAACCTATTTTTATTCTACTATTATTTAGTGTTAAGGTTTTACCAGTATATTTATACTGTAAATATGCTAGTATGAAAATATAACATATAATTTCATTGGGAAAAATCTGTTTTTTTTCTGAGTATCAGCTCCAAGAAAGGAATAGTTCTTGTTTTTCTCTCAATCATCTGATAAATTACCAAGTGCTATTTCACAGATGAAGACTTATCCTTCCCAGATATCATGAGTATTAATAAAGATATTTTGTTAGACATTAAGAGCAGTTTCCATAGCTGTGGTCAACCAGGGGACATGGAATTGTAGGGCAGATGCAAGCTTTGTAGATACCTTCATATTATACATCAGAGCTGTCCGTGGAGGACATCGGCGGCTATGTCAGCTATAACACCATAGTTATAGCAAGGGTCTTTCAATCACAGAGATTGTTTTAACTATTTATTAACTATGTTGTGATTTTGCTCTCAGTCAGAGCAGCTGCTTCAATAAATAAAACTCTCCAAATCCTCTCTAAAATGAAACTTTTTTAAGAACAGAAAAATATCTTTTTACAATTATTTTCCCACTTAATAACCTGTCCGGAAATAGGTTCCAAAAAAAAAATCATGAAGTCCCTTTTATATAATTTTCCTGAATCCATTTCAACTCCTCAAATGATTAGTGAGCATCTAATTCATAGAAATCATATTCCTTATCCCCAAAAGTAGGTTGAAACTTGGTGAAGATACATCTTACAGTATTAGCTGAAAAGTAGGGTGGTGTTACAATCACAAATACTTCAACTTTTAAACAAGTTATAAACTATCATGGTGTAATAACATGGGAAAAATCACTTCTCAATTGCTGTCCTCTCTGTCTCTTTCTCTCTCCCACCTTATGTTCATTTATTTTTATTTATTTAAAATCACTTCTACGATGTTTGCCATATGCCAGGCAATGTTCTCAGGCTTTTACAAATATTAAGTCACTTAATTCTCATAACAACCCTTAGAGGCGGATATTGATATTACACCCATCCTACAGATGAGGGAACTGAGTATTTGACTCCAGACAGGACGACTTAGAGTCTGTGGATTTAGACATTACACTCTACCATCTCACTAGCATCCTCAGAGTTTACTGTTTGTGTTTCCACAGCTCAGATCTAGATTAAGGTGAGTTTAAGGAGGAAGTGGGACATAGCTCAAAGAATAAAACAGATTTGGGTTTACAGCCTTGGTCTGTCCCTTACAAGCTATGAAAAATGTGGGTAGGCAGAATTATATCCCTAAGAACATCCCAATCCTAATCTCCAGGACTGAAAATGATGAGATACCACACCCATGAATATGTTACCATACACAGCAAGGGGACTTTGAAATGTAATCAGGATTACTAATCAGTTGACCTTAAAATGGTTAGATTATCCTGGATTATCGAGGCGGGCCCAGTGTAATCCCAGGAGGGCTCAAAAGCAGAGGCAGGAGAGGAAGTCGAAAAGATTCAAAGTACGAGAAGTACCCGATGTGCTGCTGTTGACATGAAGACGGAGGATGCCGGGTGTCAAGAAAATGGGGACCTCAGTCCTACAACTACAAGGAACTGAATTCTGCCAACAATGGGCCTGAGATTGGAAGCAGAGCCTACCAGAGAGCCTCCAGAAAGGAGCACAGCCTGGCCAACACCTTGATTTTTAGCCTTGAAGGATTCCAAGCTGAGTAACCAGTCCTGCTGTGTTGGGCTTCTGACCAAAGAACAGTGAAATAGTAAATTGGTGTTTCAAGCGACTAAGTTTGTGGAACTTTGTTACACAGCAATAACATACTAATACATTGACCTCAGACAAGTTCCTGAACCCTGATGAGTTTGTTTCCTCATCTGTAAAGAGGGCTTTATGGTAGGTGTGTTCTTTGAAGAATAAATGAAATCATTACATGACAGTCTGGCATAGCACCTGACACTTAGTAAGAGTTCAATAAATGTGGCTGCATTTCACAGGTATAAAAAATAGATTGTAAGAGTCAAGAGTGAAAGAGAGAAACTAAACAAGGGAAATGGCACTTTAATTGAACTTTGAGAGGTAGGCTGAGTTTTGATAGACAATCCAGATTACAATTAAACCAGTAAAGAATTGAGAGGAGAAGACTCTACAGTTTACCCAAATCTATCACTCGTGCAGAAGTATGAATTTGCATTTTAATAGGCAGAAGAACATTAACTGATCTCAGACTGTGGCATCTTTTGGAGGCAACTTTCAATCCTGGAAAACAAAATAGGAGCAAAAAAAAAAAAGGAAATCAGTATAGAATATATACAGTAGTTTGTAGCCCATATGTTCACACAGCCAACTGTCAGGGGCAGGACCAACACAGGGCTCATTTTTATTTCACCTCTGTACCATTTACTCTGTATGTGCAAATGAGAGCTAAAAAATGACTGTGTAAAACACAAGATGCACGTTCACATCTGTGATTGACACCTGGTATACGTGGTATGATAACCATCACTCTTCTACAGAACTCAAAGGAAGTCTTGTGAAATGAAATCACTGAGATTTTAAACAGCATTAATTCAGAGATTATGGTTCTGCTGCCTTGTTGGGAAATGCCAAAAAAAAAAAAAAAAAAATGTAGGAGGGAAGGCAATCCTGAGAGACACGGAGGGTCTTCTTAGGTTCCTAGGACTGCCACAAAAAATCACCCCAAATTGGGTGGCTTAGAACAAAGGAAATTTATTCTCCCACAGTTCTGAAGGTGAGAAGTCTGAAATCAAGGTTTTGGCAATATTGGTCTCTGCTGGAGGCTCTGAGAGAGAATCTTTCCTTACCTCTCTCCTGGCTTCTGGTGCAGCTGGCAGTCCTTGGCTTTCCTTGGCTTGTAGATACATTGCTCCAATCTCTGCCTCTGTCTTCACGTGGCCTCCTCCTCTTTCCTTCTGTCTCTTATCAGAACACTAGTTATTGGATTTGGGGCCCAGCTGGGCAATCCAAGGTGATCTTATCTCAAAATCCTCAACTCAATTACACTTGCAAAGACTCTTGATCCAAATAGTCACATTCACAGGTCCTAGGGGGTAGGACTTGGGCATATCTTTCCTGGGGTTGGACACTCAAATCCTTAGATGGACTATTACCTAAAACCTATTGAGAAATAGCATAAACCTTCTTAAATAAATGTGGAATTATACGAGGAAAAAGAGAGCAAACCCAATGTGGCTAATTTATGGCGGTAGCATTTTAAGTTAAAAAAATTCTCTAATTTAGATTTCAGGTAAATATTAGTATAATCTTCTGCATGAAGAGAAAAGCTCATTCTTAGAAGAAGGAAGAAAAGATTAAGTCCCTGACAAAAGTTGGGTCATTGTATGCAACTAGAATTTATAAACCTCTCCTCCTACTACATTCCAGACTTGTAAAGATTCCAACATAAAAAATAATAAAATATTAAGAAAAAATACAATTAAAAAATACAAACTATTTTCTACCTTCATTTCAAAGTTTTAAAAAATATTACCATTAGTTGGGTCCAGCAATTCTAACTGGTGGTCGAGGTGATTCAGTATTTGGTTTGCCTTTTTTTTTGAAAGCACATATGTTGTTTGTAGAATCATCTTTACTTAGCAAGTTTGCATGAGAGCAAGCTAACTTCTAATTATTGTCTTGATAACTTTGTTAAAATATTTGTAATAATGCTTTGTAATGTAGAATCGTATGCAAATATAAAGTGGAATTTCATTGGCCAAATCAAGTCGCATGACAGCATTTAATTTTACTTGGGTGGGGGACTAACCAGCACTCAGAAAGAGAAAGAGACTGAACATTTGTGAACACCCGAGCTACCGCAGCTTGGAATGTCCAAAGACTTACTACAAAATGGCAAAATATCTTTTTCATCAGATTGTGGATAAAATCCTTCCATATCTGATCAAAGGTAATTGGATATTGACAAGCAAATTCCATTTTCATCATTATCTCTGGAACAAACAGGAGAGAATTAGTCTTCCTACTAAAATTTCTTATGGAAAAGACAAAAATACTATCAATTTTGTTATTTTTCTTTCTCAACAGATAGAAGATATAATTTCCAGAACACTGATAGCATTCTGGACACTTCCAAATATTTGAGCTATCTGTGTGAAACTAACAGATTGACAGGGTATGCATGTATGTGTGTGTGCATATATATTGTGTTGCTTATTAGCATATATATTTGCTCGTATTTGAGTTCCCCTCTTTGTAGGCACATGATAAGGACTTTGCCTCCCATTCCTCTGAGGTCAGGTGTGGCCTTGTAACTTACTTCGGACCGTGACTGGCTGAAGGTGACTCATGTCACTCCTTGACAGAGCATTTAATTGCCCGCAAGACACCTGACTGGTATCTTTCCCTCAGCTATGGTAACCAACCCAGTGTGCTCTGCACCGAGGAAGAAATCCATCACCCCACACTTCCTTATGAGGAATAATGTGGAGCAGAGCCCCTAGCAGACCAAGGTGGGCATGCAGCATTAGTAAAAATAAATCTTTGAGATTTGGGGGTTACGATAGATTATGAAAATAGCCATAAATTCCTCCGTCACCTTCACAATGTGAATTGTTGCTCTTCTCATCAAGGGGTACATTTTCTTTCTCCAGCCCCCAAAACTGGGCAGAGCTTGTGACTTTCTTTGATGAATAAACTGAGAAGTAACATTGAGGGAGTCCCCAACAAAGGTCTCTTGAGGCCTCGTAACTTCTGCTTGACCTCCATGCTGCCTTTGGACCACCCTGTGTAGCCAGCATCCATAGGGAGGGACCATGTGCAGAGAGAGACCTGGCTGACAGCCAGGATCCACCTCCAGGCATGGGAATAGACATGCCTTGGACCATTCAGCCCTGGATGGGCCACAGAAGACTGAACTACATGAGTGACCCCAAGCAAAACTCACAGAAGAACTGCCAGCTGAGCCCAGCCCAAACCACTGGCCCACAGAACTGTGAGTGAATACAATTTTGTTGTTTTGAGCCACTAAGGTAGTGTAGCTTGTATGTGGCAATGGATAACAGATGCAGCTTAAACTAGCTTATCCTGATTAATGCGTGTGTGTAGTTACGTGTTTGTGTGTCATATAAATGTGACTATATTATATATACACATACATATATGTATCGTTGTGTGTGTATAGTATAAATCTGTATATACATTAAGTATATACATATACACATGTACTGATGTGTATATGTCAACATAATTTTTATCAGCAGACTGGGTCAAGAATGTGATTCAGTTTTTATTTTATAAACAAAGAAATTCATATGTTCACTGAAATTTCCCTCATTCCTATCAAGATAATCTTAGCAGATGGCTAGATTAAAGGGGTCTTAAAATTTGGACTTGAGGAAATCATTCTCTAATAGTTGATTCTTCTGCAGACAAATGATATTAAAACCAGATTGTGAGGTTAGAAGATCAGTATCTTTGTTTTTCCCTCTACGCCCTGATGCATTCCAGAATACACTATGCAGTCATTGCCAGATGTGATTGAGACCACCTTCAGGGTCAGGAAGATAGCATCCATTCTCCTTTTGGAGTTCAGGATTACATCACTCCTAACTGACACTGCTGTGATTAGTCAAGCTGGAATCACTTGGGCTAAAATGCAGCATGGAAATCCACTGATGCTTTTAATATATTTGAAAAGTTAGTATAAAAATTATAAAAACATTTCTAAATTATCTCAACTGAGGAAGGGGATTGGTTTACAAGACAGAACCAGAGTTCAGGCTGATTAAAGTCTTCAACTGGAAAGAATAGGATTGGTTAAAGTGGAAAGTTTTTTTTTTTTTAATTGAAATATAGTTGATTTACAATGTTGTGTAAGTTTCAGGTGTATAGCAAAGTGATTCAGTTTTACATATATATGTATATAAATATATATTCTTTTTTCAGATTCTTTTCTATTATAGGTGATTACAAGATATTGAGTACAGTTCCCTGTGCTAGACAGGAAGTCCTTTTTGGTTATCTATTTTATATACAGTAGTGTGTATATTTTAATCCCAAATTCCTAATTTATTCCTCCCCACCCTTCCTAATTAGTAACCATAAGTATGTTTTCTATGTCTGTGAGTCTATTTCTATTTTGTAAATAAGTTCATTTGTATCATTTTTGAGATTCCACTTATAAGTGATATCATATGATATTTGTCTTTCTCTGTCTGACTTACTTCACTTTGTATGATAATCTCTAGGTCCATCCATGTTGCTGCAAATGGCATTATTCATTCTCTTTTATGGCTGGTAACATTCTTTTTTATGGCTGAATAATATTCCATTGTATATATGTGCCACATGTTCTTTATCCATTCATCAGTCGATGGACACTTAGATTGCTTCCACGTTTTAGCTATTGGAAAGGTTTTAATTAAAAAGGAAATTTGCATGAAAACTATGTATTCGTTTTCTGTTGCTGCTATAGCTAATAAACACAGATGACATGGGTTAAAACTACACACATCTATTATCTTCCAGTTCTGGAGGTCAGAAGTCCAGTCCAGTGTGGGTCTCACTGGGCTCCAATCCAGGTGTCAGCAGGGTGAGTCCCCTTCTGGAGGCTCTAGGGAAGAACCTGTTCCCTTGAGCATTCAGGCATTGGCATAATTCAGTTCCTAGAGGTTGTAGGACTGAGGTCCCATTTCCTTGCCGGTTGTCAGCGGGGAGCCGCCCTTACTTTCCAGAGGCCTCTCTCAGATCTTGGCACACTCTCCCTACCTCTAGATCTTCCTCATGCTGCCATCTCTCTGACTCACTCCCCTGCCTTCCTCTTCCAATTTTAACTCATGCAATTAGATTGGACCCACTCAGATAATCAGGGTAATTTTCCCATCTCCAGGTATGTCCCTTAATCACATCTATAAAGTCCATTTCACCACATAAGGTGACATATTCACAGGTTCCAGGGATCAGGATGTAGGCATTGTTGCCAAGGGTGGGGCATCATTCAGCCCCTCACAGCCTACAGAGAGGCATAGGATGATTAGAGGTGTAGGTCTTAAATACCTCATAACTACTGGGTCTCACTTCCCAGTCTGGGCAGTTTGGGGAATGGATTAGGATATCTGGGGAACTCGGTGAATGCTAGGGCATGCTCTGTGTAAGGAAGAATGAGGTTCATGTGTAGGCCTTATTTTTTGCCAATTTGTTTAGAAATATATCGGACTTTTCCATAATACCTTTTATTTATTCTTAAAAAGCATGTTTAACTACCTCCTTCTATGTGGGAATTCCTTCGTAGCTGAATGCTTAGTGCTTTTCATTCCCCAGTCTTGAGAGACTCGCTGGTGAATTCGGGGCTCAGGGTGAATCTGAGTCTTGACGTCTGAGTCTCTTCACTGCAGAGTGAGACAACCTGAAGGATGTCCCACAGTCTCCTCTCCTGACTCTGTGGGGAATGGTTCTGACCCAGACAGGTCCCCCTCTTTCACGGTAAGCACAGGTGAATGGAGAGTGCAAATAGCAAGAGAATTTATTTGGGACCATTGTTTGGATTTCGTTCAGAGGCAGGATGATAAATACAAAAGGGAATCCAGTAATAAAATGAAGATCTTCTATTGGGCCTGACCCCTTATGACCTAACAAAATGCTCATGTCATGTGTTTTCCCTTCTAATAGCTTTGGATTGTTGTGCCATGGAGCCATCACTAGGTATGTGCTCACTCACCAAATTCTTATACGTCAGATAGACCTGACTGTGGAGCCAAATGATGTCATGTGGTTCTGTCCACTGGCCACCAGCATGGTAGCTCTCCAGGGTGCTCACAGGGATGGAAGACCTCCCAGCAGGAGGAAAGCAGTCCCATGCTACTGCCCTGGCTGATTTTCTAAGCAGTGGAAGGTCAAGCCTGAGATCATTATTAAGGAGGCAGTACTGTCATCCTTCCTGGAGGGCAGCTGGTCTAGGTCTTGAGTGTTAGGCATAATTAGGGAAGTCCAGGTGGCTTTTCAGAAGCCAACCTCAGTCATTGCAGTCCCAGTGTCTTTAGCAAGAAGGAAGCTCTCTTTCCCCTGGGGCAGGAGTTCAGGGCGGTCCCTGTGCCCCCACAATGGTCACCAGAAGTCTGGATTCAGCTGTCCAATTTGAGAGTCCAGGGACTGGTTTTGTCGGTTTTCACAGAGATTATCAAATCTCCTTGAAATCTTTGGGAGTTTGAGCCATTTAGGAAAGTTAATAGCAGGCAGATTTATTAAACTGAATGCCGATTTGCTAATTTGCCACAGGGGATAGACTTTGCAGGCGTAAGGATACTTATATCCAAGGCAACCTCTCCAGGAAAAACAGATGTAGACCAAGAGCAAAGGGAGCACGAGGGCTTTGTGGGATGTTGTATTCATATTGTGTCTTCTATGACTTCTGAAAACGAGGCTCTAGTGATTAGAAGAACATGTTGTGCTGTTCAGGCGGTTTTACAGTAAGTGATACCCCTCGGTTTTCCATTGTTCTGGACTCCCAGCAGGCTTGTCATGGGAAGGCATCATCTCATACTTGCCGCAATGTAGTTGAATAAGTAACAGCTTTTAAACTGGATTATCTACCAACTTTGCTACCAATCACTGCTATATCAATAGGAAGTCATTTGTGGTAAATTAATTTGATCCGTGGGTAACTCATCCATTACTAATTGTTTACTAGATTTAATTCCAGAAAGTACAGGTACTTTCTGGAAGTAGCTGTGCACTTTGTTGCACCCCTTCGTGTCTGCAGAGCTGCTCAGCTTGTGGGTCTCAGACCGAAGTATTGGCACCACCTGGGAGCTTGACAGACATGCAGGTTCACGGTCTACTGAATCAGACTGTCTGAGGACGGAGTCCAGGAAATGGTGTTAATGAATCTTTTGGGTGATTCTTCTGTGCATCAAATGGTTAAGAGCATGGATCCTAGGGCCAGACTGCCTGGGTTTGTATTTTGGCTATTCCACTGCAGGCTGGATATTCTGGGGAAATTACTTATAACTTCTCTGAGACTCAAGTTTCTCATCTGTAAAATGGGTTTAATAATGGTTCTTACCTCCCGGGGTTGTTGTGAGGGTTAACCAAGTCAGCCCAGGTAAAGTGTGTTCTGAACAGTACCTGGCAAATAGGAAGCACGTGCTAAGTGTTTGCTATTATTATTGCTTTCCTTCCAGGGCTGATAGAGTGAGAATATACAAGTGTCTGCTTCACTGGTTCTGATTTGCTGAGAGCTCAGCCTCTGAATGGTGGTGATTGAAGGCTGAGGAGCCCCAGATATGGCACAGGAAGAATAGGCTTGTATCTCCAAGCCCTCGGCCACACCATTGAATGTATCTGATGAACATTTCTTCACCACCACTGGCCTGTTGGTTTTTAAGGTCACTTTTGTCTTTGAAACTTTCTTTCTAAACATCATCGCAGTCTCTTGTCCTGCTAGGGTAACATCAGGCAAAGTGTAGGCCAGTGTTCAGACCAATCAGGGCAGGAATATTTGTAGTAGAAGCAAATAAAACTTTTAAGGAGAGGATCTCAGTCATCTGCTTTTCATTTCAATACTGAGAGATTGAACTTCAAGGTGAAGCCCATCACTGTAAAGATAACAAAGCTTCCAAAGCACAAGGTTAATGTTCTGGTTCTTTAAAATTGCACAAATAAGTCATTTTCGTTGAAATAAAAATTAGAAAACACCAGGGGCTTCCCTGGTGGCGCAGTGGTTGAGAATCTGCCTGCCAATGCAGGGGACACGGGTTCGAGCCCTGGTCTGGGAAGATCCCACATGCTGCGGAGCAACTGGGCCCGTGAGCCACAACTACTGAGCCTGCACGTCTGGAGCCTGTGCTCTGCAACAAGAGAGACTGCGATAGTGAGAGGCCCGCGCACCGTGCTGAAGAAGAGTGGCCCCCACTCGCCGCAACTAGAGAAAGCCCTCGCACAGAAACGAAGACAAAACACAGCCAAAAATAATAAATAAATTAATTAATTAAAAAAAAAAAAAAAGAAAACACCAGATTAGCAAAAGGAAAAAATTCACCCATAATTCCATTGTCTGGAGAAAATACCAATTAATTTTTTAGATGTATGGTTCTGCAGGTTTGTCTGGATATATATTTTAAATTGAATTTAGATTATACTATGTTCTCTTTTTAACTGGGTTTTAAAACTTAACATATTGTGAATGAGTTTTTAACACGAATAATTATAGGTTGTATATCACTGTTAATTATTGAATTGTATTTTATTGTAATTCCTGATTTATTTAATTACTCCTTTAGGTATTTTTAAAATATTTTTTTCATCTTATAACCAATGAGCAATGAAATCTCATGTTCCAATATTCATGGACACATCTGATAATTTCCTTAGAACACATTCTTAAAGGCTGACTTGCTAGATCAAAAGGGCAAAGCATTTTGAGGGCTTATATTAAATGTTGCCCAATTACCTCTCTCCTCCCAAAATTATACCTGTTTCTGCTTCCACCGGTAGTGGGTACAAGTGCCTTAATTTAAAATTTTGCCAACACGGGATATTGTGCTTCATTTTAATCTTTCCCAATTTAAAAGTGCACTCTCAGTCGATGAAACATCAAGAAATATTGATTAGGAATCTGTATGTCCCAGGCACTCAGGCTCTATCACTGTCCTTACAGAATTGATTATCACAGCGATTGTCAGAAGAAAGCTGCACCTTAAGTGCAGTAAGGTGAATGCCCTGCAAGGGAGCATGCATGGCACAGCATTGCAGAGCCAGGGTCCTTCATCAGAACTGGGAGTCAGGAGAAACTATCGAAGAAGTGACATCTGAATTGAGATCTTGAGGATTAATAGGAGTTACCCAGACTTCAAGCTGGGAAATGGTGGTCCTGGAGAAAGAGTGGAAACCCAGTGGCAGGAGGAAACAGGGCAAGGTCAGGACAAGGCATGCAGTTGTTTTAATTTGTATTTCTTTGATTTCTAGACAAGTTGAACATTTTAAATACTTATTGGTCATATATGTATATCTTTCTTGTGAACTGTTTATTCATATCTTTTGCTTAAACATCCAAGGGTTTGGTGTTTTTTGGTCTTCTAAGAACCCTTTTAGAGTTATATTAACCTTTGGTCAATCACACATTTAAAATAGTGTTTAGGGCCTATATACTTCTTTAATAAATTGCCTATTTTATAATTTTTGTTCATTCAGTGGATTTTTTTTTTTTGTCTTTTTAGTTTTGAGATTTCTTTCTAAAATAAAGTATCCACTCAGTCTCTTATACATAAAGTTTTTTTTTCTGGTTGTTACTCATCTTTTAATATTGTTTATTGTTTTTTTTGATCCCACAGAAATTTAAAGTCATATTTGTCAGCCTTTCCTTTCAATATTTAACCCTCCTCTACTTAATAATTTTATTAAGATATAATTGTCATATTATGAAGTTTGTAGTTTGTTGAGTTTTGACAAATCTATGCACCATGTAACCACCACTGCGATGTAGTTGTGGAATATTTCTCTCATTACAAAAAGCGCCCTCCTGTTCTGTACTAGTCAATTATCTCCACACACCATGCTCTGACCACAGACCACCACTGTTCTGATTTCTAGCATCAGAGACTCATTTTGCTTATTCTAGAACTTCACGTAAATACAGTCACACAGTATTTACTTTTTCCACCCAACATAATGTTTTTGATATCCATCCGTGTGGTTGCACAGGGCAGTACTTTGTTCCTTTTAATTCTGAACAGTAATCCATTGCATGATTATATTTCAGTGTAGTTATCTATTCATCCAAATGTCTCTTGGTGGACATTTGATTTCTTTCATGTTTTTGGCTATTATGAGAAAGCTGCTATGAACATTCTTTGTACAAGTCTTTCTGTGGATATATGCTTTACCTCTTTTGGTAAATAAAGAGATAGGAATGAAATTACTGGATCACTGTGTATGTCTAACTTTATAACAAGCTGGCAAACTATCTTCCAGACTAGCCATATCATTTTCACTCCCACCAGCAAGACACTTTGTTCCTCATTTTCGCCACTTGTTTCATTTTTAATTAATTTCCGTATAAATTCTGAGGCAATAGGAATCTGACTTTATGTCTCCCTGGGGGCTTAGCCGCTTACCTCAACAATGCTCATCAAAGAGTCCACAGCCCCTCCATTGCTTTAAACACCCAAATGCTTTTATATACATTTTTCTTTTTCTGGACTATCATTTATTCTCTGGTTTTCTGAGGCCAATGTTGTTCCATTTTAGTCACTGTCGCTTCATAATACATTTCAATATCTGAGAGTGAAAGTCACTCCTCTTTACTCTTTTCTGTCATTGTTGTTCCAAAAGGTTTCTGGCTTCTTTTATACCTTTAGTTTTCCTTGACGTTTAGGATTATTTCCCTAAAAGTTTGATTTTTATAAGTCAAGGAGTGATGGAAGGATAGAGAATAAAATTAAGAGATTGTTCCAGCCTTCTGTAAATTTTTGCCCAAGGGAATAACAGCTCAAAATATTATTATTATTTTACACTCAAGTATTTTTTAATGTGCAATCTCAGTAGTAGTCATCTAAATGCAAATTAAAACAATCGTTATCATATGTCAGATTGTAAATCAAAAGAAAAATGTAAAAGACAATAGTTGTTCCGTATAGGTGAGAATGCAGGGAAATGAGTATTTTTCCACACTGGTTTTGGGAATGTAAATTAGGTAAGCATTTTGGGAGAACACTTCGGCAACATCAATAAATTTTTTAAAATTTCATACACTTTTTGCCAGCAATTCCATTTCTCAGGATTTCTCCTATATACCTCTGACTTCTAGCATCTAGTGTTACTAATAACAGTCTAGTTTTCATTCCTTTCAAGTCACCTGTCCCTTCCCCCAACTTTGGAACTTTTTAGGAGTTTCTGTTTATCCTTGTTCCAAATTTCATGGTGATGCATCATGTTGCAGGGTCTTTTCCCATTCATCTCAGTCACCCTGCAACAGGCCATTTCAATTTGGGCCATTTTGGCAATGGGAAACTTTGTATAATTTCTTTGATAATTGCCTTTGCTTTGGTTTTCCTTTTCTTCTTTCTGGAACCCCTGTAACATAGATGTTGGCCATCTTTTTTTTTTTTTTTTTAATATTGGAGTATAGTTGGCTTACAATGTTGTGTTAGTTTTAGGTGTACAGCAAATTGATTTAGTTATATAAATACATATATCTATTCCTTTTCAGATTCTTTTCCCATATAAGCTATTACAGAGTATCGAGTAGAGTTCCCTGTGCTCTACAGTAGGTTCTTGTTGATTATCTATTTTATATATAGTAGTGTATATATGCCTATAATAAAAATATTACTTTTTAAAGAAACAGGTGTATTTTCTACACAGCAAATGCAGGAAGGATTTTTGTTTTTGTTTTGAATTCCATACTGAGTTGAAGTTCAGGAGTCCTTTTAATTAGACCTTCAGGCACTATGGAAATTCCTATGGAAAGTAATTTTAAAAGTTCTCGACTTCCTGGAATCTATTTTTGGAAGGGAATTTACATTTCTTGTTAATTTGCTCCAGATAAGGTTACAAAACTCTCAAGGCATATGACCAAAACAGCCTAGCTGAGCTGTCAGATCCAGACCTTGCTGGACGTCACCCACGGATGGAGCAAGTTGTTACCTGGAGATCACTGACTAACCACGAAGCCACCTGCAACTTTACTTCATGCTCAGAAGTCACCGTAGGACCATGAGGCTTGGTTTGGGGAGAAAGAGTGGCTGTGTTCCACATCAAGGAAAGAAGAGTGGACTTCGAATATTTAGGAATAGCTCTTATTTGGGGACTAATTTTCAGAGATGTTGATTAAAATTTAAGACAGTAATTGATGCAATAGCATGTTGTTTTTTCCCTTCACATGTGCTGGGTGTTAAGATCCTAGGAAATCCAAATAGAAAAGAGAGTTAGTGCAGATGTAGAGAAATTGGAACCCTTGCGCCATGTTGGGGGAACGTAAAATGGTGCAGCTGCTGTGGAAGACAGTCTGGCAGTTCTTCAAAAAATGAAAACTAGAACTAGCATATGATCCAGCAATTCCACTTCTGGGTATATACCCCAAAGAATGGAAAGCAAGAACAAGAACAGATATCTGTCCACCCATGTTTATAGCAGCAATATTCACAATGGCTAAATGGTGAAAGCAACAGAGGAACAGATAAACAAAATGTGATCTCTACACACAACAGAATACCATTCAGCCTTAAAAAGGAAGAAAATTCTGACACTTGTTACAATAAGGAGGAGCCTAGAAGAAGATGTTATGCTATGTGAAATATGCTATGTAAAAAGGACAAATACTATATGATTCCACTCAGATGAGGAACATAGAGACAGAAAGTAGATGGTGGTTGCCAGGGGCTGAGGGGGCAGGGATGGGAAGGTGATTAATGGGTGCAGAGTTTCAGTTTTGCAAGAGGAAAAAAGTTCTGGAGATGGATGGTGGTGATGGTTGCACAAAAATCTGAATGTACTTAAGGCCACTGAACTGTACACTTAAAAATGGTTAAAATGGTAACTTTTATGTTACATATATTTTGGTACAATATAAATAAATCTTTTTAAAAAGCCAATAAAACATAAAAAGATCCTAGGAATTCCAGGTTCTAAAAAAACTTTCAGGATCATTGTATTAGTCATGGTATATTAACTGTGAAACAAACAATCCCCCAAATTTGGACGACTCAATGCAATAAAAGTTTATTTCTCACTCATATTTCCGCCCATTGTGGGTTTGAAGGGGGCAGGTGGCAGTGGGGATGACTGCTGCATGCGGTCATTCAGGGAACCACATTCTTCCATCGCGTTAGCCCACCTTCCTCTGGCTTTTTGGAGTTCTCTCTATTCAGCCAGGCAAAGAAGAAGACGGTGAGGATAGTGCTTGGGCAGTTTTTACAGGCCAGACGTCAGAGGGGCCCATATCTGTCCTGGTCATATTCCACTGGCCTGAACTCCATCACAGGGAGACACCTCACGCAAGGGACACTGGGAAATGTAGTCCAGCTGTGTCAGAGGAAGAGTGGGTCTCAGATATTCCTGGGAACTGCGGGTCTCTGCTACAGACATTGTGCAGGACATAACAACATGATAAGAAGATCAGTAACAATCCTAGCAGTCAGAATTTTGTAGGAAAGATATTTCTCATGGAGAGAAGAGAAACATGATGTCTACCCGATCAGTCCCACACCGCTGCCTTAGCATGATAATATACAGTCATATGACTATACATATAGTTATTTCAATTAAGCCACATTTTGATATGAAGATCGGTTGCTTCAGCAACTGACCTCGAAGCTTCTTCCTGACGTTCCAAGTGAAGTGACTCTTACCGTGCTAGTCATTACTAGGATCAGATCAAGTTCATAGAAGTGATGGTCCAGAAACTTGACAGGCACCACTTGTACAGATGGGAATATGGAAACCCAGTAACTAGAGGCTCACTGCCAGGTTCTAGACAACTTTCCCATCTGTAGTGTAAGCTTGGACAGTCATTTGTTTTTCCCTTTTTTATAATGCAAGTGCCCGACTTAAGCTTTGATGCTGAGGCATCCCCTTCAAAGAAAGCTAATTCGAGTAAACACAATTGTAGCCACAGGACTAGATGGAGATCAGGCTGCGTCCTTGCTCTGAGGGTCCTTTGCTTTAGAGAGCCCAGCTGATTTAGATAACTGACCATTTGGGCTACTTGTTTTTTTCCCTTCCTGTTCTATAAATTCCCCCTCTCATGTTTTAAATTCCCAAATAAATAGTGGACCCTTGAAACCCTAGACCTCCACCCTCCATCTCAATAAAATCAGAACCTCAGGCTCACCTCACCACCCACCCATCTTCAACACTGCAATGTGGCCCCAGGTGTGCTGTGTAACTTCCAGGTCTTGTAAGTAATAAAACCTCTATTTTTTCAGTTTCCTGATGGTTATTATTGAAAAATATCTTGCAATCATAAGAACCATAAGGGCTCATCCAACTCCAACACTGGTTATCAATAGGCTGAGACCAGCACAAAACGCCATCCAAGATGCTCTGGAGCTGAAGTGGAGGAGAGTGGATAGAGGGGCTTAGGGGGCTGCAGAGCCCCAGCCATAGCTCCTGTGGATTCTAAGTTGGCTCCTGGTCTCTGGAGTGTTCATTATTCCTGAACCCTCACCAGGGCTGCTTAAGAAACACCAATATCTACACAGTGCTGAGCTGCACTCATTCAAAGGGAATGAGCTATAAATTCACCTGTATTTATATTATACATATATTCATAAAATTTTGGGTCTGGGTTATAATTTTTAAAAAATGAAAGCTTTAAAATTTGTTGCAGATTTCTCCATTAAACATGCCCACGTTAAAATGAAAAATCTTCATGAATGTGAATCACTTCCCAATTTATCTTGTTTATCAGCTCGGAATTTAGCATGTTGGGTGATTTTAAGTAACACTGTGGAATTATTTCACACTTTTCTTTCAGAAATTTTCACTGCCTATTTCTGGATTGGCTCTCTTCTCCAACCCAAGACCTTATCCTCCTCCATACTGGTACCTGTGTGAATAATTATTGACCCCATTATTTAAAACAGTAGTCTCTGCATAGATTTGTGTTAATTAAATCTAGTAGCTGCATTGAGGATCAATTCAGAGATGTATGTATGAAACTGGAAACATTGCCCCTCACCCAGGCTGCCAAATCAATCACCCTAAGAGCATCAGTCTGATGGAGTCTGATGAGAGAGCATGTTCAGTTCTTCCATTTGGGATTTCTCCACACCACAGCACAACACAGTATCTTCTGATACTTTCCATACTCTGAGTCTGTCTGAAACACATGAAGTGATCTTGATATTTGCTAAGTGTTCCAAACAGTAGCCATTATAATAATTATTACCCAGCCAATCTGCAGGCGGCATTCTCTAGTGGACTTTCCACAGTGTCATTGAGGAACAGAGGTATTTTTATTATAAAAATTTAATGATGCATCCATTCATCAAAGAATTTTTAGCACCTACTATACGTATCAAGCACTATCTAGTTACTGGGGATACATCAGTGAAAAAATTTTTCTCTTTGTTAATGGAATTTTAGATTCTAGGAAGAGGAACAGATAATGAAATATGTTCGGGGGGAACCTTCAAGACGGCAGAGGAATAAGACGTGGAGATCACCTTCCTCCCCACAAATACATCAGAAATACATCTACATGTGGAACAACTCCTACAGAACACCTACTGAACGCTGGCAGAAGACCTCAGACTTCCCAAAGGCAAGAAACTCCCCACGTACCTGGGTAGGGCAAAAGAAAAAAGAAAAAACAGAGACAAAAGAATACAGACGGGACCTGCACCTCTGGGAGGGACCTGTGAAGGAGGAAAGGTTTCAACACACTAGGGAGACCCTTCACTGGCGGAGACTGCGGGTGGCAGGGGGGAAACTTTGAAGCCACAGAGGAGAGCGCAGAAACAGGGGTGCGGAGGGCAAAGTGGAGAGATTCCCGCACAGAGGATCAGTGCCGACCAGCACTCACCAGCCCGAGAGGCTTGTCTGCACAACCGCCGGGGTGGGCGGGGGCTGGGAGCTGAGGCTCGGGCTTCGGAGGTCAGATCCCAGGGAGAGGACTGGGGTTGGCTGCGTGAACACAGCCTGAAGGGGTTAGTGCACCACAGCTAGCCGGGAGGGAGTCCGGGAAAAGGTCTGGAGCTGCCGAAGAGGCAAGAGACCATTGTTTTGGGGTGCACGAGGAGAGGGGATTCCTTCCCTGTCTGCCTGCAAAGGGCAGAGCACCACCCAAATGAGCTCCAGAGACGGACGTGAGCCTCAGCTATCAGCACGGACCCCAGAGACGGGCATGAGACGCTAAGGCTGCTGCTGCCACCACCAAGAAGCCTGTGTGCAAACACAGGTCACTCTCCACACCTCCCCTCCCAGGATTCTGTGCAGCCCGCCACTGCCAGGGTCCCCTGATCCAGGGACAACATCCCCGGGAGAACACACGGCACGCCTCAGGCTGATGCAACATCACGCTGGCCTCTGCCACCACAGGCTCGCCCCGTATTCCGTACCCCTCCCTCCCCCGGCCTGAGTGAGTCAGAGCCCCTAATCAGCCGCTCCTTTAAACCCCCTGTCTCAGCAGGGAACAGTCACCGAAGGCAGCCTACACACAGAGGTGGGGCCAAAACCAAAGCTGAACCCCAGGAGCTGTGCGAACAAAGAAGAGAAAAGGAAATCTCTCCATGCAGCCTCGGGGCAGTGGGTTAAATCCACACAAACCAATTTCATATACCTTGCATCTGTGGAATACATGAATAGACAATGAAACATCCCAAAATTGAGGCGGTGGACTTTGGGAACAACTGTAGACTTGGGGTTTGCTGACTGCAAGTGATTTGTTTCTGATTTATGTTTATCATAGTTTAGTTTTTAGTGACTGTTATCATTGGTGGATTTGTTTATTGGTTTGGTAGCTATCTTTTTTTAAAAAATTATTATTATTTCTATGTTAATAATTTTTTTTTCTTTCTTTCTTTCTCTCTTTTCTTCTGAGCTGTGCAGCTGACAGAGTTTTGGTGCTCCAGCCTGATGTCAGGCCTGAACCTCTGAGGTGGGAGAGCTGAGTTCAGGACATGGACCACCAGAGACCTCCCAGCCCTAAGTAATATCAATTGGCAAGAGCTCTCCTAGAGATCTCCATCTCAAAGCTAAGACCCAGCTCTACACAATGGCCAGCAAGCTCCAGTCCTGGATGCCCCATGCCAAACAACTAGTAAGACAGGAACACAACCTCACCCATTAACAGAGAGGCTGCCTAAAATCATACTAAATTCACAGACACCTCAAAACACACCACTGGATGCGGCCCTGCCCACCAGAAAGACAAGATCCAGCCCCACCCACCAGATCACAGGCACCAGTCCCCTTGACCAGGTAGCCTACACAAGCCACTGAACCAACCTCACCCACTGGGGGCAGACACCAAAAACAATGGGAACTATGAACCTGCAGCCTGTGAAAAGGAGACCCCAAACACAGTAAGTTAAACAAAATGAGAAGACAGAGAAATACGCAGCAGATGAAGGAGCAAGGTAAAAACCCACCAGACCAAACAAATGAAGAGGAAATAGGCAGTCTACCTGAAAAACAATTCAGAGTAATGATAACAAAGATGATCCAAAATCTTGGAAAGAGAATGGAGAAAATACAAGAAACATTTAACAAGGACCTAGAAGAACTAAAGAGCAAACAAACAATGATGAACAACAAAATAAATGAAATTAAAAATTCTCTAGAAGAAATCAATAGCATAATAACTGAGGCAGAAGAACAGATAAGTGACCTAGAAGATAAAATAGTGGAAATAACTACCACAGAGCAGAATAAAGAAAAAACAATGAAAAGAATTGAGGACAGTCTCAGAGACCTCTGGGACACCATTAAACAAAGCAACATTTGAATTATAGGGGTCCCAGAAGAAGAAGAGAAAAAGAAAGGGTCTGAGAAAATATTTGAAGAGATTATAGTTGAAAACTTCCCTAACATGGGAAAAGAAAAGGTCAATCAAGTCCAAAAAGAGCAGAGTCCATACAGGAAAAATCCAAGGAGAAACACACCAAGACCCATATTAATCAAACTATCAGAAATTAAATACAAAGAAAAAATATTAAAAGCAGCAAGGGAAAAACAACAAATAACATACAAGGGTATCCCCAGAAGGTTAACAGCTGATCTTTCAGCAGAAACTCTGCAAGCCAGAAATGCGTGGCAGGACATATTTAAAGTGATGAAAGGGAAAAACCTACACCCAAGATTACTCTACCCAACAAGGATCTCATTCAGATTCGATGGAGAAATTAAAACCTTGACAGATAAGCAAAAGTTAAGAGAATTCAGCAGCACCAAACCAGCTTTATAACAAATGCCAAAGGAACCTCTCTAGGCAGGAAACACAAGTGAAGGAAAAGACCTACAAAAACAAACCCAAAACGGTTAAGAAAATGGTAATAGGAACATACATATCAATAATTACCTTAAATTTAAATGGATTAAATGCTCTGACCAAAAGACATAGACTGGCTGAATGGATAAAAAACAAGACCCGTATATATGCTATCTACAAGAAACCCATTTCAGACCTAGGGACACATACAGACTGAAAGTGAGGAGATGGAAAAAGATATTCCATGCAAATGGAAATCAAAAGAAAGCTGGAGTAGCAATTCTCGTATCAGACAAAATAGACTTTAAAATAAAGACTATGACAAGAGACAAAGAAGGAAGCTACATAATGACCAAGAGATCAATCCGAGAAGAAGATATAACAATTGTAAATATTTATGCACCCAACATAGGAGCACCTCAATACATAAGGCAAATGCTAACAGCCATAAAAGGATAAATTGACAGTAACACACTCATAGTAGGGGACTTTAATACCCCACTTTCACCAGTGGACAGATCATCCAAAATGAAAATAAATAAGGAGAAACAAGCTTTAAATGATACCTTAAACAAGATGGACTTCATTGATATTTATAGGACATTCCATCCAAAAACAACAGAATACACTTTCTTCTCAGGTACTTATGGAACATTCTCCAGGATAGATCATATCTTGGGTCACAAATCAAGCCTTGGTAAATTTAAGGAAATTGAAATCGTATCAAGTATCTTTTCCGACCACAATGCTATGAATCTAGATATCAATTACAGGGAAAAAACTGTAAAAATAGAAACACATGGAGGCTAAACAATACGCTACTAAATAACCAAGAGATCAGTGAAGAAATCAAAGAGGAATTAAAAATATACATAGAAACAAATGACAATGAAAACATGATGACCCAAAACCTGTGGGATGCAGCAAAAGCAGTTCTAAGAGAGAAGTTCATAGCAATACAATCTTACCTCAAGAAACAAGCAAAATCTCAAATAAACAACCTAACCTTACACCTAAAGCAATTCTAGAAAGAACAAAAAAAACACACCAAAGTTAGCAGAAGGAAAGAAATCATAAAGATCATATCAGAAATAAATGAAAAAGAAATGAAGGAAACAATAGCAAAGATCAATAAAACTAAAAGCTGGCTCCTTGAGAAGTTAAACAAAATTGATAAACCTTTAGCCAGACTCATCAAGAAAAAAAGGGAGAAAACTCAAATCAACAGGATTAGAGATGAAAAAGGAGAAGTAACAACTGACACTGCAGAAATACAAAGAATCATGAGCGATTCCTACAAGCAATTATATGCCAATAAAATGAACAAACTGGAAGAAATGGACAAATTCTTAGAAAAGCACAACCTTCTGAGACTGAACCAGGAAGAAATAGAAAATATAAACAGACGAATCACAAGCACTGAAATTGAAACTGTGATTTAAAATCTTCCAACAAACAAAAGCCCAGGACCAGATGGCTTCACAGGCAAATTCTATCAAACATTTAGAGAAGAGCTAACACCTATCTTTCTCAAGCTCTTCCAAAATATAGCAGAGGGAGGAACACTCTCAAACTCATCCTATGAGGCCACCATCACCCAGGTACCAAACCAGGCAAAGATGTCACAAAAAAAGAAAACTACACGTCAATATCGCTGATGAATATAGATGCAAAAATCCTCAACAAAATACTAGCAAACAGAATCCAACAGCACATTAAAAGGATCATACACCATGATCAAGTGAGGTTTATCCCAGGAATGCAAGGATTCTTCAATATACGCAAATCAATCAATGTAATACAGCATATTAACAAATTGAAGGAGAAAAACCATATGATCATCTCAATAGATGCAGAAAAAGCTTTCAACAAAATTCAACACCTGTTTATGATAAAAACTCTCCAGAAAGTAGGCATAGAGGGAAACCTACTTCAACATAATGAAGGTCATATATGACAAACCCACAGCCAACATCATTTTCAATGGTGAAAAACTGAAACTATTTCCTCTAAGATCAGGAACAAGACAAGGTTGCCCACTCTCACCACTATTATTCAACATAGCTTTGGAAGTGTTAGCCACAGCAATCAGAGAAGAAAAAGAAATAAAAGGAATCCAAATTGGAAAAGAAGAAGTAAAATATTCACTGTTTGCAGATGACATGATAATGTACATAGAGAATCCTAAGATGCTACCAGAAAACTACTAGAGCTAATCAATGAATTTGGTAAAGTAGCAGGATACAAAATTAATGCACAGAAATCTCTTGCATTCCTATACACTAATGATGAAAAATCTGAAAGAAAAATTAAGGAAACACTCCCATTTACCATGGCAACAGAAAGAATAAAATGCCTAGGAATAAACCTACCTAAGGAGACAAAAGATCTGTATGCAGAAAATTATAAGACACTGATGAAGGAAATTAAAGATGATACAAATAGATGGAGAGATATACCATGTTCTTGGATTGGAAGAATCAACATTGTGAAAATGACTATACTACCCAAAGCAATCTACAGATTCAGTGAAATCCCTATCAATCTACCAATGGCATTTTTCACAGAACTAGAACAAAAAATTTCACAATTTGTATGGAAACACATAAGACCCCGAATAGCCAAAGCAATCTTGAGAAAGAAAAACGGAGATGAAGGAATCAGGCTCCTGGACTTCAGACTATACTACCAAGCTACAGTAATCAAGACAGTATGGTACTGGCCCAAAAACAGAAATATAGATCAATGGAACAGGATAGAAAGCCCAGAGATAAACCCAAACACATATGGTCACCTTATTTTTGATAAAGGAGGCAAGAATATACAATGGAGAAAAGAGAGCCTCTTCAATAAGTGGTGCTGGGAAAACTGGGCAGCTACATGTAAAAGATTGAAATTAGAACATTTCCTAACACCATACACAACAATAAACTCAAAATGGATTAAAGACCTAAATGTAAGGCCAGACACTATCAAACTCTTAGATGAAAACATAGGCAGAACACTCTATGACATAAATCACAGCAAGGTCCTTCTTGACTCACCTCCTGTAGAATTGGAAATAAAAACAAAAATAAACAAATGGAACTTAATGAAACTTAAAGCTTTTGCACACCAGAGGAAACCATAAACAAGATGAAAAGACAACCCTCAGAATGAGAGAAAGTATTTGCAAATGAAGCAACTGACAAAGGATTAATCTCCAAAATATACAAACAGCTCATGCAGCTCAATATCAAGAAAACAAACAACTCAATCCAAAAATGGGCAGAAGACCTAAATAGACAATTCTCCAAAGAAGATATACAGATTGCCAACAAACACATGAAAGGATGCTCAACATCACTAATCATTAGAGAAGTGCAAATCAAAACTACAATGAGGTATCACCTCCCACTGGTCAGAATGGCCATCATCAAAAAATCTACAAACAATAAATGCTGGAGAGGGTGTGGAGAAAAGGGAACCCTCTTGCACTGTTGGTGGGAATGTAAATTGATATAGCTGCTATGGAGAACAGTATGGAGGTTCCTTAAAAAACTAAAAATAGAACTACCATAAGACCCAGCAATCTCACTACTGGGCATATACCCGGACAAAACCATAAATCAAAAAGAGTCATGTACCACAATGTTCATTGTAGCTCTATGTACAATAGCCAGGACATGGAAGCAACCTAAGTGCCCATCGACAGATGAATGGGTAAAGAAGATGTGGCACATATATACAATGCAATGGAATATTACTCAGCCATAAAAAGAAACGAAATTGATTTATTTGTAGTGTGGTGGGTGGACTTAGAGTCTGTCATACAGAGTGAAGTAAGTCAGAAAGAGAAAAACAAATACCGTATGCTAACACAAATACATGGAATCTAAAAAAAAAAAAAGGTTCTGATGAACCTAGGGGCAGGACAGGAATAAAGACGCAGACATAGAGAATGGACTTGAGGACATGGGGAGGGGGAAGGGTAAGCTGGGATGAAGTGAGAGAGTGGCATGGACATATATACACTACCAAATGTAAAATAGATAGCTAGTGGGAAGCAGCTGCATAGCACAGGGAGATCAGCTCGGTGCTTTGTGATCACCTAGAGGGGTGGGATAGGGAGGGTGGGAGGGAGACGTAAGAGGGAGAGGATATGGTGATATATGTGTACATACAGCTGATTCACTTTGTTATACAGCAGAAACTAACACAACATTGTAAAGCAATTATACTCCAATAAGGATGTTAAAAGAAAAAAGTTAATATGTTCAATAGTGTTAAGTGCTATGGAAGGAAAGGAGACTGAAGCGGGGGCGGGGCGGGGGGCGTGAAGAGTGATGATGGTGTGGGATCGGGAAATCAGATAAGGCCTTTTTGATGAGGTGACATTTGACCTGAATTAGGAGAGGGCCTGAATCGTGTGGCTATAGAAGAGTGTTCCAAGCATGTTAAACTCAGGCTACCTGGATAGCGACACCTGCACACCACAGGGTCCATCCTGGCATGGGGTACACCACAGCCAACAAAAATCCCTGCAAAACCAGAGGCATAAAGTCCCATTATCCCTGATGTGGCAGATCTGGAGCTTCATAGAGGAACCAGGCAACTCTATAGAAATGCCAGCATGGATCCATGCACTCTACACGGCCAAGGGTACATGGGAAATGCACTGCACAGGTGAAATTGTTATTTTGCTTTCCCCCCCTCCATTTGGTGTTCAGTGTTTTCAGGGGCAAACACTGTTGATGATTTTTTTTAAAAATCCGATTTCTTTCATTTGGAAAAAATTTTCCTATGGTGAAGCAGCTATAAATAAGTCCAGCATGTATATAATAAGATGATAATTCTGTAGCTATGTTAGGGAAGATTTTTTCTATCACCTTACTTAGAAAACACAAAGTTTCTTATGGATGTACTCTTTATTTGTAGATCTTGGGTAAGAATTGGCTGTCTCTAAAACACCTCCTTGGAAATCACTAAATGTCTTTTATTCCTCTATTACTAATTTTATTTTTTGTATGAAAATTTCCAGCACCAATTGCAGACTGTATAACTATCTCCATTTGGGCTGTAAACTGCTTATAATTAAATCTGCTTTTTAATTGCATATTTATATGCAGGCTATTATACCTGGTTTAAAACAGACAGGCATATATTTTAGTACTCTCAGCTTTAGATAAAACATAAATGCCTATTTTTTTTTTTAAAAATGCAGCCTTTTCTCCAAAATGAGGCATATTAGCTGTTCTGTTAGTCATGAATCTAACTTTACTTGAATAAAATTTTCTTTTGCTTGAAAGTATTGACAAGAGTGGATGCAGTTTGCATAGTTTGACCTCTTCAGTCACAAGTGCAAAACAAATGTAAATGTGGCTCCACTTTTAATACACTTTTGCGTAGCACAGAATACCTTGCTGGAACATGCAGTGCATATTTGTGTGTCATTAAAAATCCATATTTGAGATAGAATTTGCCCTAGGACATGTGACTGCTGGCTTTTGATTGAATTACAGGAAATTGGGAAACTAGAAGCTGATAAAGTTACATTCCAGAGAGACATCAGCCAGGAGTAGTTTGGAAAGATAAGATGTAGCTTGAGTAACCCTGAGACGCTACACTGAGGCTACAACATTGGAGTCGGCAAGCTCTTGCACAGATCTTTTGCAAACACTCCCAACTCTTGTTAACTATACTTCTCTACGTAACATTTGCTATATTATGGCCTCTAAAAGAAAATAGTGGCAAGTAACTTATTTCAAATGCAATCGTGAACAGTTTCTTGTTTTTTGTTTTTTAATTTATTTTATTGAAATACAGTTGATTTACAATGTTGTGTTTATTTCTGCTGTAGGGCAAAGTGATTCAGTTATACGTATATATACATTCTTTTTCGTATTCTTTTCCCTTATGGTTTATCACAGGATCTTGAATATAGTTCCTTGTGCTATACAGTAGGACCTTGTTGTTTATCCATTCTATATGTAATTGTTTGCATCTGTTAATCCCAAACTCCGAAGCTATCCCTTCCCCGCCCCCTTGGCAACCACAAGTCTGTTCTCTATGTCTGTGAGTCTGTTTCTGTGAACAGTTTTTTGAGTAGATAAATTAACTTAATCATTCTGCTGCTTCCAGACTTTGCTAATGAGGCATATGAATAAACACATAACACAGTAGGTGGCCAGGAAGTATTTGTTCAGTGGACAAATAAATAAGTGCAATGTCAAAGACCTGTGTGTGCCAAGGTGCTTGGTACATTTTCTGAATGAAGTAGTTAGTGGATCTTTAAGATAGCTTTCAGTTGTTAAATCATTCCTACACTGCTTTGGTCAGGTCCATTTTTGATGATGACCCTCAGAATTAAGCAGATGTTTCTAGCTCCCTTTTAGCAATGAGGAATGATGGACCTCACAAGAAACTCACTATCAGAACCACAAGATAAAAGAGCTTTAAATCAGAGTCAGGAGTGAGCTGATGGAGAAGGGGCTTTCCGGATGAGACAAGCTGGAAAGGAGACCCTTCAAGGATGCTTTGGTACTGATGCTGCTTCCCACCCCTCTACATGAGTGGACAGCCTTGCTAGGACTGAATTGAGGTTGAGATCCAAATGTTTGCTAGATGTCACTGGGCGTAGATCATTATTATAGATTCTTCCTACTTGATGATACAAGTCCCTATCAAAAAAGGGCAGAGGTGTCAAAAGAAATTGAGGTCTTCATTTTGCCAGGACCCTGCTTTGCAAAGAATGTGTCATGCCTTACTGCTGTCCCTCCAGTAGTGGCGATTATGGGGCCGACGGAGACCTAGCGAAAGTAGGTGGCCTCTGCTTCTGCTTGGGGTAGCCATCATGTCCCTCAAGGCCCAGTGCATGGGAGCTTCATCTAACCTTACAGAGGGTGCGGTTCTGGCCTCTTCCTGTCACACTTCAGCCCACCTGAAATGTTGCAGAAGCAATGCAGATCACTTCCGTTGTAGACCTGATAGATTATTTAGGGGGAAAAAAGGCATGAAAATAGGTTTTATAAATCAGTTTTAAAAGTGGTTAGAAACTAAAATGAGGTCTAAATGTCTGTTCCTGGCAATCTGGGTCAACACAAGAGATCTGAGCTGCATAAATTAACAGTCCATATAATTAAGATCATGTATCTCTCTCATGTGTCGTGCTGTTCTCCCCTCCTCCCCTGCTCCATACCACTGTATATCCACGGTCATATTTACTTTCTCTTTCTCCGTTTTAGATCAAAGCATGATGCATTCGGAATATCTCTGACAACAATTACTTTGGGGTATATTTGATCTCATCTTGTTTTTATAGCCAAAATTTCTTTTTTCATGATTGTGTGAATTCTTAGGAGGAAGTAAGTCTTGTAAATCACTGTATTAAGCCATAACTAGAAAAAAAGAGTCACCTAAACCTAACAAAGAGTCACCTAAACCTAACAAAAAAATTAAGCTACTCCTGATTGCTTAATTGTTAACATTACCCAAATCTCCTCTGCTACAGTAGAATCTATGATTATCTAAAACATGTTTTGTGCATGGAAGGAAGAGCAGATTTTAAAAATTGGTATTATCAATTTAACTATAATAAGACAATATTCAGATTGGTGGGTAATTGAGGAAGGATAATATTTCATAAAATGAAAATTCTCTATCATCATTTATTATATATGTAGGGAGCCTTAAATGTACAAGGGTAAGTATTAATGACAACAGAAAATTATAATGAAAGGTTGCCTTTGGGTTTCCATTTCTAATATATTACCTTGCAATTTAAATTATGTTGGACCAATTTTAATCTATGAATGGCTGAAGAGCCTTGGGTACCATTGTTAAATGTTCTTTTTTTCTCACATTTGGAGAAAAGAATGCAAATTCCTGTGTCTATACTTTACAGTCAACATTGGTGGGATACAGGTACATATATGGGGGGTTTGCACATCTCTCCCCCGAAAAATGGTCATTAGTCATGCCTTGGAAGGACCATAGCCACCATGTTGCATTCATCAATGTCCTACCATTATTCCATCCTGCTCCCATGAAGGCTGCCCTAGTCACAACTAGGAGAAGTAAATCCACAGTATCCACTCTTCTAGAATACATCTGACTATTCCCTGGAATAAGTCAAAGAGAATTGTATATCTTTTCTGGGATTCTGCTTTCTCTTTCTTCATACAATAAGGAGTTGGCACAAATAAGCACTAATATCCTTTGCAGATCTGAGGTGATATGGTTCTGTATTAAGTTTACTGTATTGAATTCAGAAAGTCAAGTTCATGTTTTCTTTTTTTTTCACTCCCTCTGAATCAGTGCGATTCATTCTATTTCCCAGTCACAGGTTGTATCTTTCATCCCACTCACGTGTCCCAGAAATGTTCACAACAGGTAGATGCTAGACTATGGCGGGTAGATGGAATAATATTCTGTGCCCGAGGAAAACCATTACAAAGATTATGTAATACTGAAGTCTGACTAGCAACACCTTCGTAAAGCTGAGAAGCTTTGTTTATTTATATTTTCATTGTTGTTCACTCAGCAGATGTTTCCAGAGTATCACCGTATATATCCACACATATATGTCTTTTCTTGGATGCAGGGGATGGGCCATGTCCCCAAACCACAGGACATGGGAGACCATGAAGCCTACTCCCAGCTGCTGGGGAAACAAAGCAAGAAGCAACAATCTGGGTCTTCTAGAAGTTGACAAAATTATGTCTGGAGAAGCCTGTCTTGAGGGGGAGAAGGAGAAACAAGTCTTTATGCATGAAAACACAGAATGCCCAGTCCTACCATTTCATTGTAATTCCTAAGTAATATCCTTTCTCTGTGGGGCAGGAAAAAGAGTCTCAGGTCCTAGGTTAAAAGGGAACCATTCAAGATTGGACCAGGGCAGAAACCGCGCTATGGTTTTCAAGACCACATATGCACCGTCTTCATCCATGTGTCCAGTCTGATGGTTGCAACCAACATATACGCCAATGCAGATTAAAGTCTATAGGACCATGCATCCTCTGAACAAAGTGTAGCCATTCAGTGTTCAATGCCAGTGACAGTCTATGCAGTGTGGAGTGAATAAAACTGATGTCCATATGGTAACCTCATGCTTTGTGAACTCTTCCTATAGCACAATAAAACCCTGAGCTGTTCAAGTGAGTTTGTGACGGGGAAGGAATCATTAAATGTATAGGGAGGGCTTCCCTGGTGGCACAGTAGTTAAGAATCTGCCTGCCAATGCAGGGGACACAGGTTCGAGCCCTGGTCCGGGGCGATCCCACATGCCGTGGAGCAATTAAGCCTGTGTGCCACAACTACAGAGTCTATGCTCTAGAGCCTCCAAACCACAACTACTGAAGCCCGAGTGCCTAGAGCCCGTGGTCTGCAACAAGAGAAACCCAAGCACCACAACGAAGAGTAACCCCCGCTCGCCGCAACTAGAGAAAGCCCGCACGCAGCAACGAAAATTCAACGCATCCAAAAATAAATAAATAAATAAACTGGAAAAAAAAATGTATAGGGAAACCCCAGAAAAGAATTTTTTTATTTTTTCTAAACAACTCTCCTACAAATATGTTTGAAAAAACTTTGAATTTAGTGAAGAGAGTACTCAACTTTAACTTCACAGGTTTGGGCCCTAGGAATATCACTAAACGCCTGGCTATAGGAAAGTCACTTCTCTGGCTCTAATTCTTAAATGTGAAAAATGAAAAGCACATCTCTGCTTTTCTATATAGCCCACAGCTATTATATTATAGTACATCCAGTGTGAGAAAAACCCACCTCAAGCTTTCTTCAGCAAAAACTGGGAATTTAAACGTTCATTTAAATGTCAAGGCCAACAGTATACGAGGGCTGACTCTGGAGGCTGATGAGTTCTGAGCACTGGTCTTGCTCTCTCTTCTCTGGGCACTGATGTTCGTTGCATAGAGTCCATTCTTTGGCAGGTTCAGGTCCCTCCTCATGGTGGCAAGATGGCTGCCAGCAGCTTCAGGCAAACATCCTATCTCGGACAGAGAGGCTCATTTTGCCCAGTCTGCTATATCAAAAATTCTGGGATTCGTTCTGACTAGATGAATTTAGACCTCATGCTCATCCTTGAATGGATCTCCCCTGGGCAGGTGTGTGGTTATGTTAACTGTTAACACTTGGTCATGTGCTTCTTCCTGGATTCAGAGATGAGGACAGCCCCAAATAAGAGACATAACAAGGATGGAGTGCGGGGGTGTTGGTTCCTCCAAAGGAAGTCAGGGTAAAGAGGAGGGAACGAATGCAGGGAAGGCCAAAAATAGCTGTTGTCCAACCTTTATCCCTAAACCACTCAAAGGCACTTCCACTGAGCTTTAACGTGGGAGGAAGTGATGCTTAATGTTTAAGGACACAAATAGTATTTAATATCAGATTTGGGTCCACATCTTGGAAATATTACTTTTTAACTACATGTCTTTGGGCAATTTCCAATCCTCTGTGCACCTCAATTTAATCATCTGTAAAGTGGAGATAATGTTGATTTCATAGAGTCTTCAAAAAGGCAAATTGATACTGTGTCTGTCAATTGTTTAGCATTTTAAGAGCTAAATAAATGGTAAGGATTCTGCTCTTTCCCAAAAGCTTCTGGCTTCAGATTCTTTCACTGCGAATTCTTTCCATTCCCCAAGAAACAGATAATTCCCATGCAATTTAAATTGTTCTGGTGCATAGAAAATAAGAAAAGCTTAACAACTTTTTGATAAATCTAGCATAACATGGATAATCAAATTGATCAAATATAGCACCAGAAAAATCTCCGGACCAATCCTCCCTGTAAATAAAGGAGTGGTATTTCTAAGTTAAACAGCAAATAGAATAAGCCGTATATAATGAGATTAGGCTCCCATAACTGGTAGGGTTGATTTCAGGGTTGCAAGTATTAACTCACGTACTCTGCTCTCATTACCCTTCCCTCCCCAGAGAGGTGGCATCAGACAGGACAGTTGGAGTGACTTGAGTGCACAAAATAATTTCTTATTTATAGAACTTGGGCACTCCAGTTGGCAACCTCTTCCCTACATAATCTTGTCCAGCCTCATGGACATGCAAGTAAATTCCAAGTGCATATTTCTAGCCCTTGTGACTCCCCCAAAACTCCAAATTTATCACCCACTGCTTAGTAACAGTTTTTCCTGGAATAGGCACGTAAGACTGAAAATGCCTACAATAGAGCTCTTGATTTTAACTTCCCCCCAATCTTCCCTTCTTGAAAAATGACACCATTGCTCACCGGTGGGGCATGCCAACAACCCCAAAGTATTCTTGATTTCTCTCTTTCCCTTACTCCCCCTATCAAAACCATCTTAAATCCCTGCTGGGATTTCAAATCCAGATATTTCTTTCCACCCTCTTCTACCAATCTCATCTGGGGCAACAGCATCCCTTGCCTAGTGTACCGCAGCAGCCTTCAGACTGGTCTTTCTGTTCCCACTCTAGTTCTTTCCTGACTCCCAAGTCTGTTCTCCAGAGGAAATGCTTTTCTTTTCTTTTCCTTTACTTTCCTTTTTTCTTCTCTTTTCTTTTCTTACAGCAGTCAGAGTAAATGTTTCAGAACATAGATCTGATTATGACAAATGCACCCCCTCCCCTGCCAAACACATACACTCACACAAACTTTGCAATGGTTTCCCATCACATGAGGATGTAACCTAGTCCTTACCGTGGCCCAAAGCCTGACATGATCTGGCCTTGCCTGCCCCTCTGTTCTCCCTTCCTTGGGCTCTTCCTTTTGCTCATGTTCTCCAGGCACTGCAAAGTTTGGGCCTTTGTTTTTCTGGAGCACTTCAAGCTCTTTTTTTGATTCAAGGGGGCATTGCTGTCTCCTGCCCTCTCCACTTGAATGCTCATTCCCTCGATATCTATAGATGATTGCTTCTCGTTCAGTTCTCTTTTCGGTTATCACTTCCTCTCTGGAGGAGCCTACCTTCCCTGACCATGCTCTCTAAAAGTTCACCTCTCTCTGCATTACCTGGAAGTATTTATTTCCTTATTTGCTCAATTCTCATCTTCTCAACTAAGATGTAATGTCCAAGATGACAGAGGCTTTGTCTGTCTTGTTCATTGCTACATGTTCCATGCTTAGAATAATGCCTAGTCATAACACACCCAATAAATATGTGTTGACACATAAGGAGGGAAGGAGGGAGAGAGGAAGGGAGAAGGGAAGGAAGAAGCAAGGAAGGATTTGAAATTCCCCAGCTCAGTTCAGAGCTGAAGACAAAATCGTGAGAACCAGTGGTTACTCAAGTGATATAAGTGCAGCATCCCTTTCCTCATTGTAACTAACAAGGGAATCTTGCTTGTAAAGCACTTTGAGTTCTTTATGTGTAAGACGAATTCAATGTATTACATGGCTCCATTATTCTACTTGCTGTAATGCAAGTAAATTTCAGGACATTGAGGGGAGTAAGGAAAAGCACAGAAATATATTATCAGGATAAATAGAGCAGAGGAGGGACAAGCATCTGGGAGTGACCTGAATATTAAAGACAAAAATCTTAGTCCTAAAGATCAACCTCAAATTCAAGTGGAGAGAAGCAAATGAATGGATTTAAAGAATTCTTAGTCTGAAAGACTCTGGAGCTTTTCAACCAAAATGTTGTGAATTTTAGATGGAATAAATTCCATATAGGCTTTCTAAGGGCTGAGCTATTCTACAGGGAAGGTTCAGAAAGGATGTCTGCCTTGGTTTGCCCAGAGTCTATTTCTTTCTTATTTGAACAATCTTATTAAATATACAATAACGTTAATACAGATGCATGTTCCTTAAAGCAGGAATTGTTCCCTTGATAATGAAGTGGGAAGACCCACTTGGGAAAGGTATTAAAACTATCGCTCACTTTCATGATGACACTAATCCCAAAGTAAATGTCCGTGTTCGCTGGAAAGCAGAAGGATGATCATTATAGCCTTCTACCTGGTGAGAAGCTTGCCAATGTCAATTTAACCGCATGTGAAAAAAAATAGCACTTTCTTTGGAGGAGCTGAATGATTTGAATATAAATAAGCGACCCTCTCCGCCTGTCAGTTACCTCAAGAATATTTAGTATTGTCTCTTTTAATGACTGCTCATTACAGATGAGTGCAAGTGAGCAGATTTAATCAGGGTAATATGGGGTAATCATCATGTGAATTCCTCCACATCAGGATTTGTTCCATCTGTTCCGAGCCATTTGTCCATGTAAAACTGTCACCATTCCGAGCTGATGACTGACAGGTGAGGCCAGACTTCTGTACGTTTTTCATCTCAGAGTCAGAAATTCTCTGATGTGTCCTTCTCACTAAAACAAATGGCTTCAAAGACACAAAGCGGTTCTGTATTCAGGACCATTTTCCTCTGTTTGGTTTGCTGCGTTGCTCATTAAAATACTTAGCTCACCCTCACTTAGCACAAGAGCACAACCAACGACCATGGTTATCTTGATTGATGTGCTGGACTCTAAGGGGAAGGCTGCACCAGGCGACCTCGGAGGTCTTCCCACGAGCACTGAAATGCAGCCTCCGGGGCCCAATGGCATCAGTTCCACAGCGGCAGGAAGGCTGCGCGCCGGGGACAGACGTTTCTTATCCCCCCATCCTTCCACGGAACCAGTGCGCGTCTCAGGCGAGTTGATGCGCCTTCAGTAGCCTTTGTGTGTGCTCGCTGAGGAGACTGGTGATGGAAATTACTGAATGGAAAAAAAGTGTAGCTTAAGCCTCATGAATTTTTATTTTTTACTCCTCGAGATTCCTGCGCCAGAAGACCTGTTCTACGTGAAATACAGTTCTCTATGAAGAATTACTGCTACTCCCCAAGCTAGTTCTCACAAAAGTCATAATAGAATATTTGAGAACCAAATACCCACTCCAGGTGCTTGAATTCAAAAGACAAACAGCACATGAATACGTAGAATCCGGCATGGTTATTTCCTTTAAGTCTTCGGTGTGCTGTGCGTTACCTCCGCTGGTTCGAGTCGGTGCTGAATAACGATGTTGCTGGTCTAGACTCAGAACAGAATTTTTTTTTACATTTTTTTCCCCTTTAGTGTTACCATGACTTTTTTGCGAAACTGAAGTGCGCAGACCATGCTGAAGGGCTCAGTATGTAAACGTCATGGCAAGACTGGGGAGAGAGGGAAGAGGCAAGTGCTGGTCCTGTGACCTGATGTCTTTAGGAACAGAGAATTAGAAAACAAAAGCTCTCTTTTAAAGTGACTTTGTAATATTTTTTTCTCTTTCCTTTGCTATGAAAACCCTAATATAATTGAGTTTTGTTCTACTTAAAAATGTACCATCTGCCAAACACCAAAAGGGAGAAGGAATTCTGGAGATGAGAAGAAAACCCAGATGTGCCCTCCCAGAGTCTGCAGGGTACAGACAAGGACCCAGCATTTGCAGGCAAAGTGACAGGCACAACAATGGAGGTTTGATGGAGAAATCACAGAAGCTGTAGTCACTGCTGTTTTGAGAGCTCGTGGCTTCCTCATTTCATAGGAGGATGCCCTGCCCTTTTCACTTTTCCTGCCTGCAGAATGTAAAATTGGTAAGTTTTTAGTATTTTTCCCTTTCCATCCAAGGGAGAAGAACAAGGTTTATCCTGATCGTCAGACTTGAATCTGGATCACTTTTGATAGGACCCACCCATGAACCACCTCCCTCGACATCTCCTTGAAGATGTTCACGGCTGTTCCCTACAACTCATTGAAGTTGTAACACAAAGAACAGAGTAGAGTCCTAGGTGGCACAGACACTGCATATTCAGAGAAGAATCACAAAGAAACCTAGGCACCTGCTCTCACCTCGAATGGTTTCATATGGTTTCCCTTCCAGTTTTCTAAAAGTGAGATTCATCCTAAGAGACCTTCAGGACACCTTCAGACAAAGTAACAAGTATCCATAGGGACATATGCCCTATTTGGGGCTCTGCTGGGTCCATTGTGATCAACTGCTAGGTTGGAAAAGCTTCTATTCCACAAAGGTTTAATAAATCTCTCCCCACTTTGTGCTCTGTTGGTGAATTCTACAAATACTGAATTTAGTTTTATGCCACACTGTACAAGGTGACTTGCTTTTATCTGCCTTTAGTTTCTGAATGCTTTGAGGAAAGAAACTGTTGTATCCACCTTTGTCCCCACATGTTAAGACAGTGGTGTTCAATGGGGGGTGATTTTGCCACTCAGGGAACATTCGGCAAAGTCTGGAATCACTTTTGGTTGTCACACCTGGGGCAAGTGGTGTACTGCTGGCATCTAATGCTTAGAGGCTGGGAGACATGCTATATTGCACAGGACAGCATCCACCAACACCCCTTAAATATCCAGCCCCAAATGTCAACAGTGTCAAGATGGAGAAAACCTGGTTTAGCATAACACCTCACACAGAATACATTTTAATAAACGCTCATGTAATTTTTCCAAAAACAGTCCGTAAGATAGTTATAACAACAAATTGAATCATGTACTTTTTTATCATTACATTTTTCCTGGAACAACCAGCTCATGTCATAAAATTGTCATAGTTTTGAAAAACTAGTAGGGAAAAGGTTTCAAGCCCTGTATTATCCTGCAGATGGTTGGCTACTGATGGGAATGGTGCTGAATGGCTCTTATATTACCTTCCTTTAAGCTTTTGACCTACTGTGTACACAGACCTGTAAGCTTAATTACTTTGCCATTATAGTATGTCATGCTTTGTGTTTTATCACATATGTTTTAATATATATCTCTTCTAAATTTTAGGTGGTCCTAAATTGCTCAACAATTGCGTATTGGAGAACTACTAGTTAGGAGGCTTGTGTTGCCGATTGTACTACATCATTATAGCACAAGTGATGGTTTCAAAAAAGAGTTTTCTGTAAAGAATGCCTCACAGGCAGGACCTTCAAGATGGCGGAGGGGTAAGACGTGGAGATCACCTTCAGCCCCACAAATACATCAGAAATACATCTACACGTGGAACAACTCCTACAGCACACCTACTGAATGCTGGCAGAAGACCTCAGACCTCCCAAAAGGCAAGAAACTCCCCACGTACCTGGGTAGGGCAAAAGAAAAAAGAAAAAACAGAGACAAAAGAATAGGGATGGGACCTGCACCAATGGGAGGGAGCTGGGAAGGAGGAAAGGTTTCCACACACTAGGAAGCCCCTTCGTGGGCGGAGACTGTGGGTGGCGGAGGGGGGAAGCTTCGGAGCCATGGAGGAGAGCACAGCCACAGGCGTGCAGAGGGCAAAGCGGAGAGATTCCCTCACAGAGGAGCGGTGCCGACCAGCACTCACCAGCCCGAGAGACTTGTCTGCTCACCCGGCAGGGCGGGCGGGGCTGGGAGCTGAGGCTCGGGCTTCGGAGGTTGGATCCCAGGGAGAGGACTGGGGTTGGCGGTGTGAACACAGCCTGAAGGGGCTAGTGCACCACATCTAGCTGGGAGGGAGTCCGGGAAAATGTCTGGAACTGCCTAAGAGGCAAGAGACCATTGTTTCGGGGTGCTCGAGGAGAGGGGATTCAGAGCACCGCCTAAACGAGCTCCAGAGATGGGTGCGAGCCGCGGCTATAAGCGCGAACCCCAGAGACGGGCATGAGATGCTAAGGCTGCTGCTGCCGCCTCCAAGAAGCCTGTGTGCAAGCACAGGTCACTATCCACACCTCCCCTCCCGGGAGCCTGTGCAGCCCACCACTGCCAGGGTCCTGTGATCCAGGGACAAATACCCCGGAAGAACACACGGCACGCCTCAGGCTGGTGCAAAGTCACGCTGGCCTCTGCCACCGCGGGCTTGCCCCACATACCATATCCCTCCCTCCCCCCGGCCTGAGTGAGCCAGAGCCCCCGAATCAGCTGCTGCTTTAGTCCCGTCCTGTCTGCGCGAAGAACAGATGCCCTCAGGCGACCTACATGCAGAGGCGGGGACAAATCCAAAGCTGAACCCCAGGAGCTGTGCAAACAAAGAAGAGAAAGGGAAATCTCTCCCAGAAGCCTCAGGAGCAGATTTGATTAAATCTCCAAAATCAACTTGATGTACCCTGCATCTGTGGAATACCTGAATAGACAATGAATCATCCCAAATTGAGGTGGTGTACTTTGGGAACAAGTGTAGACTTAGGGTTTGCTTTCCACATCTAATTTGTTTCTGGTTTTATGTTTATCTTAGTTTAGTATTTAGACTTTATTATCATTGGTAGATTTGTTTATTGATTTGGTTGCTCTCTTCCTTTTATATATATATATTTTTTCCTTTTTCTCTTTTTGTGAGTGTCTATGTGTATGCTTCTTTGTGTGATTTTGTCTGTATAGCTTTGCTTTTGCCATTTGTTCTAGGGTTCTGTCTGTCCATTTGGGTTTTCTTTGTTGTTTTTTTAAATTTTTTTTGTTTTTTGTTTTTTATTTATTTATGGCTGTGTTGGGTCTTCGTTTCTGTGTGAGGGCTTTCTCTAGTTGTGGCAGGTGGAGGCCACTCTTCATCGCAGTGCGCGGGCCTCTCACTATCGCGGCCTCTCTTGTTGCGGAGCACAGGCTCCAGACACGCAGGCTCAGTAGTTGTGGCTCACGGGCCTAGTTGTTCCGCGGCATATGGGATCTTCCCAGACCAGGGCTCGAACCCGTGTCCCCTGCATTGGCAGGCAGTTTCTCAACCACTGCGCCACCAGGGAAGCCCCTGTCCATTTGTTTTTTAGGGGTTTTTTAGTTTGTTTTTTTCAGTATAGTTTTTAACACTTGTTATCATTGGTGGATTTGTTTTTCAGTTTGGTTGCTCTCTTCTTCTTCTTCTTCTTTTTAATTACTTGTTTTTATTTTAATAATTTTTTAATATTTTTTATTTTAATAATTTCTTTTCTTTTTTTCTTTCTTTTTTTATCTTTTGCTCCTTTTTCTTCTGAGCTGTGTGGCTGACAGGGTCTTGGTGCTCTGGTCGGGTGTCAGACCTGAGCCTCTGAGGCGGGAGAGCCGAGTTCAGGACATTTGTCCACCAGAGACCTCCCGGCCCCTCATAATATCAATCGGTGAGAGCTCTCCCAGAGATCTCCGTCTCAACACTAAGACTCAGCTCCTGTCAATGACCAGCAAGCTCCAGTGCTGGACGCCCTATGCCAAACTACTAGCAAGACAGGAACACAACCCCACCCATTAGCAGAGAGGTTGCCTAAAATCATAATAAGGTCACAGATACCCCAAAACACACCACCGGCCATGGCCCTGGCCACCAGAAAGACAAGATCCAGCCTCATCCACCAGAACACGGGCACTAGTCCCTCCACCAGTAAGCCTACACAACCCACTGAACCAACCTTACCCACTGGGGGCAGACACCAAAAACAATGGGAACTACGAACCTGCAGCCTGTGAAAAAGAGTCCCCAAACACACTAAGTTAAGCAAAATGAGAAGACAGAGAAATACACAGCAGATGAAGGAGCAAGGTAAAAACCCACCAGACCAAACAAATGAAGGGGAAATAGGCAGTCTACCTGAAAAAGAATTCAGAGTAATGATAATAAAGATGGTCCAAAATCTCAGAAACAGAACGGAGAAAATACAAGAAACATTTAACAAGGACCTAGAAGAACTAAAGAGCAAACAAACAGTGATGAACAACACAATAAATGAAATTAAAAATTCTCTAGAAGGAATCAATAGCAGAATAACTGAGGCAGAAGAACAGATAAGTGACCTGGAAGATAAAATAGTGGAAATAACTACAACAGAGCAGCCTAAAGAATAAAGAATGAAAAGAATTGAGGACAATCTCAGAGACCTCTGGGACAACATTAAACACACCAACATTCAAATTACAGCGGTCTCAGAAGAAGAGAAAAAGAAAGGGAGTGAGAAAATATTTGAAGAGATTATAGTTGAAAACTTCCCTAATATGGGAAAGGAAATAATCAAGTCCAGAAAGTGCAGAGAGTCCCATACAGGATAAATCCAAGGAGAAACACACCAAGACACATATTAATCAAACTATCAGAAACTAAATACAAAGAAAAAATATTAAAAGCAGCAAGGGAAAAACAACAAATAACATACAAGTGTATCCCCAGAAGGTTAACAGCTGATCTTTCAGCAGGAACTCTGCAAGCCAGAAATGCGTGGCAGGACATATTTAAAGTGATGAAAGGGAAAAACTTACACGCAAGATTACTCTACCCAGCAAGGATCTCATTCAGATTTGGTGGAGAAATTAAAACCTTGACAGACAAGCAAAAGTTAAGAGAAAATTCAGCACCACCAAACCAGCTTTACAACAAATGCTAAAGGAACTTCTCTAGGCAGGGAACACAAGTGAAGGACAAGACCTACAAAAACAAACCCAAGACAATTAAGAAAATGGTAATAGGAACATACATATCGATAATTATCTTAAATGTAAATGGATTAAATGCTCCAACCAAAAGACAGACAAGCTGAATGGATACAAAAACAAGGCCTATAAGACACTGATGAAAGAAATTCAAGATGATACAAACAGATGGAAAGTTACACCATGTTTTTGGATTGGAAGAATCAACATTGTGAAAATGACTATACTACCCAAAGCAATCTACAGATTCGATGCAATCCCTATCAAACTACCAATGGCATTTTTCACAGAACTAGAACAAAAAATTTCACAATTTGTATGGAAACACAGAAGACCCTGAATAGCCAAAGCAATATTGAGAAAGAAAAACAGAGCTGGAGGAATCAGGCTCCTGGACTTCAGACTATACTACAAAGCTATAGTAATCAAGACAGTATGGTACTGGCACAAAAACAGAAATATAGATCAGTGGAACAGGATAGAATCCCAGAGATAAACTCATGCACATATGGTCACATTATCTTTGATAAAGGAGGAAAGAATATACAATGGAGAAAAGAGAGCCTCTTCAATAAGTGGTGCTGGGAAAACTGGGCAGCTACATGTAAAGATTGAAATTAGAACACTTCCTAACACCACACAAAAAAACTATGCTCAAAATGGATTAAAGATCTAAATGTAAGGCCAGACATTATCAAACTCTTAGAGGAAAACATAGGCAGAACACTCTATGACATAAATCAGAGCAAGATCCTTTTTGACCCACCTCCTAGAGAAATGGAAATAAAAACAAAAATAAACAAATGGGACCTAATGAAACTTGCAAGCATTTGACAGCAAAGGAAATCATAAACAAGATGAAAAGACAACCCTCAGAATGGAAGAAAATATTTGCAAATGAAGCAACTGACAAAGGATTAATCTCCAAAATATACAAGCAGCTCATGCAGCTCAATATCAAAAAAGCAAAAAACCCAATCCAAAAATGGGCAGAAGACCGAAATAGACAATTCTCCAAAGATATACAGATTGCCAACAAACACATGAAAGGATGCTCAACATCACTAATCACTAGAGAAATGTAAATCAAAACTACAATGAGGTATCACCTCACACCAGTCAGAATGGCCATCATCAAAAAATCTACAAACAATAAATGCTGGAGAGGGTGTGGAGAAAACGAAACCCTCTTGCACTGTTGGTGGGAATGTAAATTGATACAGCCACTATGGAGAACTGTATGGAGGTTCCTTAAAAAACTAAAAGTAGAACTACCATACAACCCAGCAATCCCACTACTGGGCATATACCCTGAGAAAACCATAACTCAAAAAGAGTCATGTACCACAATGTTCATTGCAGCTCTATTTACAATAGCCAAGACATGGAAGCAACCTAAGTGTCCATTGACAGATGAAAGGATAAAGAAGATGTGGCACATATATACAGTGGAATATTACTCAACCATAAAAATAAATGAAATTGAGTTATTTGCAGTGAGGTGCATGGACCTAGTGTCTGTCATACAGAGTGAAGTAAGTCAGAAAGGGAAAAACAAATACCGTATGCTAACACATGTATATGGAATCAAAATAATAATAAAATAAAATGGTTCTGATGAACCTAGGGGCAGGACAGGAATAAAGACCCAGATGTAAAGAATGGACTTGAGGACATAGTGGGGGGAAGGGTAAGCTGGGACAAAGTGAGAGAGTGGCATGGACATATATACACTACCAAATGTAAAATAGATAGCTAGTGGGAAGCAGCCGCATAGCACAGGGAGATCAGCTCGGTGCTTTGTGACCACCTAGAGGGGTGGGATAGGGAGGGTGGGAGGGAGACGCAAGAGGGAGGGGATATAAGGATACATGTATACGTATAGCTGACTCACTTTGTTATACAGCAGAAACTAACACACCATTTTAAAGCAATTATACTCCAATAAAGATGTTAAAAAAAAAAAAAGAAAGACTCACAAATGTTAAGTAGAATCACACCTGTAGGCACAATTAAATATTCATGGTAGAGATGAAGGATTAAGAAACTTCCACGGCTTATGTAGTGGAGGAGCCCTTCTCCCAGCCTTGAAGATGATTCCACCATTCGCTTGTGGTGAAGTTGAAAGCTAAGTAGACCTGGAAAATGCCAACCCCATCATTAAGAAGCAAATTGTTGCCAGAGTCTCTTTCTTATTTTACTGCCTTGGAACTAAATTGAGAAAACAGTGATACAAACAAATGTCCACCACATTGCTACCTCATTGCCTTTATTGTTAAGGGTCATGTCCTCCAAACGCATTTTAATCTAGTTGAAGAAAAATAGAAAACTTGAACAATCCAAACTGTCCAAAAATCTATAGCTATATCATTTTTTACAGTAGGTGATTTTTCTTCTCAAAATGCTGGAGTCTCACCTCACTAGCCACCTTTGTTTGGCAGTGATACAATTTCTCGTTGGGGTTTTAGTAAATGGCATCGTTGTGGTTGTGAATGGCACTCACTTGATCAAGCAGAGAAAGATGATTCCATTGGATCTCCTTGTTTCCTGCCTGGCGATTTCCAGGATTTGTCTGCAGCTAGCCATCTTCTATGTTAACCTGGCTGTCCTTTCCTTGATTGAATTCCCTCAGCTTGCTGAGAAGTTCGTAATTCTCACATTTATAAATGAATCGGGACTTTGGTTTGCCACATGGCTCAGCCTTCTCTACTGTGCCAAGATTGTCACCATTGCTCACCCACTCTTCCGGTTGAAGATGAGGCTATCCAAGTTGGTTCCTTGGCTGATACTTGAGTCCCTGCTATATGCATCTAGCACGGCTGTTTTCCACAGCAAACACAGATGGATATTTCCCAAAGAACACTTCCTGGGCCTTTTCTCCCCAAATGCAACCACTCAAATCAAAGAAATACCTGATTTACAGTTTGCCTTTCTTTTTGCTGAGTTCTCATTGCCATTACTTATCTTCCTTATTTCTTCTCTGCTCTTGATATTTTCCCTGGGGAGACACACCTGACAGATGAGAAACACAGCAACAGGCCCCAGGAACCCTCGCACATGCGTGCACATCAGCCCTCTTCTCTCCATCCTGTCCTTTCTGGTCTTCTATCTCTGCCACTCCATGACAGCTGCTTTGCTCTTTTCTCAAATTTTCAACTTTAGAAGCTTCATATTTCTGTTCTGCATCTTGGGGGTTGGTTCATACCACTCTGGACACTCTATTACCTTAATTTTAGGAAATCCTAAAATGAAACAAGGTGCAAAGAAATTGCTCCTTCACGGAAAGCGCTGTCAGTGAGAGAGAACTTTGATCCGATCAAAGAACTGGCAGTTCAGAGAGTTAACAGTGCCTACCATGCCTCCCTAACCAAACGAAGAAGTCTGTTCATAAATATACAAAACATCATCTAAAGATTATTTGTCCAACCTGAGACATTTTTATGGATTCTCTCCTTTTTCAAAGGGTTACACTGATTTTCAAAGCATAATGCATGTTGCTGGATTACATCAATGTCAGTACCCTTGCCAGATGTTACCTAACTGGTGAAGACTGGGTAAGTGTTACAGGGATCTTTCTGTATTATTTCTTACAACTGCATGTGAATCTACAATTATCTCAAAATAAAAAGTTTAAAGAAAAAGGGAAGCACAGGTTTGAACTTGTGATGGCAGAAAGATGCACGAATGTCGTGGGGACCCTGTGTGTCTGATGCCTGGTCTTAGATGATTTAGCCTGGCTGGAAGCGCTGATTGCTCATTTCTTGTCTACCTGGATATTATTTCTGCACTGTTTGTTAGGGTCACAGACAATAGAACCATTTTTCCTCATCAGATCAGAGAGGAAGCTGAGGACAGTCTGGCTTTCTCCGTCCTTGTAAGCAGACTCACCTGCTCCATGGTGCCAAGATCCTAGATGCCGTGGTGACGTGTCCCATCAACTGGTAAAAAGGCAGACAGATGGAAGAGGAAGAGAAATCAAGGGCTGAACTCTTATTTTCCATTTCCCCTAATTGGACACACCGAACAGACAATAGCTTGCAAATATATTTCACTCTGCACTTGTGTTCTCAGCTTTGGGACCCTTTCAACTGATGGTGGCAATTTGGAACTCCTACCACATTGCATGTCTTCCAATGAAGCGACATCAGTAGGTGGGTGGGCTGGGGGTATCTCCATCTGCTTGAAGTCACAAATGCATTTTCTATTTGACGATGATGTTGGATGCTAGCTAAGATATATATGTATATTTCTAAAACAACTTCAGAACGTTTCTGCTCCCAGTGAAGCAAAAGACGTTCCTCATTTTGGCTATAGCTTAAAGTTCACACATGATGACAGAAAATGTGTTTAGGTTTGGATTTGCCGATCACCAATAATGTGGATTCAAATATTGGTTTATAAGCCTAAGACACGCAGGCGTGGTTGTTCTAAACTGAGGTCTTTGTTTCAGAAGATCCAGGGAAGTATTCATCTTCCTGGGTGTGGGAAAGCTCTGAGGCTATTCTTCCTCTTCCCACAGAGGAAGGAGCAAAATAACAGCCTTGGTCTTCCCGCTATTTTGTTTTCCCATGTCCCAATAGGTGGGAGGTTTATAGCTAACTGTGCAGTCAGGTGGTCAACTCTGGGAAGAGCAGTTGTGTAATGGAGGTGATGATTGCCCCTTCCTTTGGAGGGGACAGTGAGGGATCACTTTTATTTTCTGTACATCTCAAGTTCAGATGCCTTATCCTTGAATCATGGTGTGTATACCTGCAGGTGGAGAAAAGGAGAGCAGAAGAGATTTCAAATATTCAGGGGAAAACTTGTAAATATACCACTCTCATGTGACTTTTTTACTCAGAAGCCAAATTCTCATTCAATTTCATGCAACTCCTGCTTTAATAATGCTGGTTAATAAGATGAACATAAAGGTATGATTGTTTGTATACTTAAAAGTTACCAAAGTTATAAAAAAGATAATGCATGCTAAAGCAAACTCTTCTAGAAACACTTTTGCAGTCTACTTTCCTAGAAATATATTTCTTCCAGAAACGTCGCCTAGCTATCACGTTGATGGGTAGTGCGTGGGACACTCATTGCTCCATCATTGAAGCAAAACTAACTGGGTCTTCTGTGTCTCTGGAGCCACCCTTATGTGGACTCCCTAACCTTGACAAATTGTTTTTGTCCTGCTCATTTAGCATGGGGTTAGCCTCTATCATGGTATGGCATTGTCCTCCACCCCGTCCCTGAATTTTTTGAGATGGAGTGGGGCACAGTTTCCCAGGAGACTTGGCTGTGGGATCACATGCCCATGGGTCCAGCCAGAGGAGTGCTGCCTGCAGGATAAGGAGCTGTCCACCCTTCCCCTACTTCCTGTGGCCTCCCTGCTCCATCAGTAGCAAAGGAGATGCGCAAAGAGGCAGGCTCTCACTGAAAAGGGGGCCAGCAATAGCATCCCATTCCATTTCAGAGAGAGGTCAGACACCCCCAAACCAGGAGACAAATGTTGCCACTTCGCGTCCCATTCTCCATTCTGATGTTGACCCCTTCAGTGCCCAAGGTCCAGGGATTCTCCGAGGTTTCAGTGACCATAAGATTGTGACTCCAACCAAGAAGGTTAAATCTGTGTGCTTATAGCCACAGATTTCTCAAAATATAAATGCTGCAACAATTTGACTCAGGAAGTAAACGCAACAATTTTAAAACTCTCACAGATTAAGAATGCCTTTTAAATTCTCAGTCTCTCGTTCAAATGTAGCAACGGCTTGAAGTTAGAATAGTCTGGACCTAAAAATGGGAGGAAGACATTAGCATTTAATGTTTGCTTGTCTTCTTTAGGTTAGGGACCACCCATTCTAGAGACTTCAGACAGTTTAAATATTATGCCCCATATGCTTAAGTACAGTCGTTCTTGTCAAACTATAAGTATTCTAATTTTAGGCTTGGGAAATCTGATTTCCACAACTTTTGGGCACGTATACCTACATCTCTTTGGGTGAGAGGAGGGATAGGTAGTCAGAAATATCCAAGAAAGAAAGAAACCAGCCAGATCATGCAAATCAACTTTGGCAATCAGTGGGATAACAAATGTTGCAGACAGATGGCACTCATATTGGAGAACAATCCAAATGACAGAGGCAGGGAGACTCACCTGTTTTAAAGAGGATCTTGCTAGGGTATGAGTTTGGAATCACATTAGAGATTGTATTAACACAAACTTAATGTCAGTGGTATATTCTTTTTGAAAGAATTATTCTTTTGCCACCTAATCATTGTAGACTGTCATCTGAAAACTTTATGCTGGGAAAAGGGTAGGGACTGAGAAAATCGGTCACCACGAGCTGAAAACATGAAGCTTTTGGGGAGAGTCAACAAAAATTCAGATAGCTCGTGGGCTTTTGTTTCACTGTCTTCCTATGTAAAGCTAGCATCTCCCCCTCTCTCTCTCCTTGATACATTAGACCATCCGATGCATCACTCCATACCTTTGCAGGATGAAATAATGATTGGGTTTAAGATGTGATTTAAACATTTGGCGTCGTATCTGTGACATCTGGATCTACTTAATCATTCTGGTTGGGGGTCAGGTTGGTGATTTTAGCCTGTAATTCAAAACATTCAAATCAATGAAGTGTGGGTTTCCTTTTTTCTTTTCGGTGCTCTATTTGTTTCTGTTTTAAATGTTTCTCCACAAGATCAGCAATACGACATAATTTTGAATAAAATATCTACTTAAATCTCTGAAAACATGTCTGTTTTTAAAATGATGACTGAAGATTCATTTTATTTCAACCTCAACATTCCTGAGCAAAAACACACGTTGTGACTGTTTCAATTTTTGAGGTTGGAATGCATGTTCTTAAGTGAAATCTTTAGTTTCTAGTAACTAAAATCTCCTCCTCTATAGATTTGTATAAGTCATATAATATAAGCACGCACTGTGTGTTAACCAGGTAGAATTTGAATTTAGGAGTATCTAAGGCCCCGTAGCTAGACTGGGCTCAGCACTTGGTAAGCACGCTCTGAATGACCTAGATTCCAGAACCACTGGGGAAACTTCAGCTTCTTCTGAAGATAAGCAGGTGGAAAAGGATTGGAAAAAAAAAAATAAGTGGCTAAAAGCCAGCTGGGATATTGTATTACTAAATATATGGAAGGCCCTCTGGCCGCAAACTCACTCATTTGGACAGCAAGAGCTATGCTTGTGATTGCAGATTAACAAGTTTTACTTCACTTGAAACCCGGAGAATTGGCTTCCAGAAAGCATTGACCAGCTATAGTCAAAAAACTTGGTTTCATGACAAATATTCTCTAGCATATGCACCACTGCGTGTCTGCTGTCATACTTGAAATTCTTGAGTCAAGGACTTGTGCCTTTGATCACGGAGGCATGATGTCCTTAATGGCACCAGTTGATGATGGATGTGGAGAGCAGGTTCTATGGGAGGAGAGAGGAAACCTTGAGCATAATAATTTAGATTGGGAGGCTAAGTAGATTTGTGTCATACCTTATAGAGATCAGAAACTAATCCATACACAAGACAAACCACTGTCTTCCAAAGCCAGTAACTTGGTCTCCTCAGTTCTTGCTAGAACTGCCCCTGCTTATTTGGGTCATTTATGCAACGTCTGTGCAATGCCGTAAGCGCAGTAGTGAGCTGAGCCTCTGTTCCTTGATCTGTAAAATGGGGATGATAATGATAAGTACCACGTGCCTAATAAAGTTCCAGGTATGTAATTGTGAGCAGTAGTGAAGGCAAATCCCAAGTAAAGGGGCTGAAATAGATACGGTCACAGGGAATCTCCAGCAGCACCTTGGGGTGGGGTGCGGGGCATTGGGGAGAAACTTGTTGAACAATAGAGGGTCATATTAAAGCCTGATTTGGAATCTAGACCCAGCACTCGTGAGCTGGGTGACTTGACGAGCCTGAAGCTCATGTTTCCCCATCTTTGAAGTGGGCACACGGATTATCCCAGGCTGAACGAGATACGCTAATGAGCCAGTGGAATCCATGCCTGGCTGCTGCTAGTGTTGTTTTTTGTTGTTAAACCATATGTAACTGCTGAAATGGGGCCATTTTTGATCTGCTGAAATGACAGTTTCCTACGGTTCACCCCAATAATCAATCAAACAAACAATCACAGAGTTTGGAGGAGAGCTAATTCCAGATAAAGGAAGCAGCATGTGTAGAGGTATCTGGCAAAGAAAGGAAATAAAAACATAGAAAAGTGCAAGAGTGAAAGGAGGAATGAAGGGTGTATCAGGCTGCTTTGCTGCAGTAACAAGTGGGGCCAGCGTTTCCGTCCTCGCAGCCACGAGTTCATTCTCATGTACGTTGCGTGATGGCTGTGAGTCTGCAGCAGCCCTGTTGCTGTTCTGAGTCCTGAAGGAGCAGCCCCTGTTTGGGATGCACTGTTCTTGAGGCAGAGGGAAAAGAACGAAGGCTGAGGAGTCACAGGGCAGTTCTACAGCTTCTTCCATATCCACTCCCAGGGGCAAGTGGCCAAATCCAACATAAAGAGGGGAGAGAGATGAAATCTTACACCAACTATTTGAGAATAAAAACAATTCTACCATATGGGAAAGTAAAATGGGGAAGCTGCTGTACAGAACAGCTTGGTGGCTCCTCAGAAACTTAAACATAGAATCACCATATGACCCTGAAATTGCACTCCCTGGTATATGCCCAAGAGAACTGAAAACAGAGACTTGAACCAACACCTATAAACTGATATTCACAGCAGCATTGTTCACAATTGCCAAAAAGTGGAAACAACCCAAGAGTCCATGAATGGGTAACAAAAATGTGGAATAGGGGCTTCCCTGGTGGCGCAGTGGTTGAGAATCTGCCTGCCAATGCAGGGGACACGGGTTCGAGCCCTGGTCTGGGAAGATCCCACATGCCGCGGAGCAACTGGGCCCGTGAGCCACAACTACTGAGCCTGTGCGTCTGGAGCCTGTGCTCCGCAACAAGAGAGGCCACGATAGTGAGAGGCCCGCGCACCGCGATGAAGAGTGGCCCTCACTTGCCGCAACTAGAGAAAGCCCTCGCACAGAAACGAAGACCCAACACAGCCAAAAAAAAAAAAAAAATATGTGGAATAGACATACAATGGGATATTATTCAAACACAAAAAGGAATGGGATTCTGATACATGCTACAATATACATGAACCTTGAAAACATTGTAAGTGATAGAACACAGACACAAAAGGACAAACCCTGTATGGTTCTGATGCCGAAAGCTTGGCGTTTTTGCACCAGTGTCGAAGCCTGGAGACAGCTTTGGGTGAAGTAGAAAAGAAAGCTTTTATTGCTTTGCTAGGCAAAGGGGGACACAGCGGGTTCCTGCCCTGAAAAACTATGTGTCCCAAGCCGGGAGGATCTGATGAGGAGTTTTATAGCAAAAGTTCAAGGGTGGAGTTGCTGATAAGATTAGGGTGTGTGCAGGGCCTGCACTCCTCTAATCTGGTCTCGGTAATCTTCTTGATGAGCTTCTCTGGTTCCTTTAATGTAGCCTCAGGTGGTCTTTCTATGGTATGAAGAATGCTGACATCTTAAAGCCCTTAAAGACATTGTTATGTGTATCCTTTGAGGTGGAACCAAGACCCTGCCCCAAGGCTGCACTGTTGTTTCTTGGCTGCCCCTCCCTTGTCTTTTCATCCCCTCCTTTCCTGGATTAGCAGCTGTTGAAATCTGCCCTTTGGAACTCAGGGAAGATCTTGGAGGCTGGAGTCAAGAAACAGGAAACAGAAAGGCTTCCATGCCCAGGAGCCCCACAGGGTCCTGCTCGGCTTCAGTTCCACTTATATGAGGTACCTAGAGAAGGCAAATTCATAGAGACAGAAAGTAGAATAGAGGATACCAGGGATTGGAGGGAGGAAGGAGTTATTGCTTCATTGGTACAGAATTTCTGTTTGGGATGATTAAGAAGTTCTTAGATAGTGGTGATGGTTACACAGCACTGTGACGTACTTAATACCACTGAATTGTACACTTAAGGTGGTAAATTTTATGTTATGTATGTATTACCACAATAAAAAAATTCTATCAGAAAAGGAAACAGGCAAGGGCTGGGTGTACTATTTTCTTTTTAGTTTAATTTTTATTTTATGTTGGAGTATAGTTGATTTACAATGTTGCGTTAGTTTCAGATGTACAGCAAAGTTATACATATACATATATCCATCTTTTTCAGATTCTTTTCCCATATAGGTTATTACAGAATATTGAGTAGAGTTTCCTGTGCTATACAGTAGGCCCTGGCTGATTATCTATTATATATATTGTAGTATGTATATCTTAATCCCAAACTCCTAATGTGCTGTGGTATGGTTCATGGGCAAAACAAGTCAGAGATAATTCTCCATCATGAATTAACTCACTGTTAAATCTTACATCAGCCTTCCTCATTAGAATCAGCTTGTACGAATAGATAAATATTACGAACCCAGATGCTTTTAGAATCTAAATAGATAATTACCATTCGAATAGGAGATCCTACTCCACTAAGTACGCAGGCTTTTACAGGACATTGACCCTAAGAATATGCAGTGGTTGTTTAGAATAGAGAAAAAAAATCAAGTCCTCTGACATCACCTTCAAAAAGTTCATCTCAAGGGTCAAAGACAAATAAACCTAAAAAGTAAATTTCTTTTCTTTCTTCCTTCCTTCCTTCCTTCCTTCCTTCCTTCCTTCCTTCCTTTCTTTCTTTCTTTCTTTCTTTCTTTCTTTTTCTTTTCCTTTTTTTTTTAATAGGCAGAGGGCACTTGGGGCAAATTGCCAGGGAATGGAAATTCTTACCCCTCAGGGCACCGAAGTTGTACTTGATTGGCTATAGCAGAGAATTTTAAAGGCTGATTCAGTCACTGGTAGCTAATTCAGAGAGAATAAACTGATTACAAACGGCCTGCTTCCAGAACCTTCAAAATAAAAACACTTCCCTGGATGGAACCAGTATCTGTCAACGTGAGCCCCCAAATGGAGCAAGCTGGGGTGCCTCTTTGGGGATCGTTGACCTTGTCCAGTTATGAATGTGACTAGCGTTTAGTTCAGCTAGCTCACCTGGGCAATTTCAGCTGAAAATGTAGTACTTTTTTTAAAAATTATTAGCACCTTTAATTATTATTTTATTTATTTATTTATTTTTGGCTGTGTTGGGTCTTCGTTTCTGTGCGAGGGCTTTCTCTAGTTGAGGCAAGCAGGGGCCACTCTTCTTTGTGGTGCACGGGCCTCTCACTATCGCGGCCTCTCTTGCTGTGGAGCACAGGCTCCAGACGCGCAGGCTCAGTAGTTGTGGCTCATGGGCCTAGTTGCTCCGCAGCATGTGGGATCTTCCCAGACCAGGGCTCGAACCCCTGTCCCCTGCATTACCAGGCAGATTCTCAACCACTGCGCCACCAGGGAAGCCCAGTACTTTTCTTTTTTTCCCTGCTTTGTTACCCTCCAGGTTTCTGCCCTTGCAAATCGCAACTGCTTCTTCATCCCTTCCACCCAGATCTACTGGAATGTGCTTATCAGTTACAGGCTGAGCCTCACTCCTTCTGAAGAATTCCTGGAGGGATCCGGAGTATGAATAGCTCTCGTTCTCCCTGTTTTTACAGGAAGAGAATGAACGGACCTCGTGTGAAATAACTCTCCAGCATGTTCTCTTCGGGGCTTTAAATCATACTGGAGAGAACAAAAATAAAATAAAGCAGAACAGGGCAGACAAGCTGGCAAAGACTAACTGAGAAAGGCGCCTTGGGCCCTCGGGGCTGAGCCTTTGCGGCCAAGATCAAGTGAGACCTGACCGTTTCCCTGTCAAGTGTGGGACATCCTGAAGGGACTGTGGGCTCCAAAAGTCCAGCCGTCCTCTCAATGGGCTGGAAGAGGGGATTTTTACATTTTTGATTAGATTTTTTAATTTACTGCAAATAACGTAAAAACGACTAACAAGCAGCGAAGAAGAAAAATCATCCAGAATTCACATCCTAATAAATCAGCCATTTGGATCTGTCCATGTTCCCATTCAAATGCTGTGAATTAAAATATTTAATTTTTACCTTATTATCATCATGGCAAAGATATATTTTTATAAATTTCATTTCCTTTATTATTTTTTTCTTTTTGATTATTTTAATGACTACAGAATATTCTGTTGAGCTGATATGTAGCACCATGCCTAGAAACAGAGGCAATTAACATATATTTGTTGAAAAGATGAATTAATATATTTTTACTTATCTACTTCCTTATTTGGGGCATTGAGTGTGCTTCCATTTCGACTATTATTTTCAATAATGTTTAATGGCTCTTATGATTTTTCCTACTCTTTGCATAATTTCATTAGGAAAAGTTCTTGGAAATAAGATTCCTAGGTCGGTGACTATTAAGTGCACCAGCAAATTCCTTTATGAGAAGATTGTACAGATTTGCTGGACTGTCACTTCGTAATGCATAAGACAGCTGGGTTTTTTATCTCCTGAGCAGCACTCTTTGGTTGACTTTTTTTTTTTAATATTTGCTAATCTCATAGGTGCAGAGAGAGTGAGAGATTTCAATTTGCAAATCTCTTTTAAAATCATTACCGAGTAACTTTCGCGTTTTATCTTCATTTTAGAAGCCTTTTCCTACGGCCTGACACAGAACTGGATCCGCTTTTAACGTTTCTCAAGAAACCTTTTTTCAGCGAGTCGGAGAGTTTCAAAGTGAGCATGGGAGGCGTCCTGTACTGGCTCTGTGTGGCAAAGGGGACAAGTTTGAGTCACTGGACTCTCCCTAACCACTTAACCACCCGCAGCACAGAGCCTGGCCCATGGTGGCTGTCACTGCGTGCTGTCACTAAATTCTTCTAGGGCAGAGGCCCAAGGCTCAGGGTGGACCCTGGCTGGCAGGGAAGGCTCTCAGGCGGGATGTGTGTGGAAGACCGTGAGGTTGTTATTGACAATCCTCCCCGAAGCCCTCTTGGGGTTGGCAGCTACCTCGTGCTTCACATCGGCCAGTCTGTCCTCACATGGTCATCAGTTATTTATTAAATCTTCATGGTGGCGTGCAAGGCGGCTTCACTTTCATCCTCATTTTCCAGATTCAGGATGGGGCCCTGGGGATGTTGTTTGCCCAGGATGCCTCGGCCGTTGGGATCCAGGCTCAGGTGATCTGATTCCACAGATCGGAGGGCTCCTTGCTCGGAGGGCTGCCCTGCAGTGCTGGGGCACAGGGACACCCTGGGCTGGGTGTGAGTCCTTCAAAGTCTTACCTGGAGTGACGTTTACCCAGAAAGAAGGTCACACGTGTGTCAAATGATTACACCCTCTCTTCTTCTTTATTGTTTAGAAATTAATATTGAATCAATAATACATGGAAGTACCAGTGATGATGAAGATGATGACGGGCACTAATTGTCCTGATCTTAGTATTTTAAAAACTGAGACCTGAGTAGGTTTTTGTCGACCCGACTACAAATGAGGAGACTGAACCCCAGAGATAGAGTGGCGGGCACAGCCATGACTCCCAGCGGGTCTCCTAACTCATCTGCATGAGGGGCAGGATAGCAACGCCGGCCCTGAGGGCGCGCTGAGGGTGGGATGCTCAGCAGCGGGTGTGGCACACAGGACCATGGATGACAGGAGAGAGAGCAAGCGGAAGCCACGTGTGCAAGAAAGTGGCCGGGGGTGGGGGCTTTCAGGAGAGAGGCTGGTACGTGGGCTCAGGGTCGTCATAGGCGACCAGGGGCAGGAGGAGGGGCGCTGGGCAGGGAGAGATGGGAGACCCTCTAGATGTGTTGCTGGGACAGTGACAGACAGGATGGAGGGTCCAGGGCTGGCTGGAGTTCACCTTGAGCAGGAGAAGGAGCTAAGAAGGAGGTGGAGAGGGACCTTGAGAGCCACCTGTGGGCCTCGTGTTTACTACAAAGTAGGGGCTGAGGATGGAGCCGCAGGGCCACCGCAGACCTGCGCTTCCGCAGTCAAGCACTCGGGAAATTCCCAGTGCCCTGGCCAGCAGACTGGCTGGAAGTTTCCGCAGAGCCTCTGCTGGTGGATTTTCACAATATGAGGGACCCTCAAGTCACACTATGGGGGTGACACGACCCAGGGCAAGGGGCTGGCCTAGCCCCCTGAACAAAGCTGATTTTCCAGAACCTCTCCATCAGTTTAGCAATGAGCCCTGTTTCCTCATGTACGTTCTTCCTGCATCACTCAGGTTTCTCCAGGTATAGGTCAACATTTTCCTTCTTGGATTAAACTGAGAGAAAACCTGAAAGGGACCGTGGAGGAGACCCTTTTCCTCGTTGATCTAGACCAGGTTTCTCAACTTCAACACTATAGGCACTTGGTGCTAGGTAATCATTCGGGGGAGACAGGCTGGCCTGTGCACGGAGGTGATGAATGGCAGCACCTCTGGCCTCTGCCCTTTAGATGCCAGGAGCGGGACTTCCCCTCCCTGATGTGACAGCACGAAATGTGTCCAGTTGTTGCCAAACGTCCCTCAGGGGCAAAATCGCCCCCGGGTGGGAACAACTGTCTTAGCAGAACTCGTTTATTTTACTCTACAAAGGGAAAATGGACTAATAAATATGTAGATGGACACTTGTATAATTTAAAAGTAATCTGTGACTATGGTACTAATTATACAATTAAATAATAGAGCACTGAGTCTCTGTGAATATCACCTTCCAGATAAAACTCAGAACTGTGCCATTTGAACCAGATTCAAATTCTGTTCTTGTCTTTCTCCCAGAAGCTTTCCCCTGGACATGGTCTCCCTTGTTTCCTGTTTCAAACCACTGTTTATGGTCTCTGAGAAACAGCTGTTATATCCCCAAAATAAGGACATTTCAGTGGTATGGGTACGTACTAGCCTCGTGCTTTTGTTTGTAGTTCCTCTTAAGGAGGACGCTGTCCTTAAAGCTCGGACAACACCAGCTGATGCTCTGCGTGGGTTTTAGAGCGCAGAGTGCAAATGGGGGCAACTGCAGTGCAGGAAGACCAGGTCAGACGCTCCTCTTCCGCGGCGTCCGCTGTCTGCCTGCCGGGTCACTGGGGGTGCAGACAAGCCTCTGCAGAGAGTTCAAGGGTGTCTCCAGCACCGTCATCCATCACTTCTTTAGATGCGTTCGGGGAGAGGTCAAGTCAAGCAGGCGGGCTGTCCAGCCAGCAGTGCTATTGCCCTTCGCCTCCTTCCTGAGAAGCTATGTGTGGCCACTCTCAGAGCTGGGGACAGCACTTCCCCCTGAGGAGGGATTGTGTCTTATCTGATGGGAGCCCGTGCAGACCTCCCTGCAAATGGCGACAGGTTGATTGCTCTCTGGAGACTCTGACCGTGCAAGCAGGGTGAATGTCACAAGGAATGTTTGTGAGTGTAACAGTGTGCAGTGCTAGTGTAACAGTATGACTCTGGTTTTGTTTTGTTTTTTTATAATTTTTATTGGAGTATAGTTGATTTACGATGTTGTGTTAGTTTCAGGTGTACAACAAAGTGAATCAGTTATACATATATCCACTCTTTTTTAGATTCTTTTCCCATGTAGGTCATTACAGAGTATTGAGTAGAGTTCTCTGTGCTATATGGCAGGTCCTTATTAGTTATCTATTTTATATATAGTAGTGTGTGTATGTCAATCCCAATCTCCCAATTTATCCCTCCCCCCGCTTTATCCCCTGGTAACTGTAAATTTGTTTTCTACCTCTGTAGTTCTATTTCTGTTTTGTAGATAAGTTCATTTGTACCCTTTTTTTAGATTCCATATATAAGTGGTATCACATATTTGTCTTTCTCTGAGTATGATTCTGTTTTAATTTTTTTTTTTTTTTCTCACCAGAATGCTAGGGGGACCAAGACAGACAGCTGGGTTAACATGTAAGTATAAGTCTTTACCAACAGAAAGATAAACCGCGTCCTGATAGAATTGAGGGCGGGAGAGGTCTTTCCGAGCAGAAACTCAAAAGTCAAAAAATTCGCAGATCTGATGACAGAAACATTTCAAACATCTCTACAGAAAAAAAATCTGAAAGATAATCATCAGAATATTGGGAAACAATCACAGCCTATACAACAGAATTAATATTAATATAGTAAGAACTCTCAGAAGCAACGAGAAAAGATTTAGTGTGCTCAACAGAGCCGGCAAAAGATAGGAAGTAGGCGATTCAACTAAGGCTGGAAAATACATGAGAAACTTGTACCCAAAATGCAAACTGGAACAGCAATTGGGTAGAACCGTAGTTTAGCTGGCAGGTAAACAAAGATGCAGAAGGATGCGGTAGCCAGAGCTGGAGATTCTGCGGGTGGAGGACGTGGTGTGCGGGTGGGTTTGGTATCAGCGTAGAGTTTTTGAGAACCGTTGGCCATTGTACCTTGAGACTGGAAAGTCTGAATACTTTGACCTGGCAACTCCACATCTAAGTACTTAGTATCAAGAAATAATAAGTACTCCAAACAAAAATTTAGAAAGCTTCATGACGTGAAGCTATGAAGGCAAAAATGTGGAAAACCCTAAATTACTAGAAGAGAGTTTAAATAAACCCCAGTTGAACCATACAATGGAATAATCCTGAATCTATTAAAAATATTTATGTTGACCTACACTTACGGACATGAGGATGTTTATAAAATACTAAAGGCAAAAAATAGATTTAAGGTATTATATATGATTTTATTTATGTAAAATATCTAAGTATACTTACATATACTTATACATAAATATATAGAAAAATTGGAACTACGTGTATCAAAATATCATTCAGTAGCTATCTGTAGATTTGCAGATCAGAATGATTTCATTTCTTCTTCTCTTATCTGTAGTTTCTAAGATTTTGACAGGCAACATGTATTATTTGTGTAGTAAACTAATAATAAAAGCAAAATAATAAAAATGAAAAGAGACCCTGTGACTCTTGAGCAGCCTTTTCACTACCTATTCTGATTCTTGGAACTTGTTCGAAGTGGATGACTCTTTCTGACTTCCCACTTTCTCCCTTACCTTCAAAGCTGGGCTTTGGTCTGAATCCTCCAGACTCTCCTTTAACTCTTTCTCTCATTTTTATCAGGCCCACATCCCATGTTAACTCCTGCCCAGCCGTTCCCCGCGGGACCCAGCTCCTTTAGGCTTCTGGTTTCACACCAAGAATGAGTTCCCAGAAGCAGAATTGAAAGCAAAAGGAGGCCTATGGGCACCAGCAGCTGCTCTAAAATATGTAAATCTGGTTTATCGCTCTGCTGCTCAAAATCCTCCATTGTCTCACCTTCAAATTCAGAATTAAAACCATACTCTCCCTGTTGCTTATAAGATCCCATGAAATCTGAGCCCTGGCACCTCCCTGAAGTTTTTCACTCTCTCTTTACCTTACCTGGTCTGCATGGGACACAATGGTCTCAATGCTGTTCTAGTTAACACACCAAGTCCATTTCCACCCCAGGGCCTTTGCACTTGCTTCCCTTGGCCCAGAAAAATGCATAGTCAGCCTCTCTTCCTCACTTATTCAGGTCTCTGCTAGAGTGTCACCCCCGTTAAGAAGCCTTTCCTGATCATTTAATCTAAAACAGAACCTTCCCCATCATTCCATTTCCCCTGATTTACATTTATTTTTCCGTAAAGCTCCTCAATCACCACCTGATGAGTGGTTCGTTGTTTGTTTATTGCCTCTCCTGCCTGCAACAAAACTCCATCATGGGGAGATTTTGGCTTGTTCTTTGCTGTATCCACAATTCCCCCCCCCCAAAAAAATTCCTGGTCCATATTTACTGGTGAAAAGAAAGAGAGGGAACAATAGTAGAAATTAATGAACTGGAAGACAGAGAAACAAAACCACAAAAGCAAAAGCTGTTTTTAGAAAATAGAAAATAAACTACTGAGAAAGCAGGTTAAATCAAAAAGAGGAAGACGCAAAGAAATTATATTAATGATGACAAAGGAGGTAAAACAGGTAAAGGAAAAGTTTTAAAAATTATAAAAGACTTCCCTGACCGACTTCATACAATAAATGGAAGATTCCGCTGAGTTGGGGGCCCTGCCTGCCCTGACGCCCCCTGCTGGCCATCTGTACACAGCGGGGACAGGCCCAGCCCAGGTGAGGTGCGGGTTGAAGCTTATACAGAATTAGATAATGACATGAGAGAAAAATCACACAAATTTACATACTAAAAAGCTGACAAATATCACAAAGATCGTAAAACCCAGAAAAATCACGTGACATTGTTATTAGTAGTAGCCATAACCGACTTTCTGCCACACGTCTGCAATGCTCATTTCTCTGGGTTTTCCTTGTACATTTTTATTGCTTCCTCCTATGGCAATAATTTAGCAATATCATTTTCTGTAGAGAGAACAGAAAGCTAATTCCATCTTTCCTCCAGCAAGGTTGACAGAAATTTGTTTTTTATTGTTGATAGTTTGGAAAAGCTGCTTTCGGCGCCACCTCCGTAAATGGCAATGTCACAGTGGTAACTTTCTGTGCAGTTTCTTGCTTAGTGTGTCCTCCCAGCAGGACTAGGGAGGGATGCAGAGTCAAGGGAAGCCCTCGGGGACCTTGGGTCTTTCTTGGCAGGCAGGTAGGATGGGTTCAGGATCAGGTCAAGTCCTCAGAGGTTCACAGCCTTCATCCCCCAGGCTCTCTGGATATGGCCTCCCCCAGTCACTGCCTCAGTGGCAGGTCCATCCTCCCACCAGGGGTGGTCCTCTCCAAGCAGAGGACAGAGCAGCACCTTCAGATCCTTCTCCTTGAGTTCAAAGATGCTCCATGAATCCACAAGAGACAGGCTGATGCTGGGGCCACAGGATGGAACATGGTACTGGCAGTTTTCTGGTCCCCACAAGCAGGGCATAAAGGTGACCCTAGGATGGGGCAGTGCTCCATGCCTCTGGCCAGCAGCTGGAGCTGCTGAAACCTCCCTGCATCCCTGGAGGAGAGCACAGCTTGTGTAAGCTTCGTTCTCTTCATGGCAACCTCACTGCTGAGCAGGAACCAACTTTGGAGCAGGTAGGAATGGTTCAAAAGCCTGCAGGAGGGACAGATGGGACTGCCTTCTAGGGTAAGGGGACAGGATTTACTGCCATGGTTATGCTTCCAGGTGTTCTTCTACATGTGTTCTTCTCCTGGTCCTTCTTCATTCCTGCCGAGTCCTGGTATTGGCCATCAATCCCCTCCCACTCCTTGTACCCTAGACAAGAATGCTCACCTTGCTTTTACATCTGACATTTAACTGTTTGTTTTCTATATGTTTTATGTCTTTTTTTGTTCCTCTATTTCTCTATTACTGCTGTTTTTTATGTTAGATACCTGTATTCTAGTGTACCATTATAATTCTATTTTCATTTACTTTACTATATATTTTTGAGTTATTTTCATAGTGGTTGCCCTGGGGATGATAAGTAATGTCTTATCATATAACAATCTAGTTCAGATTATATCAATTTAATTTCAGTGTTATGCAAAGACTTTGTTCTTGTACGGCTCCATTCCCTCCCGCCCCTGTGTGGTATTATTGTCACAAATTACATCTTTGTAAACTGTATGCCCATCAACACAGATTTATAGTTATTTCCTTATGCTGTTGTCCTTTACATTTGATAGGAGGAAAAAAGTTACAAATAAAACAATCATTTATACTGTCTTTTATATTGACTTATGTTCTCACCTTTATTGGTGCTCTTGATTTTTTTGTGTGGATTCAAGTTGCTGTCTGATGTCCCTTTACTTCAACCCGAAAGACTCACTTTAGTAGTTCTGGTAGTGTAGTTCTGTTAGAGACACATTATCTCAGTTTTTGAAATATGAGACTATATTCATTTCTCCTTCATTTCTGAAGGATAGTTTTGCCAGATATAGAATTCATGGCTGACAGTTTTTTTTTTTTTTTTCTGTGCTTTGAATATGTCATGCCACTTACTTCTGATCTCCATGGTTTCTGATGAGTAATCAGCCACCAATCTAAAAGAGGATCATTTGTACAAAATCAGTCACTTATCTCTTGCTGCTTTCAAGATTCTCCCTCAGTCTTTGGCTTTTGACAGTTTGATGATGATGTATATATGTGGATAGCTTGAGTTTATCTTACTTTGAATTCCTTGAGCTAATTGGATGAGTAGATTGTTTTTCATCAAACTTGGGACATTTTCAGCCATTATTTCTTCAAATATCCTTTCTGTCCCTTCCTTTCTCTCCACTCCCTCTAAGATTCCCATTATTCATATGTTGAGAATTTTGCTTGTGTTCCACAGTCGCTGAGACTATGTTCATTTTTCTTTCTTTTTTTTTCTTTCTGTTTCTCAAAATAGATAATCTCAATTGACTATCTTCAAGTTCACTCAGTGTTTCTTCTGCCTGCTCAGAACTCAACTTCAAGAGCCTTGAAGTGAATTTTTCATATTAGTTATTGTACTTTTCAACTTCAGAATTTCTATGTGATTTTTTTTTTCTAACGACTTTCTCCAGTTTATTTATTTATTTATTTATTTTTGCCTGTGTTGGGTCTTCGTTTCATGCAAGGGCTTTCTCTAGTTGCGGCAAGCGGGGGCCACTCTTCATCACGGTGCGCGGGCCTTTCACTATCGCAGCCTCTCTTGTTGCGGAGCACAGGCTCCAGACGCGCAGGCTCAGTAGTTGTGGCTCACGGGCCTAGTTGCTCCGCAGCATGCGGGGTCTTCCCAGACCAGGGCTTGAACCCGTGTCCCCTGCATTGGCAGGCAGACTCTCAACCACTGCGCCACCAGGGAAGCCCCTCTATGTGATTTTTAATGATTTCTATTTCTTTATAGACATTCTCTATTTGATAAGACATCATTTTTTTCCTTTAGTTCTTTAGACACAGCCTTCTTTACACTTTGAACATATTTGAATAGCTTATTTAAAGTCTTTGTCCATACTCTGGTTTCTCTTCAGATCATTTAAATCTTTCATCTTTGTCTAATAAGTCCAATGTCTGATCTTCCTCAGAGACAGTTTCTATTGATTGCTTACCCCCTGCCCACCTGCTGTGTATGGACCATGCTTTCTTGTTTCTTTGCATGTCCCATAATTTTTTGTTGAAAATCAGACTATTAAAATAATATAATGTGGCAACTCTGAAAATCAGATTTCCCCCTGCCCCCCACCCCTGCCCCACCCTGGATTGTTGTTGCCACTGTTGTTTGTCTGGTGACTTTTCTGAGCTAATTCTACAAAGTCTGTATCTTCCTCATGTGTGGCCACTGCAGTCTCTGCTCAACTTAGCGGTCAGCTAGTGATTGGACAGAGATTTCCTTAAATGCCTGGACACCGATGTCTCCCAGTTTTTTTTTTTCAGGCTGTCTATTTGGCATTTACTTATCAAAAGGCCACAATATAACTTTTATTCTCGGGAGGCAAAAGCCAGAATGAAAACAAAGACATGTGGTCATATTTCCAGAGTGAAAAACAAAACTTTTACAAAGTTGACAGATAACATTTATTAAAACATGTCATACACAGATGAACCGGTTTGCAGGGCAGAAATAGAGACCCAGATGTAGAGAACAAACATATGGACACTAAGGGGGTACAGAGGGGGGCTGGGGGGTGGTGGGATTAGGATTGACATGTATACACTAATATGTATAAAATAGATAACTAATAAGAACCTGCTGTATAAAAAATAAATAAAATAAAATTCAAAATTTCAACAAAAACCATGTCATACAAAAGGGCATGGTCTCTTGTATAAGAAGAAAATATTAAACAGTAACGTTCAATTGAGTAAAACATGTGTACACTGAGGACAGCAATATATAAAGACAAAACTATTCAACTTTTGCAACACAGGCATAACATTTCACAAAATATCCATAAGATATGCACCTAATGATAATCTGTTTATCATGAAATGGTTTTTTGGTCTAAGAGTCACCTGACTTGCATAAATAATTATCTATTGATAGAAGAAATATTGGGAACCTCATAAAAGGAAAGAAAAGTCTCCCAGTTTTTGCCAAGGGGCTCTATATGTGTTTTGAGGTGCTCCTTCAACTCTCAGTCAGGCAGTTGATAATGTTGCCTTTGCCTTCCTTTCCTGCTTGCGCAGAGCTTCAAGGTCAGCCAAAGGTGAGAGCAGGACCTTCTTAGGGCTTTCCTGAGCAAGCACACCATCCAGGGCATGTGCGCTGTCTTTCTAGATTCCCAGGAATATGTCAGAGCTTTGCTAAGCCCCTATGAATTTCTCATTCCCCAGTGTTTTCTCTTAAGCTTTTTGGTTAGTCTAGGGTTTCTCCCAACTGTTATCCACCACCTCAGGCAGCTACAAAGTTAAACATGTCAACATTAATTGTTTTCAACAAGCATCCCTTGGGGAGAAGGCTTTTTGCACTAGGCAAGCTCTAAGTCAGGTTAAATGCAGATAACCCTGCAAGTGAGATCTTCCAGGGAACACTGAGACAGGTCGAATAATGACAGTTATTTGGGACCGGGGCTTTGCAAGCGCCCCAGCTCCGTTCTGTTACCTCTAGTGTTTGCTAGGTTGCAGTGGAAATACAGGCTTTCATTTTTCAAGGTCATTATAGATCTGGAGAGCAGGGGATGGGACTAGAGCAAGTTAAATGCCATGAAGCTCACTGGTCTTACTGAGATTTAGCCAGTTATTCTCTAATAAATGCTCCTCAGATTACTCCATGCCTTTGGTTAATTTCCAGAGTTCTGAAAAATTTGATTCTGACAACTTTTGCCAGTTGTCTCGTTGCTTTTATGGAGAATAGAATATTTGGAGAAAAGAATTTCCTGCCTTTTTCACTGATGTCATTTAACTTTCTTTTGATACATGAAATATCTTAATTATGCTCCTTTTATGTAACCTCAGCCTGACCTGATAGCTCTGTTCCTGAAGGAATTTGACCCTGATTCTTGGTCCTTACTTATCCCCCTAGGCCCAAGTTTTCACTGTCCTATAACATGAGTACACTCCTAAAATGTGTATTTATTGATGGTATTCAAACTAGTGTATATACTAGCACCACTAAAGTTTGTATAAGGAAGTTTTATAGTGAAATATTACTCCAAGTGAGGCCCCAACCAGCAGTGTGAACATCACTTGTGAGTTAATTAGAAATTCAAATTCTCAGGCCCTAACCTGATCTATTAAATCAGAAACTGGGAGTGGAGCCCAGATAACTGTTTTAACAAGTACTTCAGGTAATTTTTATGCTCACTGAAGTTTAAGAACCACTGGAAAAGAGAAAAGTGTATAATTTACTGCAGTTAAATATTCTAATCATCTGAGTAGCCATTTATTCCCTATCTCCACTGAATTGAGTGATCTTAGATGAGTTACTTATTCTCCTCTGTAGGCTTTATATCCAAACCTGTAAAATGATGGAGTTAATATATAATCAAAGAGATAAGGGGGTTATTTTGCTTTGGTTTTTGTATGGTATCTGAATTCCCAGTCTTGCTTAGAAGTACCTTCCCCTCTTAATGATTATTTTTAAAAAAAAAGCATAACTCCTGTATCTTATTATATCATTAAATGGGTTGTACCTTTCTAGATCTTTAATCAATCTAGAAATCATTTTTAAATTTTGTATAAATGCATATATTTTTTTCTTTTATAAATTGTTAGCTATTTGTCCTAGTATCATTTATCATATATTAAAAACTTAAGCATTTTTGGTTTGATTTCTGGACTCTATGTTCTGTTTTACTCATCAATTTTTCTATTCCTGTGCCAGTATTCCCAAACTATATTGTTTGGATTAGAGTAGCTTTAACATACATTTAAGTATCTGGAAAATAAGTCCCTTATAATTTCTTTTCCAAAACGTTCTCAGAAATGATCAAGGTTATTGTTCATATGAAATTTATAATCAGTTTGTCTAATTTCAAAAGCAAGATCAGAATACTTAAACAACCATTAGGATTCTGATTGGAGTTGCATTAACTTTACACACTGATTGGAGATGCATTTATGATATTCAGTCTTCCTATTCAGGGATATGACATATCTTCATTTACTGAAGCTTTCTTTTATGTCATCTATAAAATATTAATATTGAAAAAATCTTATGACTTCCTTGATAAATTTATTTTTAGTCATTTTGTAGTTTTAGTAGTTGTCATGAATGGAATCTTTTACCATTTCAACTTCTAAATGGTTATTGAGTAAAACTGTTGGCTTTTTCAAATATTTATCTTATATAGTGACACCTTCATATGGTGGTGTTTTAAAAAATTAGTTCTAAGAAGTTTTCTTTTAGTTAAGCCTCCTGAATCTTCTAGGTATAAAATCACATTAGCTGCAAAAAGTGATACTGCTTTCACCTCTTTTCCAATATTTACACAGTTTACTTGATTCTGGCTTATTGCATTAGCTAAATTCTTCTAGAAAAGACTGAATTTTAGTAGGCAAATCCCTGACCTTGGTCCTGTTTCTAAGTGTGGTAAGAATACATTTAGGATTTTACTATTTAATATAAGGTTTTATAATAATATCTGGTATTATTTTAAAAATCATTTTAAGAAGTTTTTATTTTATTTGAAGTATTTAATTAGAAATTCTATTTTACTTAAAGTTTTTAATCACAAAACTTTCTTCTTGATTAGGTTTTCCTCAGGATATGATGATATAAATATTTACTCAAATTTTTATTAATATATTTAATAATATTTCTAGATTCCTTAAAGTTGAACCATTTTCAGCAAGCCTGGAATAGAACTTTTGTGTAATGCATGTAGTAGAAGATATCATAAATAAAATTACAAGGTAAGTGGGAGGTTTAGAGAAATTATTTTCAATACAATGCATACAAATTGCACACTACATAACATATGTTATATATAGTATATATTCACAATATATACACTATATATGTTATATATTATATATTTAGAATATATAATATAATGTGATCTCTATTAATAAAAAAATAGAAACTAGACAAAGGATATAAATAGACAAAACAAAGATGAAAAATACAAATGAGCCAATAAATATATGAAAATATACTTAATCTCACTAATAATTTTTAAAATGTAAATTAAAATGAGATGCAGTTTTGCCTTTCAAAATGGCAACATCTAAAAAGGTTAATAACATCAAGTGTTAGAACATGTGTGGGAAAAATTGATTTCTTCATGTGTCTGTAGTGGGAGTATGAATTAGTACAACCTTTTAAAATATAATTCATATATTAAAATTTTTAATATGTATATATGATAATCCAGCAATCTTACTGCTAGGAATCTATACAAACACCATATTGTGAGTTGGCAAACATAAATGTGTCAGAGTTTTCACTGCTACATTGTATATAACAGTTTTAGGAAAATCTCTCAAGTGTTAATTGATAGGGAGCATGTTAAGCAAATTATGGTGTAGGATACAGTACCACGGAACATCATGGTTGTTGATAAGAGATTACAGGTCTAAAGTAACTAGTGCATACAGCAGACTTCCATTCTTAAATATGAAAGTACATTGTTGCTTATATGTGTATAGATTCTGGGGAGATGTTTTCACAAGGCTAGGACAGCCAGGATCAGACCAAGTTAGTAGTTGCAAGTAACAATAACTAATTATGGCAGATTCAGCAGAAAAGAAGAGACTGAAGAGCCCTTGATATTCTTGAGACATCTGAGAAATAAGCTCCCCACTTACAGGAACTGTGTCCCAAACCATGTACAAAGACTGGCGTGACAGTGACAGTGGGACCTTTGCTGTCACTAAGCTGGGATGCTACAGTGTGCACTGCTTCCAGGCTTGACCACAGTCGCAGCTGCCCCAGATCCCACACCACTTTCGTTCCAGGGACTAGGTAGGAAAGCGCGGCTTCCCCCAGGAGCCACATGCCTCCACCAAAAGTGGATTCCATTGGAGCCTCTTTTCTCAGGATGCTCTTTCCCAAAGCAGGGCCTGTGTGTGAGGATCAGCTTGGTGGAGGCTGGAAACACGTGGGGTCCAGCTTCCAAGAGCTGGGACCCCAAGTCCTCTGGGATCTGCCTTAGGGAGGTGGGACTCATGGGGCTAGAAATGCCCAGACATACCAAGGGTGTTCAAATTTGCTGTGAAGCCAGAAAATATGATGTGTCCAGCAGAGATAGGTTCCAAACTAATGTAGACAGTGATCATCTCTGGAGGGTAAAAACAGAGGGGTTGCTGTGGCTGGAATTCCATGGTAGAATTTCAGGGAGTGTTGATCACATTGGGATGGCACTTACAACATGGAAACACTCCTTCGGGGTGGAAGGATGTGTGCATAATATACATATATACACAATGGAGTTATTTTAACCTATTGTGCTTTTCATTATTTTTCATATACAAAGCTAAAAATAAATTAAATGAGCTAATTGGGACCCTTTGAGTCCTGTAACATTTTTATTCTATTATTGCAATAGAATAAAAATCAAGTGTAAAGCACAATAAAATTCAATATTAAAGTTTTTGATATCACTGTATTTCACTTATACATTATACAGCTCACTGAGAGCAAAAAGTAACTTGGAGTCTTCGAGTTCAGCAACTGGATTTGTGAAACACCAGGTCCCAGATGGATTTAAGTGATGTGCTTTAGCCAATGTGCTGATACGTGATAGAGCCTATTCTGGGATTTCAGGTTCTTGATTACTACTCCAGTGTACTATGGTGATGGCCAGTGAGACCACCAGTTGGACTTCATCTCTTTCTAGTTCTTTCTAATCATGAAAAACCAACAGCTTCCCATCCCATGAAGAATGGAATCCTGGTTCCTTATAGGATCCCACACGCCTGGCCACTGTCTGAGTCTCTCATCTGCCTCGTGATCCCTGCTCAACCCCACCGACCTCTTGCTCCTGGAGCTTGCCAACCTCATTGTCACCTGAAGATCTCTGCACGTCGTCTCTTTGCCTGGAATGTTCCCTCCTCCCCCGGCCCCAGGGTCTCCACATGACTCACTTCTTCATTCCATTCCACTTTGTGTTCAAAGACCTCCCACTCAGTGAGGCCTTCTATAACACACAGTAGAAAACCTTACTCCCTTCCCCCGCATTCTCCAGCCCCTCACCTGCATTGTAGCAGGATCTCCTGTTCTTCCTCGGGAAGGTTAGCTCCGTGAGGGAAGAGACGACTATGGTCTGAAGTTTCCGTCTCTGCCAAGCTCGTATATTGAAACCCTCACCTTCAGAGATGGTGGTAGGAGGCAGGGCCTTTGGGAGGTACTTAGGTCATGAGGGTGAAACCCTCATGAATGGGATTAGTGCCCTTGAAAGAGAGGGTCTAAAGAGATCCCCAGCCCCATCTACCATATGAGGACACAGTAAGAAGGAGCTGGCTCTGAACCGGGAAGAGGGCTCTCATCAGAATACGACCATGCTGGTGCCTTGATCTTGGACCTCCCAGCATCCAGAACTGTGAGAAATAGTCTTTTTTGTCTATAAGCCACCCAGCCTGTGGTGTTTTGTAACAGCAGCCTGAATACTGCCTGATTCACTCCTGGTATCGACCGAGTGACTGCACATCTCAGTCCTTCAGTAAACAGAGGTAGAAGCGATGAGCCATGGCATTAGTTAAGGAGACCACCAGCTGAACTGAAGGATATTGAATAGACTTGCTTCCTTCATAGTTCTTTTGCAGGCTTCTTTCCTGTGGAATCCACCTCCTGTTGAGCTACTATCAACCAAACACACATGGAGCTGATTTCAATACCAGTCCTGTGAATAACAAAGACTCTTTTCTCCACACTGGCCTCTTCCATTGAGCTCCCAGTCCCCGTGGCCTCACCCCACTCACGAACGCAGTGAGGACAACCAGCCATGCAGCTCATCATTCCTGCTCTGAGCATCTTTGCACAATATTGTGAGTGGCTCAAAATCTTTCTACCTGCCTACTTGGGATCAGCTTGTCCACCTACATTCTTCAAATAGCTCCTAATAGTTCCTAATTATTTCTGCTGCTTGAGCTACACTCTTCATAGTAATTCACTTCTGGATGTAGCAGTCCTCAGATCAGCAACAAAGAAAGGTCCAGACGTCATCTGGTTTGGTTTTTTTTTTCCCCTCACTGAATCCTTTTTATTAATGTCCATTCAGTTTCTATGCATTCAGTATCTGAAAACTAAATTCAGCAGAAAGTGCAATGTCATAGAGTTTTCTTATAGAGAAATTGCTCATGGCCTCACAGACCTCTTCCCGACCACACCAAGACATTTTACTAAGAAAACACCCTAAACTTTCCCAGCTTTGATTGTAACAAAAAACCCAAATATTTGTATTTCTTTGTCTGGTGTCCTATACAACAGAAAACATGTAGGCTGCTTAAAAAACATAACCTGAGTCACTGTTGGATTAAACAACTGTGTCAATATTAGCCCACAAACTGGTGTTCCATCTTGTTTAAAGTGACCTCTTCGATTACGAAATTGAATGTCTTATTGTACCTTCACCTTTTGACGCCATGTGCTACAAGCCTCTGCAGTTCTACCAAGCATGGAAAATAAAGGTTAACGTTGTTTCCATTATTCATTCTGTGCTTGACACAGGGTGGAATATCACAGGAGAAATGAGAAATAAGAATCTTTGCCACAAAGAATCTGTGGTCAGGGAAATCATGAGTAGGGGTCGATGCCATGGTTTATACCAGAGCATCGAAGAGAAGCATTTCTGTAGGACAGAACTTTTAAAGGAAGAGAAGGACAGTGCTCTGTTATTCCTGCAAGGGACAGGAGTACCAGGGTGGAAAATAGGAAACCAGGGAAAATCCATCCATCTAGTATGGAGTGATGACTGCAACCAAGTTTGAGAAGATTAAGGGACAAAGGGAAGTAGGGTATCTTGTAAGTGGAAAGCTTCTACACTGAGAAGCATCTAGGTAGAGGGGAAGAAAACATGACTTATCTCTCCATCCTGCTTTAGGAATTCATCAGCTTTTCCAGGCCATACTTTAGGCAAAGAGGAGAATGAAACTGATGTCAACCCAGAGGGAAGACTGTAGCCCATTATGACAAAGCAACGCAGATCTAGATGTTGTTCATCCTTACCTTTGGTTACCATATTTTTAATTGGGTGCCATTTTTTTTCATTGGGTGTTCCTCCCCCCACCCGGATGCTATTTTTAAGGCAAAGATACTCTGCCTGCAAAGAGGCTTCAAACTCTAACTTCAAAACTTCCTGATAGTGTCCCAATTTTGAGTTTCACAGCTCAGAGCTGTGAAAAGCTCTCATTCTTTTTCACTCTTCAGCATCTGCACTCTTTCTTATGATTGCACCTTGCCTGCTATGTAGACGCTGTTTTGGTGGCCCAGATGCCCTTCCTGGGCCAGCGTCCCCAGCTGCTGGGAGCATTGGCTGCTAAAGATTCACCGATGTCCCCTGCCTTTCCAGAGCTTCCACTTCCTGGAGCCTGTATTGGTTCTTAGAGAACCCACAGCAGAGAACCGGAGACTGGGTGGCTTAAACAAGAGAAATTTATTTCTCACAGCTCTGGAGGCTAGAAGTCCAAGGTCAAGGTATTGGCAGGACTGGTTTCTCCTAAGGCCTCTCTCTTTGACTTACAGGTGGCCATCTTTTCCCTGTGTCCTCATATAGCTTTCCCTCTGTGTCTGCCTGTGTCCTAACCTCTTCTTCTTTCAGGGACACCAGTCATATTGATTTAGGGTCCACCCATCTGATCTCATTTGACCTTAATTACCTTTTTAAAAGCCCTATTTCCAAATGCAGTCATATTCTGAGGTCCTGGGAGTTAGAATTTTAACACATGATTTTGTAGGAAACACAATTCAGCTCATAGCAGACTAGAAGTCTTTCCTTCTTTTCCCCCTTTCTCTTTTTCTTTCTTTCCTTCCTTCTTTCAAGAAAACCCTTTCTAAAGCTATTTGGAGTCCAGTCACTAATAGCCTCTGAGTATTTGACCCTGAGACAGTTTCCTGGTCAGTAAGCCTGCAACCACAAGAACTGTTCTACTAAAACTCTATCTGCTTTCTTTCCCAAAGTCCTCCTAAGATGTGGCCAAGGAGGGATGTGACACAGACAATGAAGTCCATCTTAGGGAGCAAAGCAGGAGTCAGGGAACCCCTCCGAGGTCACAGAACCAGCAAGTCCAAGAGCTCACTCTATCGCTCGGGTGGGGCTGTTCTCACCCGGCAGTAGGTGGTGACACCACAAGGGACCACCTCTGCCATTACCACTCACCCTTCTCCTGAACGAGAGTCCCAGATGGATAAAAAGTAGAGACTCTGTACTGGACCAGAACAGACCCATTTCCTGTAGCCTTCCATAGTTGTTCAGCAATTCCTTACATGTTGAGGGCGGTATCATAGCCTCATTAGGCTGACTATGACCCCCAAAGACACCACGTCCTAATTTCTGGTGCTTGTGAATATGTGACTTCACATGACAAAAAGGACTTTGCAGAGTGATTCAGTTACGGATTTTACTGGGGAGATTATCCTGGATTACCTGGTGGGTCCAATGTCATCATAGGATCCTTATAAAAGGGGACTGGGGCGGGGGGGGGATGGTCAGAGTCAAAGAAGAGGTGACAGAGAAGCAGAGATCAGAGAGGAAAGAAGATGCTGTCCTGCTGGCTTTGAAGATAGAAGAAGCGTCCACAAGCCAAGGACTGCAGGGGCCTCTAGAAGGCAAGGGGCAGATTCTCCCCTTGGAGCCTCCGAAGGAGCACAGCCCTGCCAACACCTTGATTTCAGCCCAGTGAGGCTGATTTGGGGCTTCTGAGCTCAAACTGTGAGATAATCCATTTGTATTGTTTTAAGTCACTAAGTCTGTGGTCATTGTTACAGCAGTGATGGGAAACTCATGCAGTATGTAACGGGTATGGATGTGTGTCACAGTGCTTTAGTCCAAGAAACACATTAATTTCTAACATGTATGTCATCCTAGAAATATAGAATATCATCTCATATTTAAACCTAGAACTAAACTGGCTTGAATTGGGATGATAAGGAAAGGTGTTTTATGAGTCAGTATCGATCTTTCTCCTGGCCTAGGATCTCACCTGTATCCTTGAGGACTTAGGTGATGCAGACGATTTACAAAGGATCTCCTGACTTCAGGCTCTGACAAGAACAGCTGAGGTGCCCATCATCTAAACCCACATTCCAGGCTAACCGTTCAGGCGTTAGCACATTATTATTATAAAGAGCCAGGTAGTAAATACTCTAGACTTTGTGGTCTCTGTCACAACCATTCAACTCTGCTCTGGTAGTGTGAAAGCTGCAATAGATAATACGTAAACAAATGGACACGGTTACACTCCAATGAAACCTTATTTAAGGAAACAGGCTGCAGCCTGGATGTGGTCCACACACCACAGTTTGCAGACTTTTCCTTGGACCACCCAAAGGTAGGCAAACTTCCACTCCCTTGCAACAAATCTGGTGACTTGGATCTTCCATGCAGCCTCAAAGGGCACAGCTCTTAGGGGTAAGTCTTCAAGCCATTACAAACTACCTTAATAGGTGGCTACAAGATGAGGTGCTCCCTGGAGGCCAGGTGTCCCCAGCAAACTCCCCATCAGTATCCATCCCCGAGCCCCAGTGCTTCCTGCCATGTGCGCTGGCCCACTCTCCTCTCCCTGTCCCTTTCCACACCTCTTCTGCAAGGATCCAGCTCTTTCCTTCCAAGAGCCCTTTTCCATTTGAGAAAAGAAAAGGAAATATGCTTCTTTTCTTTTTATAACCACAGGAAAAAAATTAATGTCCTCAATCGGGTTATCCTGCAGTTCCATATTATTTACAGTCTGTTGGGTAGACTTAAACTGATGATTCAGTAAACTATAAGTAGTTTTCATTCTATATGAACAGCCTTTATCAGTCAATCCCTTTGTGCCTTAAAGAGTCACAGACAGCATTGCAGATAAACATCTAGACGGCATGCAATGTAATTGAAAACAGTCCAGGTTCTAACAGCCAGCGCTGGGAGGCTGGGTGACCAGCTTTCCTTACATAACAGCCCATTAACCAGGTTTATTCCCATCTGGGTGCACCACGCAGGCTGCCCTTGGCCTTTCCCTGGTTGTCTGCTCTCCTCTACAGGTCATTGGTGTGGTTGTAGGACTCCCCTCCGTCCCTGGTCCAAACGATTGCATTTGTAGATATGAACAAAACCAAGCTAAATAGGCTTATACAGAGGAGACAAAGCAGTTGTCCTGGGTTTCAGGCACCTGCCTTTTCTCCCTTAGCGTCAAAACAAAACAAGCTCTTTGGGGCTTAGTGAATACACATCTATTCTTTGGCTTCCCACCTCACACAAAGCTGATAGCTAATCTGTTAGTATTTGGACAATGTTTCCAATTGCTGTGTATTGGACTTAATTACAATAAAGAAAATGTTTAATGGGTTCATCTTGAACAAAATGGTGCACTTAATGGCAATTTTAAGAATAGTTTTATTCAACAAAGCTTCGTGTTTGAAAGAAATGAATTTATAGCCTCAGAAAAAAATTTTAGCAAAGGTTATAGAAATGACAAACTATGCTATTTTCTTCCCTTTTTGTTCTCTTGCTATTCAACCTTCCTTCACCCACCCACACTTATTGAAGAAGAGTCTTTGCCTACTGACATGCTAGCTTACCTTCCCTGGCAAGAGCTTAGGAATCAACAGGAGGTGAACAAAGGCTCTGGAAATCACAGGTAGGCTAATTGTCAAATCATATTTCTTGACTTTACAGTATAATCTGAATGAATGGGAAAACTGCAGAGACTCACAGTGGAGGCAAGTTAATCCGCCGACTAGGAAGACAAGCTAACAATTGCTTCTTCTACAAGTTTGCAAAAAGAAAGAGTACAAATGGATAGAATGTGAGCAGAAAAAGATTTTTCTTTCTTCCATTATTTGGAAGAATCTGTTTAACTTATCTGGAGAACTTGAAAACTCAGGTGTTTGAAACTAGGAAGGATGAACTATCTTGCTTTCTTTTCCAATCCTCCAGTTTTATATAATTTTTTTTAATGAAATCAGGACAGAAAAAGTGTGATGTGTCGTGCTGACATTGCTGATTAACTTTTGTCAGTTATTCCTTTAAACTAAGGAGAAAGATATATGATGAGAAGTAAGTATTGATTGTCCTATAGAAAACACTAGAAATACGGCTCATGCTTATTTTTGTTAACTTAAGAAATAAACTATAGGCTTCTCTTCTCCCAGGAATTCAGGAATTGCACTCTGCTGCATGCATGGATACCCTTCAATTTAATGTATGCTGTACCAACATTAACTGGAAGCTGGAAATGGCAAAGCAGAGATTGTGGATAATAGTATTCATTCCTCACAAGCCATCTACCTAGTCCCCTAACAAGGTAAGACACCACCTGAGTCATCCAAATTAAAAGAGCAACATTATCCTTTATCTCCAAAAGCATTATTTTTTCCCCTGAGTCTGTGTTCTATTTTCTTCATAAAGTAGGAGTTGTGGGCAATAGAATAATTTATTTCCATCATATGGAACCGTCCAACTTTCCAGAACACTACTGCACTTGCCATTGTGGAGACAGCCTTTTTTTTTGTTTTGGTTTTTTTTGGTTTTTTGTTTGCTGAAGACAAGTAAAAAATAACTGTTCTTTGTTGCAGTGCAGACACCTATAAAATTTTAATGTTCCATAGGAAAAAATTAAGAACTGGGAGACTAATATTTAATAAATCAGAATACCAATTTAAAATACAGCTTAGTTTCATGTACTTGTTAAAAAAGGGAGAAGATGGTCAGGAGAGAGGAAGCAAAATGGAAAATGAGAGCAAGAGGGAAGAGAAAACCCACAGAGGGAGAAATGGGAATTAAATAGAAGGAGAAAAGGCAGGTCTCAGGCCACTCTGGCTGCTCCAACAAAAATACTCTAACAAGGGACTTCCCTGGTGGCCCAGTGGTTAAGAATCCACACTTCCACTGCAGGGGGCATGGGTTTGATCTCTGGTTGGGGAACTAAGATCCAGCATGCTGTGCAGTGCAGCCAAAAAAAAAAAAAAAACTCTAACACCACAGTTCTGGAAGCTAGGAAGTCCAGCCTCAAGATGCCAGCAGAGCTGGTGTTCGAGTTCTGATTCCTGTACAGCGGACTTCTCTCTGGGTCCTCCTGTGGTGAAAGGGGAGAGGGAGCTCTGGGGCCTCTTTTATCAGGGCACTAATCCTTTTCATGAGGGCTCCACCTTCATGACCTAATCACTTTCTAAAGGTGCCACCCCCAAATATTCTCACATTGAGGATGAGGTTTCAACATAAGAATTCTGGAGGGGCACATACATTCAGCCTAGAGCAAGACACAGGGCTGTGGTGGGAAGGAGGAGAAGAAAGCAGGGTCTAAATGTATAATATTATAGAGAAGCTGGCAGCAGGGCAGGAGGATGGTCAGGGAACACGATGAATGAGCATAAGAAGAGATAGAGGGAGGGTAGTGGAAACTGTACTGTGAGGTACCCAGCTCACCCTGCTGCCACCCCCGGACCCAATACTTGTCTCTGGAGTAAGTTATACCATGTTGTCACGAGGCACTACAACACTGGTTATTCATCCAGCAAATATTTTCGGGTGCCTATTCCTTGCCAGACCGTGTTCCAGGTGCTGGGATACATCAGTGAGGCTCAGGTTCAAGTGAGACATGCAGTGCTTTCTCTACTAGGAAAAGCGTTTTGTTTTCATTATAAAATTCTAGAGTTTATATTTCAAAGAAAGATTATTTTACCCCAGATTTCTTAAGCCTTTGCATCCACAGGAATGATTAAGGGTTTAAAGTTGTAGCCTGCATTTTTGGTATGAATTAAAAGGCTTATTTCATATTTGAAAGCAGCCAGATGCGTTTGGGATTTGATGAGGGGTTTGTTTGGGGAGGGTGGGGAGAGGGGGCTGAGGAATAGGATGAAATTATTTCATGAACCTAAATGTTACGTTTGGAAAGGTGCTCATTTCATTGTCTTGGCCCTTTTTTCCCTCTGAAATCAAATCCACATGTCTTCTTAGTCCAATTGAGTCTCAGAAAGCAGAGTTCTTGGCACTGTTATGCAGGGAATTAAGAGAACCTTCAGGTTAAATAAAGGTGTGAGACTCAATTCTCACTTTTGCAACTGCTCTTATCAAAATGTCAAGCTTCTCGGTTGGTTCTGAAGGCGTGGGCCTTGGTATCCCCCCACACTTGTGATGGTTGACATTGCAAGTGAGTTGTTACACAAGGAGCCGTTGCGCAGTTCATTAACACTGATTGCTTCTCTAGATTTAACTGTGTCCGTGGCAGGTCACTCTGGGGTCATCCCTCTGGGGCTGGCGTATGGCCAGGGTGACGGTTGCATGGGAGGATGGTGTCATCCCAGAGATACCCTAGATGTAGCATGCAGCAGAACTTGAGTGGAGAGTGGGATTTCCAAAGGAAAATCCCTTATGATTTCCTGTCCTTATGCTCGAGAAATTATTTTGGAAAAAAATACTGTTTGATAAAATCTTTTGGCAACAGATACTCATTTTCCATGGGAAGGGAGATTTCTTTGAATTATTACACATGTTCAATTTTAGTAAAATTCTGGAACTGGATAGATGTGATGGTTGGTACAACATTGTGAATGAACTCAATGCTACTGAACTGTAGACTTAAAAAGGGTTAAAATGGTCAATTTCATGGGATTGACATATACACACTATTGTATATAAAATAGATAAGGAATAAGGACCTACTGTATAGCACAGGGAACTACTCAATAGTCTGTAATGACCTATATGGGAAAAATCTAAAAAAAGAGTGGATATATGTATACGTATAACTGATTCACTTTCCTGTACTACTGAAACTAACACAACACTGCAAATCAACTATACTCCAATAAAAATAAATATCAATCAAGCAATCAATCAATAAAATTGTCAATTCAATGTTATCTGTATTTTATCACAGTAAAAAATTAGTTGGTTGAGTGTATTATAAAACAAGTTGCAAGAAATAATTAGGCATCAATATAATAATACTTTTGGTTTTAAATCAATGGGAAGAATGAAATAAATTCACCAAATTTGAAATAATTTGCTTAAATTAGGCTCATAATTTAGTATGATTTGATAATAAAGCAGATTCATAATGGACATTAATTTCTTCTGCCCATAGCTTCTGAGTTTGTCTTCTGATGCGGGAATATTTTTTTAAAAAAGGGACAAAATATGACCAAAAAAAATCCAGAGCTAATCACTGTATCAGGAACTAAGACGCGAGTAATCAGGCTCCTATGAGATAAATTGCACCATTTGGCATATAATCCACTCTGTTTAGGAAATACAGCATTCAGAGGGAATGTATCTGGTAAGAAAAAAACATCCTTTTAATCTTATCAGAAACAGCTCTGCACCTGGAGTTTCGAGCAGCGCGTCTCCCTTCATTAGAGTCTCAGCTTCCAAAGCCCTAAAGGACTCCATTTGAGGAGAAGCGAAGCTATTTACAATCATTTTTCTCCCTTTGCAAGCCGAGCCATGTGAGTATTGAGAAGCAGCTCTATCAGATCCCCAGGCAGAATGAGGGTTTCTAGAAAATGCAGAAACTTACTTTTATGACAAAATAATTCACCTGAAAAAATTAACAACTTATTCCGAGCCCCTAATATCTGCAGTATAAAATTCATTTTTATTTTGTTTTCTTTTAAACTTTATAGAACTGCAGAGACCATGCATATGCTCAGCTGACCGCTCTGGTAAAGAAGAGGTTGATTTAGTATATAAGGGGCAAAGCCTTAGTAAATGTTTCCAAATTTGATTTGAGGGAGGGGGGGTGGATCTGGACATTAATTCAATGATACTATCAATACATTTACCAGGATCTTAACACCTCACAGCCTCCTTAGACAATGAAATGCAGAGTCAGCTCTTTCTAATGTTTAACCTAAGGTGACTCTGCTATTAATGAAATAATTTCTTTTTTCTCCTCTCTAGGAAGACTGAGGAAATCTATTTACATATTATCAGCTCATCTACTTAATGTCTGTGGACTGTGTCCCCCTGTTCCTTATCCGTAAGCTAATAAATACAGAACCTTTCACATCTCCATCAAGAGATTATTTCCCCACATTTTGATTATGCGGTCATTTTTCTTTAGGCGTTCTTTAGGGTAATCCACTGGACAAATTGAACAAAATGGAACTAAGTTATTGTTGATCACCCAGGAGACCCTCTAATTATGCAGAGTTAACACGTATATCATTGCCTGGATGGAATGTTTCTCAGTATGACTATACTCACCCATTGAGAACAAGGGTTGGTTCCGCTCACCTTGCTGACTGAGGGTGTGTCCTCCCCCTCATTACAGAAAGTGCTCCTCTTTCAAAACTACACCAGGGAAGAAAAATAAGTGATGATTGTCAGCATCTCGTGTTCTCAGTTCCCCCAAAGTTCCCCATGTGGGAGACTGCATCAGCACCCAGTCTTATTCAGTGCCTTGAAGGGGACCACGTGACTTGTCTTTGCCAATGAAATACGAGTGTGTTTGGATGGAAGCTTTACGAGCCAGCCCCCTGCTCCCTTTCCCTCATCTGAGATGATGAAAGCAGGAAGCCCCTGGAAGCCAGGGTCTCTGGGATATTAAGATGAGTGGAGCCTGCAGCACACAGTGTAAGCAAGAGATAAACTATGTCATCTACCACTGTGATGTTTCAGGTGGTTTCTACAGCATTGTCCAATCTATCTTGTCTGATACCTCACCAATCACAACTGGAAAATTTTTTAAATTTAATTTTTATTTTATATTAGAGCATAGTTGACTTACGAGGTTGTGTTAGTTTCAGGGGTAGAGCAAAGGGATTCAGTTATACATATACATGTATCCATTCTATTTCAGATTCTTTTCCCATATAGGTTATTACAGAGTATTGAGTAGAGTTTCCTGTGCTATGCAGTAGATCCTTGTTGATTAACTATTTTATATATAGTAGTATGTATATGTCAATCCCAAACTCCTAACGTATCTCTCCCCCTACCCATCCCCTTTGGTAGCCATAAGTTTGTTTTTGAAGTCTGTGAGTCTGTTTCTGTATTTTTGGTTTTTGTTTTTAATATTGTAAAACAATGATACTTTATTTTATTTTATTTTTTTAACATCTTTATTGGAGTATAATTGCTTTACAATGTTGTGTTAGTTTCTGCTGTATAGCAAAGTGAATCAGCTATATGTACACATATATCCCCATATTCCCTTCCTCTTGTGTCTCCCTCACACCCTCTCTATCCTGCCCTGCCAAGTGGTCACAAAGCACTGAGCTGATTTCCCTGTGCTATGCAGCTCCTTCCCACTAGCTGTCTATTTTACATTTGGTAGTGTATATATGTCAGTGCCACTCTCTCACTTCGTCCCAGCTTACACTTCCCCCTCCCCATGTCCTCAAGTCCATTCTCTACGTCTGCGTCTTTATTCCTGTCCTGCCCCTAGGTTCATCAGAAACTTTTTTTTTTTTAGATTCCATATATATGTGTTAGCATATGATATTTGTTTTTCTCTTTCTGACTTACTTCACTCTGTATGACGGAATCTAGGTCCATCCACCTCACTACAAATAACTTGATTTCGTTTCTTTTTATGGCTGAGTAATATTCCATTGCATTGTATATATGTGCCACATCATCTTTAACCATTCATCTGTCGATGGACACTTAGGTTGCTTCCATGTCCTGGCTATTGTAAATAGTGCTGCAATGAACATTGTGGTACATGATTCTTTTTTTTTTTTAACATCTTTATTGGAGTATAATTGCTTTACAATGGTGTGTTAGTTTCTGCTGTATAACAAAGTGAATCAGCTATACGTATACATATATCCCCACATCTCCTCCTTCTTACATCTCCCTCCCACCCTCCCTATCCCACCCCTCTAGGTGATCACAAAGCACCGAGCTGATCTCCCTGTGCTATGCAGCTGCTTCCCACTAGCTATCTACTTTACATTTGGTAGTGTATATATGTCCATGCCACTCTCTCACTTCATCCCAGCTTACCCTTCCCCCTCCCTATGTCCTCAAGTCCATTCTCTACGTCTGCATCTTTATTCCTGTCCTGCCCCTAGGTTCTTCAAAACCATTTTTTATTTTATTTTTTTTGATTCCATATAACACATATCTATGTGTTAGCATATGGTATTTGTTTTTCTTTCTGACTTACTTCACTCTGTATGACAGACTCTAGGTCCATTCACCTCACTACAAATAACACAATTTCGTTTCTTTTTATGGCTGAGTAATATCCCATTGTATACATGTGTCACATCTTTTTTATCCATTCATCTGTCGATGGACACTTAGGTTGTTCCGTGTCCTGGTTATTGTAAATAGAGCTGCAATGAACATTGTGGTACATGACTCTTTTTGAATTATGGTTTTCTCAGGGTATATACCCAGTAGTGGGATTGCTGGGTCATATGGTAGTTCTATTTTTAGTTTTTTAAGGAACCTCCATACTGATCTCCATAGTGGCTGTATCCATTTACATTCCCACCAACAGTGCAAGAGGGTTCCCTTTTCTCCACACTCTCTCCAGCTTTTATTGTTTGTAGATTTTTTGATGATGGCCATTCTGACCAGTGTTAGGTGGTACGACATTGTAGTTTTGATTTGCATTTCTCTAATGATCAGTGATGTTGAGTATCCTTTCATGTGTTTGTTGGCAACCTGTATATCTTCTTTGGAGAAATGTCTATTTAGGTCTTTGGTCCATTTTTGGATTGGGTTGTTAGATTTTTGATATTGAGCTGCATGAGCTGCTTGTATATTTTGGAGATTAATCCTTTGTCAGTTGCTTCATTTGCAAGTATTTTCTTCCATTCTGAGGGTTGTCTTTTCATCTTGTTTATGGTTTCCTTTGCTTTTAAGTTTCATTAGGTCCCATTTGTTTATTTTTGTTTTTATTTCCATTTCTCTAGGAGGTGGGTCTAAAAGGATCTTGCTGTGATTTATGTCATAGAGTGTTCTGCCTGTTTTCCTCTAAGAGTTTTATAGTGTCTGGGCTTACAGTTAGGTCTTTAATCCATTTTGAGTTTATTTTTTGTGTATGGTGTTAGGGAGTGTTCTAATTTCATTCCTTTACATGTAGCTGTCCAGTTTTCCCAGCACCACTTATTGAAGAGGCTCTCTTTTCTCCATTGTATATTCTTTCCTCCTTTATCAAAGATAATGTGACCATATGTGCATGGGCTTATCTCTGGGCTTTCTATCCTGTTCCATTGATCTATCTTTCTGTTTTTGTGCCAGTACCATACTGTCTTGATTACTGTATAGTCTGAAGTGAGGGAGCCTAATTCCTCCAGCTACATTTTTCTTTCTCAAGATTGCTTTGGCTATTTGGGGTCTTTGTGTTTCCATACAAACTGTGAAATTTTTTGTTCTAGTTCTGTGAAAAATGCCATTGGTCATTTGATAGGGATTGCATTGAATGTGGAGATTGCTTTGGGTAGTATAATCATTTTCACAATGTTGATTCTTCCAATCCAAGATCATGGTATATCTCTCCATCTGTTTGTATTGTCTTTAATTTCTTTCATCAGTGTCTTACAGTTTTCTGCATATGGGTCTTTTGTCTCCTTAGGTAGGTTTATTTTTCATGATTAGTATATAGGAATGCACGAGATTTCTGTGCATTACTTTTGTGTCCTGCTACCTTACCAAATTCATTGATTAGCTCTAGTAGTTTTCTGGTAGCATTTTTAGGATTCTCTATGTATAGTATCATGTCATCTGCAAACAGGAACAGTTTTACTTCTTCTGTTCCGATTTGGATTCCTTTCATTTATTTTTCTTCTCTGATTGCTGTGGCTAAAACTTCCAAAACTATGCTGAATAATAGTGGTGAGAGTGGGCAACCTTGTCTTGTTCCTGATCTTAGTGGAAATGGTTTCAGTTTTTCACTATTGAGAACGATGTTAGCTGTGGATTTGTCAAATATGTCCTTTATTATGTTGAGTTAAGTTCCTCTATGCCTACTTTCTGGAGAGTTTTTATCATAAATGGGTGTTGAATTTTGTCGAAAGCTTTCTCTGCATCTATTGAGATGATCATATGGTTTTTCTCCTTCAATTTGTTAATATGATGTATCACGTTGATTGATTTGCGTATATTGAAGAATCCTTGCATTCCTGGAATAAACCCCACTTGATCATGGTGTATGATCCTTTCAATGTGCTGTTGTATTCTGTTTGCTGGTATTTTGTTGAGGATTTTTGCATCTATATTCATCAGTAATATTGACCTGTAGGTTTCCTTTTTTGTGACATCTTTGTCTGGTTTCGGTATCAGGGTGATGGTGGCATCGTAGGATGAGTTTGGGAGTGTTCCTCCCTCTGCTATATTTTGGAAGAGTTTGACAAGGATAGGTGTTAGCTCTTCTCTAAATGTTTGATAGAATTCACCTGTGAAGCCATCTGGTCCTGGGCTTTTGTTTGTTGGAAGATTTTAAATCACAGTTTCAATTTCAGTGCTTGTGATTTGTCTGTTTATCTTTTCTATTTCTTCCTGGTTCAGTCTCAGAAGGTTGTGCTTTTCTAAGAATTTGTCCATTTCTTCCAGGTTGTTCACTTTATTGGCATATAGCTGCTTGTAGTAATCTCTCATGATCCTTTGTTTTTCTGGGTGTCATTTGTTACTTCTCCTTTTCATTTCTAATTCTGTTGATTTGAGTCTTTTCCCTTTATTTCTTGATGAGTCTGGCTAATGGTTTATCAATTTTGTTTATCTTCTCAAAGAACCAGCTTTTAGTTTTATTGATATTTGCCATTGTTTCCTTCATGTCTTTTTCATTTATTTCTGATCTGATCTTTATGATTTCTTTCCTTCTGCTAGCTTTGTTCTTCTTTCTCTAATTGCTTTAGGTGTAAGTTAGGTTGTTTATTTGAGAAATTTCTTGTTTCCTGAGGAAAGACTGTATTGCTATAAACGTCCCTCTTAGAACTGCTTTTGCTGCATCCCATAGGTTTTGGGTCATCGTGTTTTCATTGTCATTTGTTTCTAGGTATTTTATGATTTCCTGTTTGAGTTCTTCAGTAATCCCTTGGTTATTTAGTAGCATATTGTTTAGTCTCCATGTGGCTGTATTTTTTACAAATTTTTTTCCTGTAATTGATATCTAGTCTCATAGCATTGTGGTCAGAAAAGATACTTGATATGATTTCAATTTTCTTAAATTTACCAAGGCTTGAGTTGTGACCCACGATATGATCTATTCTGGAGAATGTTCCATGAGCACTTGAGAAGAAAGTGTATTCTGTTGTTTTTGGATGGAATGTCCTACAAATATCAGTTAAGTCCATCTTGTTTAATGTGTCATTTAAAGCTTTTATTTCCATATATATTTTCATTTTGGATGATCTGTCCATTGGTGAAAGTGGGTTGTTAAGTCCCCTACTATGATTGTGTTACTGTCGATTTCCCCTTTTATGGCTGTTAGCATTTGCCTTATGTATTGAGGTGCTCCTATGTTGGGTGCATAAATATTTACAATTGTTATATCTTCTTCTCGGATTGATCCCTTGATCATTATGTAGTGTCCTTCTTTGTCTCTTGTCATAGTCTTTATTTTAAAGTCTATTTTGTCTGATATGAGAATTGTTACTCCAGCTTTCTTTTGATTTCCATTTGCATGGAATATCTTTTTCCATCCCCTCACTTTCAGTCTGTATGTGTCCCTAGGTCTGAAGTGGGTTTCTTGTAGACAGCACATATATGTGTCTTGTTTTTGTATCCATTCAGCCAGTCTATGTCGTTTGGTTGGAACATTTAATCCATTTATATTTAAGGTAGTTATCGATATGTATGTTCCCCTTACCATTTTCTTAATTGTTTTAGGTTTGTAATTGTAGGTCTTTTCCTTCTCTTGTGTTTCCTGCCTAGAGAAGTTCCTTTAGCATTTGTTGTAAAGCTAGTTTAGTGGTGCTGAATTCTCTTAACTTTTGCTTGTCTGTAAAGGATTTAATTTCTCCATTGAATCTGAATGAGACCCTTGCTGGGCAGAGTAAACTTGGTTGTAGGTTTTTTTCCTTTCATCACCTTAAATATGTCCTGCCACTCTCTTCTGGCTTGCAGAATTTCTGCTGAAAGATCAGCTGTTAACCTTCTGGGGGTTCCCTTGTATGTTATTTGTTGCTTTTCTCTTGCTGCATTTAATATTTTTTCTTTGTATTTAATTTTAGATAGTTTGATTAATATGCATCTTGGCATATTTCTCCTTGGATTTATCCTGTATGGAACTCTCTGCGCTTCCTGGACTTGATTGACTATTTCCTTCCCCATGTTAGGGAAGTTTTCAACTATAATCTCTTCAAGTATTTTCTCAGACCCTTTCTTTTTCTCTTCTTCTTCTGCGACCCCTATAATTCTAATATTGGTGAGTTTAATCTTGTCCCAGAGGTCTCTGAGACTGTCCTCAATTCTTTTCATTGTTTTTTCTTTATTCTGCTCTGTGGTAGTTATTTCCACTATTCTATCTTCCAGGTCACTTATCCGTTCTTCTGCCTCAGTTATTCTGCTATTGATCCCTTCTAGAGTATTTTTAATTTCATTTATTGTGTTGTTTATCACTGTTTGTTTGCTCTTTAGTTCTCCTAGGTCCTTGTTAAATGTTTCTTGTATTTTCTCCATTCTATTTCCAAGATTTTGGATCATCTTTACTACCATTACTCTGAATTCTCTTTCAGGTAGACTTCCTATTTCCTCTTCATTTGTTTTGGTAGGTTTTTACCTTGCTCCTTCATCTGCTGCATATTTCTCTATCTTCTCATTTTGCTTAACTTACTGTGTTTGTGGTCTCCTTTCACAGGCTGCAGGTTCATAGTTCCTGTTGTTTTTGGTGTCTACACCCAGTGGCTAAGGGTGGTTCAGTGTGTTGTGTAGGCTTCCTGGTGGAGGGGGCTGGTGCCTGTGATCTGGTGGTTGGGGCTGGATCTTGTTTTTCTGGTGGGCAGGGCTGCATCCAGTCGTGTGTTTTGGGGTGTCTGTGAACTTAGTATGATTTTAGGCAGCCTCTCTGCTAATGAGTGGGGTTGTGTTCCTGTCTTGCTAGTTGTTTGGCATAGGGTGTCCAGCACTGGAGCTAGATGGCCATTGGGGGGAGCTGGGTCTTAGCGTTGAGACAAAGATCTCTGGGAGAGCTCTCGCCGATTGACATTACATGGGGCAGGGAGATCCCTGGTGCTCCAATGTCCTGAACTCAGCTCTCCCACCTCAGAGGCTCAGGCCTGACACCCGGCCAGAGCACCAAGACCCTGTCAGCCACAGGGCTCAGAAGAAAAGGAGAAAAAAAGAAAGTAAAATAAAAGAAAGTAAAATAAAATAACGTAACATAAAATACAATAATTTTTTTAAAAAATTAAAAATTATTAAAATAAAAAATAAAAAAGTAATAAAAAAAAATAAAAGAAGAGACCAACCTAACAAATCCACCAATGATAACAAGCGCTAAAAACTATACTATGATAAACATAAACAGGTCAGTCACAGACAGCAAACCTCAAGTTTACAGTTGCTGCCAAAGTCCACTGCCTCAATTTTGGGTTGATTCATTGTCTATTCAGGTATTCTACAGATTCAGGGTACATCAAGTTGATTGTAGGGATTTAATCCGCTGCTCCTGAGGCTGCTGGGGAGATTTCCCTTTCTCTTCTTTGTTCGCACAGCTCCTGGGGTTCAGCTTTGGATTTGACCCCACCTCTGCGTGTAGGTCGCCTGATGGCGTCTGTTCCCACCCAGAAAAGATGGGGTTGAAGCAGCGGCTGCTTAGGGAACTCTGGCTCCCTCATGCTGGGGGGAGGGAGGGGTACAGTAGTCATAATTGGAATGCGGGGTGAGCCTGCAGCGGCAGAGGCCAATGTGACATTGCAACAGCCTGAGGAGCGCCATGTGTTCTCCTGGGGAACTTGTCCCTGGATCATGGGACCCTGGCAGTGGCAGGCTGCACAGACTCCCGGGGGTGGGGGAGCACATGTGTGGATAGTGACCTGTGCTTGCACACAGGATTCTTGGTGGCTGCAGCAGCAGTGTTAATGTTTCATGCCCATTTCTGGGGTCTGAGCTGATAGCCAAGGCTCGTGACTGTCTCTGGAGCTCATTTAGGCAGTGCTCTTCCTTCTGTGGGCATGTGGGGTAGGAATCCCCTCTCCTTGTGCACCCTGAAACAATGGTCTCTTGTCTCTCCAGCAGGTCCAGACTCCCTCCTGGACTCCCTCCCAGCTAGCTGTGGTGCACTAGCCCCCTTCAGCCTGTGTTCATGCAGCCAACCCCAGTCTTCTCCCTGGGATCTGAACTCCAAAGCCGGAGCCTCAGCTCCCAGCCCTGCCGGGTGAGCAGACAAGCCTCTCAGACTGGTGAGTGCTGGTCGGCACTGATCCTCTGTGTGGGAATCTCTCCGCTTTGCCCTCTGAACCCCTGTAGTTGTGCTCTCCTCCGTGGCTCCAAAGCTTCCCCCCCGCCCACCCTCCATCTCCACCAGTGAAGGGTCTTCCTAGTGTGTGGAAACTTTTCCTCCTTCACAGCTGCCTACCAGAGGGCAGATCCCATCTCTATTCTCTTGTCTCTGTCTTTTCTTTTTTCTTTTGCCCTACCCAGGCACGTGGGGAGTTTCTTGCCTTTTGGGAAGTCTGAGGTCTTCTGCCAGCGTTCAGTAGGTGTCCTGTAGGAGTTGTTCCACATGTAGATGTATTTTTGATGTATTCGTGGGAAGAAAGGTGATCTCCACATCTTACTCCTCCGCCATCTTGAAGGTCCCCCCTCTTCAAATATTTTCTCAGACCCTTTCTTTTTCTCTTCTTCTTCTGGGACCCCTATAATCGGATGTTGGTGCATTTAATGTTTTCCCAGAGGTCTCTGAGACTGTCCTCAATTCTTTTCATTCTTTTTTCTTTATTCTGCTCAGTGGTAGTTATTTCCACTATTTTATCTTCCAGGTCACTTATCCGTTCTTCTGTCTCAGTTATTGTGCTATTGATTCCTTCTAGAGAATTTTTAATTTCATTTGTTGTGTTGTTCAACTTTGTTCTTTTGTTCTTTAGTTCTTCTAGGTCCTTGTTAAACATTTCTTGTATTTTCTCCACTCTATTTCTGAGATTTTGGATCATCTTTACTATCATTACTCTGAATTCTTTTTCAGGTAGACTGCCTATTTCCTCTTCATTTGTTTGGTCAGTTATACATATACATATAAACACTCTTTTTTAGATTCTTTTCCCATATAGGTTATTACAGAGTATTGAGCAGGTTTCCCTGTTCTATACAGTAGGTCCTTGTTGGTTATTGATTTTAAATATAGCAATGTGTACATGTCAATCCCAAACTCCCTAACTATGGAGTCCCTGGGCTCCACTCAGCCTACCAAGGGATAGGAAAGAAAGCCAAGGCGCTAAGGGGCTCCTCCTGCTCCAGGATAGCCCAGCTTCCACGTTCCTGAGACCTTATGCTCACATCTGTGGATGAGCAAGGACAGAAGAAGATGAACATCCAGGGAAACTTCTGAGTCCTACATGCCATCCTGAAGCTCCATGAATGCAGGGTTGGTTTATGCTCTTATCAAGGTGGCGGAACTAAGCCAAAAGCACACCCAGAAGCTTTTCTCCTCTCTCACAGAGTCCTGTGTCCCCAGCACCAGCTACAGGTGCCTTTACATTTTCTTTATTTTTTCACTTTATTTATTTTTATATGATTTTATTTCATTTTTTCTTCTTTATTGAAGTATATTTGTTTTACAGTGTTGTGTTGGTTTCTGGTGTACAGCAAAGTGGTTCAGTTTTGGAACCTACCTTGTAGCGCAGTGGTGAAGAATCCACCTGCCAATGCAGGGGACACGGGTTTGAGCCCTGGTCCGGGAAGGTCTCCCATGCCGTGGAGCAACTAAACCCATGCGCCACAACTACTGAGCCTGCGCTCTAGAGCCCGTGAGCCACAACTACTGAACCCGTATGCCACAACTACTGAAGCCCGCACGCCTAGAGCCCATGCTCCTCAACAAGAAAAGCCACCGCAATGAGAAGCCTGCGCGCCACAATGAAGAGCAGCCCGTTTGCCGCAACTAGAGAAAGCCTGTGCGCAGCAACAAAGACCCAATGCAGTGAAAAATAAATAAATAAATAAATAAAAATTTTTTAAAAGTGATTCAGTTTTATATATATATATATATATATGTGAATATATATATATTCTTTTTCAGATTCTTTTCCATTATAGGTTATTACAAAATACTAAGTAGAGTTCCTTGTGCTATACAATAGGTCCTTGTTGGTTATCTATTTTATATATAGTAGTGTGTATATGTTAATCACACCTTGACATTTCTTTAAATGTCCACAGGATAAAGATGTTCCTCCAAACAAGCAGAAAGAGAAAACAAAGAGTGAGACACAGAGACTCCATCTGGTCTTGATGGGGTTTTGCACTGATTATGGAACTCCAGTTTTTATTTTATTACTTATGTGTTTTACAGAAATTGGAAGGAGGGAGTCAAAGTCGTTCAGGCATGAGCATAAAATCCTGCCACCTGCCTGGGATGTGCCTCCTGCTTCCACTGAGACAACTTCTAAACAGAAAGGAAATAACTTTTTTGATACTTGATGATGTTAAAGCCTTGTTGCATTCTCATCCCTAAAGTTTTTTAACCCTCATAGCCCTGAAACGCAGACATTGTTTCAACTTTACAGATAAGGTAATGGAGGCTCAGAGAGAGTATTTGCTGAAGATCACACAAATAGTAAATGACGAAGATAAGATTTATTCTAGGTCTGTCTGACTCTAAAGTTGATGATCTAAAGTGATATCAATTTTGAAAGAAGATGTGGTACATACATACAATGGAATCTTACTCAGCCATAAAAGGGAATGAAACTGGTTCATTTGCAGAGACATGGATGGACCTAGAGACTGTCATACAGAGTGAAGTAAGTCAGAAAGAGAAAACCAAATATCGTATATTAATGCATATATGTGGAATCTAGAAAAATGGTACAGATGAACCTGTTTGCAAGGCAGAAATAGAGACACAGACGTAGAGAACAAACACATAGACACCAAAGGGGGAAAGCGGGGATGGGAGGAATTGGGAGATTGGGACTGACATATATACACTATTGATACCATCTATAAAATAGATAACTAATGAGAACCTGTTCTATAGCACAAGGAACTCTACTCAGTGCTCTGTGGTGACCTAAATAGGAAGAAAATCCAAAAAAGAGGGGATATATGTATACATATAGCTGATTCGCTTTGCTGTACAGCAGAAACCAATACAACATTGTAAAGCAACTATACCCCAATAAAACAAATAAAGTGCTACCAATGTTGGTCTCAAATATCATAATGGTCCTCAGGACATAGATTTTTATTAACTCTATAAAAACTCTATGACTTCTTTCACAAGCAGCAATTCGATTCTGTGCACGGTACTTATCATACTGGCCCTTCATATATTCTTATTTTTGACAGACCTTTTAAAATATTTTAAAGGGTTGGTTTTCCAGTTATGGACATGTAGGCAGTCTCAAAGTCTCTAGTGAACCAAAATATTCTTAGCGGACTGGTTTACTTTGACATGAGTAGTTTTATCTCCAAACTCTACGGTAAGAGAGCAATTGACGATCTCACCGTATTTTTCAGTGTGGCAGGAAACCATTCAGAAGTAAAAGAAAAAACTCCTTGGGCACATTTGTGTGGCAGATGAAAATGACCGTCTTGTGCCAGAAATGGATAATCCCAGGTGTTCTTCATTCACATCTCTACCTAGATCTGAGACTTGGCATTGAACTTCCCAGAACTTTGGTTAAACTCTCTTGGTCTTGTCTAATTCCACACAAAGTGTCCAGAGAAACCTGCTTCCCCATGCCTTGGCTGCAAATGGGTTATAAATGAGTTTTTAAAAATCTGAATACATCTGAATCCGAAAATTCTTTGAAGCTGCTGAGTCTGCAGATGTTCAGATGTCTGGAGAGAGAAAGTCTTGCCAAGAAAAGAGCATTCCAAATATATCGGCTACATGGACTACACTTTCTTGGGTGAGGTAGAGGAATTACCTACATAGGGAAATTAAGATGGGCAGTACACAGAATGTGAGTACCTCGAAGGTTTTCATAGTAGATTCCCCAATTAATACTTATCATCTTTATGGAGTAGCTGTAAAATGGAAGTAGCCAAGCTTTATGGAAAGTAGATATAAAACCAAAGACTTTAAGTAACTAGCCTGTGGCCACACAAATCAATGCTGGGAGCTGAGAATAGAAACCAGTCCTCCGACCTCTTGTCTGAGACTCTATCCATCATCCCTGTCTCCCTGGGACTAAAATATACCCTTTCCTTTAAAAACAAATGAAACCCGTATGATCCAATGGAATTGAGTGTCATTATGGTAACTGTCATAGCAACCAGATTTAGAATTCAAAATATAAACTTTGATTTTATATTTTGGGAGGGCACTGGGGAGATAGTAGTAAGAAGCCCTTCTCCAAGTAAATAAATAAAGTTTAATTCTTCTATGACTTGAATCCAAATGCTTGTATAGAAAGCTTTAGTGATTTGAGCTTTAGAACTTCCAGATGGGTAAATATAACTTTTTCTCACAGATTTTTTGCTGTTTCTCTGGTTTAACAAAATGAGAATCCTATTTTAATTCTATGGTTATCTTTACAGTATTCAAGGTTCTTTAGAAACTTGATGATTCAATATATACTTAATACATTTTACAGGATTTCAAATAATTTCTAGTCGGGATGTAATTCTATGTATCATCATAATGAATAGGCAAATGTTCTTCACTTATTTTTTTTCTAGCATTATATGATATGATTGCTTTAAAAAAGAAAATTGTTCTCCAAGAGTAGTCCCTAATGAAAGTGCTTTGCATGGTAAGAGGTTATAATTATATGCAAGAGAAACCTCAGTTGCTCCCCAGTTCCACCTTCCCCTTTTCCTAATTTTTTTTCTAATCTTTTTGTCGCTAAGCCAAATGACTGCTTACCCACATTCATCAGAGCTAAATGTGGCCATGTGTTTTGGTTAAGGAAATGTAAGTCGGAGTGTTTTGTGCAAGTCACAGGAAGTGTCTCTAAAGGAACCAGGGCCACCTTCTTCCTTCCTGGACCATGGCTGTGACGGCTAGAGCTCTGGCATTCAGTTGGGACTCTGAGGTCCTGGGGCACATTCTGGGGATAGCAGAGGTGTCGGCTGGACAAATCCTGTGTCCTGAAGACTTAGGGGAGCAGGCTCATGCATGCCGTCACTGTTGCCTCTGGACTACTTTTACAGGCAAGACAGGTAACATATCTAATTTGTGTAAACCACTGCCAATTTGGGCTTTCTGTCCCATACAGCCGAACCTAATCCCAACAGATATAAATGATGTAAGATGGCATTATTACTGTTGGGTTGTTTTATCAAAATCTAACCTTCTAGGGTCACCAGAAGGAAACAACCCATCTCGTCTTTTCTATACCCACTCCTCCCATCCACATCACAAACAGTGACCAGTTTCCCTGGACTATGCCTGACATTCCCACCAGCCTCCCTCAGGGACATTTACACCTGGCGTGGGTAAGAGGAGTTTGCAGCCCTCTCTGCAGAGAGCAAACAGCCTTTGATGACAAGGATGTATTCCTAATAAGCTGGCTGTCCAGGAAGTGTGGGGATGGCCAGCTACTTCATCAAGGTGCAATCTCCAGTCTGTGAAGCACCCTGATGAAGGCACCTTGGTACAATTAATTTATGATCATTACCGACCTGAGGTTTAGAATAACCACAGAACGGCCACCTAAGGCAAGTGGGTGACATTCTGTGAACACAGGCCTGATGCCCTTGTCTGTCTCATCAGTGCTGTGCGCCCAGCCTACATGCCCAGAACAGTGCTGGGGGAAGCCCCGTGCTGGTTAGCTAGTTATGTTAACCAGCCTTTAGGAGCTGACTGCTTTGGAGAAATGCAGACAGCTCTCTTGGATCAGATAACAAGTTACAAAAGGACCTGGCATGGACACATATACACTACCAAACGTAAAATAGATAGCTAGTGGGAAGCAACCGCATAGCACAGGGAGATCAGCTCTGTGCTTTGTGACCACCTAGAGAGGTGGGATAGGGAGGGTGGGAGGGAGGGAGATGCAAGAGGGAAGAGATACGGGAACATATGTATATGTATAACTGATTCACTTTGTTATAAAGCAGAAACTAACACACCACTGTAAAGCAATTATACTCCAATAAAGATGTTAAAAAAAAAAAAAAGGACCTGAATTTTTGGAATAACTTTGTCAGGGAGACTGTGTCTCACACATGTGCTTCATCTTCTGAGTTGAGGCCCCAGCTGTAACCTGACCTTGGGCAGAGGAGGAGGAGACTATCCAGGTGTGGACAGTTGTTATTAACCTCTCCAGGTGCAATGCACACCACTGGACACAAACACGTCACCCTCCACCGAGCTGAAAATTCAGATCTGCAGCAAGGCACAGGATGATTTTCATTGTCAACACAATTTACTTTTTTTTTTTTGGCTGCATTGGGTCTTCGTTGCTGTGTGCGGGCTTCCTCTAGTTGCGGTGAGCAGGGGCTACTCTTTGTTGTGGTGCATGGGCCTCTCATGGCGGTGGCTTCTCTTGTTGCGGAGCATGGGCTCTAGGCGCGTGGGCTTCAGTAGTTGCGGCATGCGGGCTCAGTAGTTGTGGCTCACGGGCTCTAGAGCGCAGGTTCAGTAGTTGTGGCGCACGGGCTTAGTTGCTCCACGGCATGTGGGATCTTCCTGGACCAGGGCTCGAACCTGTGTCTCCTGCATTGGCAGGTGGATTCTTAACCACTGCACCACTAGGGAAGTCCCACAATTTACTTTTAAGATGAGGAAGTCTAAAAGCAAGTCGCCCTTCGGGTGGGTTTTTGGTACAATAAGAGTAAGCAGCAAATAGGCAAATATTTGCATTTCTTTTGAAATACGAAAGCTTCTCTTATTTCAGAAACAGCCTTTTGGGACAAAAAATACTTTATCAAAAATACTACCTAAATATATGATCTCTGCATGAACCTAAATATGCATTACACAATGCTCTAGATGTTAACCGTTTAAATGGCAAAACGTGCATTTATATATGAAGCTATGTTACAAATACAAATATTAACCTTATTTTTTTATATTAATTTTATTAACATAAGCCATAAACTTAAAAGCTCAACCTCTAATAACTTTGATTTAAATAGTAAGAGATTGTTCCAATTCAGTGATCAAGTTCTCTGATTTTTAAATCTGAAAGATTATTACTAATCATTCAACTTCATCATAATTGTGGTTTAAGGGTTTTTATGTGGAGAAATTACTATCTTTTTTCCTTGAAATCCCCAAATGATGATTTAATTGAATCTTTTTCTCTTCCATATTGTTTTACATGATTTAGCAAGTGGAATGCTGGCTCTCTCCAAAAGTGTTTGCTCCCAAAATAAGGAGGCCAATTATTTGCTGGAGGTTCTGAATCTACCAACTTTGGAAGTGTTGCCAAATTGTACATTCTTCCAACGTGCTATGTCATAATCTCAGTGCAGCAAACCGGTTACACTCATTTAGATGCACCTCTAGGGAATCTACTCACACGTTGTTTTAAATGTTTGGTTGTTTTTGCTGGCTTATAAATGTTCCGAAGAAAAAGAACCTGGCTTCTGTAGAAGGCAGTTATAAACTGGAAAACTCACCAGGAGGGGAGGTTTCTGAATCAGTCAGTTTTGAAGAAGGGAACGAAGGGTCAATTACCAGCCCAGGTTGAAGAATCTTGGTGATGCAAAACAAGGAGAGCAGAAAGAATTAGAGAGACAGAGAGGAACCTTGGAATGAAATGGACTTGGCATTGGAAGTAATAGGGGTGTTGAGAAGGTCTGTGATGTCTTGGAAAGGAGGAAAAACAAAAGCTACGTGTAAAAAAAAAAACTTTGGTCAAGCTTATATCTGATAAGCATTATTCATTATTCAGGCATCCTGTGATTGTTACTAAAGCTTATATTTCTTTTACTATGTGCTCTCTTTGGACCGTGCTGCTTTTAACAAGAGCATCTACTTTGATGAATCTGTGTTTTAGTTTCTTAGTGAACGGGATCTCCCTTGACAGATGAGCCAGGGAAATTGAACTGGTAGTTTATTCATTCAATGATTCAACAAAATTAATTGAGCCATATACATTTTTATATCTGTATATTTACAGATTTCCATGAATAGTCAATTATCTTTGCATTGCCTTGAGTAACTAATACAATATTTGGCTGCTTTATAAAGATCTGTGAATTGTATCAAGTGTTTGTAAGAAAAAAAGCACAGGTTCGTATATAACCTCCTCTCATTTGAGAAATGCCTACCTGTTGGGTTTGCCAGCTCAGGTGGTGGTTCTCCAAAATGCAGGCTGCATTTGTAGTGCTCCAAATCTCACCTTCCCAGATTCAAATCTAGACATTGTGATCTATTAGCTCTGTGACTTTGGGAAGCTTACTTAACCTCTCTGGGCCTCAGTTTCTTCATCTACAAAATGGGGATAATTGTAGACATATAATAAAGATGAGACATTGGAACAGTGAGAATGGCAAATTTTTACCTTTGGGCGTAAAACCCGATTCTTGAAATTACTAGAAAGATAGGGAAGAAGAAGGATATTTCCTTGCCTCATGGGAGCATACAACCTAGTTTGGCAACAAGAAAATATACAAAATTATGAGGAAAGGTACCTCTGAATATACAGTGATGGCTATCAGGTTATAGGGAACCTGTGATAGGTGTTATTAGTTGCAGTTTTTTGGATTTCATCTGGGTTTTAAACTAAGGGTCAGATTTAAATTCACAATGAGAGTTATACATACCCATAATCCCAATCCCATATCCACAATTCCAAAATTCAAAATGCTTCAAAAACCATTTTATTCATAACTCACGTGGCTACAAGAAATGACCTAATAAACTTTTTAGTGAAAACTTGACATGAACTGATGTGAGGCTATTTATAATTGCTATTATCCCACATCGTGACTATTTCTAGATATCTCTATACTGGTGTATACCAGTTATCTTAGTGCTATGCAAAGAGGGACCCCAAAACTTATGGCTTCGAGCAGCAATCACAATTTATTATCTCTCAAGATTCTGCGGTTTGAGGGGCTCATCTGGGTGACTCTTCTGCTCCGGCTGGTGTCAGCTGTGGGCGAAAGTCATCAGAGGTCCACCTGGGCAGGGACTTCTGAGATGGCTCACTCACACAGCTGGCAGCCAGTGCTGAGCCGGGCCTTGGGCTGAGATGTCTCAGGTCTCCTCCGCAACCTTCTCTCTGTGACTCATTTGGGCTTCCTCAGAACAGCAGTTGAATTTTGAGAGGATGAACTCCAAGAAGATCGAAGAAAAGCTACAGCTTTCTCAAGGCACAGGCTCAATGTTTAAGGTGTCACTTACACTGCCTTCTAGTGGCCAGAACGAGTTACACACCGGCCCAGATTCAAGGACCAGGGTAATGAACTCTACCTCTCAATGGGAGACGTGGTAAAGAATTGGTGAAGTGGGGGAGGGGTAAATTGGGAGACTGGGATTGACGTATACTCACTACTATATATAAAATAGATAACTGATAAGGACCTACTACTGTATAGCACAGGGGAACTCTACTCAGTACTCTGTAACGACCTATATGGGAAAAGAATGTAAAAAAGAGTGGATATATGTATCTGTATAACTGATTCACTTTGCTGTACAGCAGAAACTAACACAACATTGCAAATCAACTATACTCCAATAAAAATTAATTAAAAAGAAAAGAATTGGTGACCACTCTTAACCCACCACAAGATGCTATGTACTCTACGATACAGGCACCAAAAACCTTTGTAAACATACATCTCCAGCCCCAGGAGCTTTGGGTGAAGATCTGTGCATCCTTCCACTGTGTGCTTTTAGCCCAATCAGGTGCATGCCGATGTGGAAATGCACCAACACCGAGACTGACATCTTCAAATATTTTTCCTAACAGAATGTTGAATGTGTGAATGTTTCCCTTCACACATGTTTAGGTTAATATCCAAAATGTCTTATCATAAATTTAAATAATTGCAAGGTTATAATTTCAAATGTCTTGTCAACATTGGAAACTTAGAGTTAAAACCCTAATATTTTCTCTTTTAAATATATTTAAATATATTCAGTGGAATCTCAATCCCAAAGTGATCTGACATCCACCACCAGCTATCTTTACATGAACAAACTCTTCTTTTACAGGAGAAGATTTACATCATTTCTTTTGCTCATTAAATTTGCATTTCCATTATGCTTCTCTACAATATAAATATGGGTCTGTATTTAAATTTAATTTTCTAAAATATCATGTGATATTTTAAAAACCCTGCTCTACATTTTGAATAATTACTTCCAGATTTAGTTATCATCACAATAATTACTATTGCATAATGGAACAAAAATGAAAATGTCTCACAAACCTTGATAATTATAAGAAAGAACATAACATTTTATTGAAAAAAATGCATCATTAGTGAAATGGGTGATTTTTTTTCCTTCTTTTTCTTTTCTTTTTTTTGTTCTGTTTTTTTCTTTTAGTTCATATATCTCTGGATGAATATTACCTATTGCTAAAATGAAAGAGGATTCAGTATCAATTCTATTCCTATTATGTTGCTGAATTCTTTGAACTCTTCCAAGCTACACTTCAGAAATCATATTATAATCTATCATCAAAAATTACTTTCAATATTTGATGAGCAGACAATTCAATTAAGTTCTCCTTTAATTTTGTTGAAAAAAAATTGGAAACCAATCTGACTTATTATCAAGTCATTAGTATAGACTCATTTCCCCATTTCTCGAAGTGTGCATCTCTGAGACAGCTACCTTGGAAGATCAAGGAACAGTGAGAGGAATGCTTTTGTTCAGTAAAATGACTTTTTACCCCTTAAAAAGCTAAAGAACCGCTGGGTCCCCTGGGTGAGCAGAAAGCACAAAAAGGAGTTGGGGAAGGGAAGTGGAGAGTATGGTCTCTGGGGCTGTGAGTCATGGCTTCCAACAAGGAAAGCCAGCTCAATGTCTATGTTTTAATAAATAGGGCACTACCAGGAGAACAGCTCCCTGACTGACCCATAAACCAGAGCATTCTGAGGAAATGAACAACAAGTTTAACACGTTGGAGAGAGGGGTGGAGAATCAGTTAACAACACAATTTATTTCCCTTTGGAAAATCCTTAACAAATTTACATTAAAAATTACAGGTAATTAAATTAAATACTTTATACTGACCGGAATGTAAAATGAGACTTCGTGCCTAGATCCTAGTAGGAGAATAATGAATATTTCTGAATGAATGAATGAGATAATTGAAAATTATCTGAATTCCTTCCTAGGGAATAACTTTCTGAGGTCATCAGATTCAATATTTTTATAGTATCTGAAAGAAGGAATGTGTGATTTGCATGATACCATGTTTGTCCCCACCCCCAAATCATGAGTGTAGACTGAAACTCTCCAAATGGGCCCAGTAGTACTAGATGAACTAATTAATTAGCAAGTGTTTATACAACAGTGCTTTGAGAACTGGAATGCAAATTGTTTCTATAGAAAGATGGAGTCGGATTGTGAATAATTCAGTGCTGTATGTAGACGTTATCCCTTGAATTTCAAAATAGAATTGACATATCATTGACATAAAAGAAGGTCAGTGTTTTTAAATATATGGGGGAAAAAATCATAAAGTATATTACCCCACCAGGTGATTATGGCAGGAAACTAGCTATAAACCCCAAATTGTGCTCCTTTCTTCCACAATATAGAGACATTATGGTAGGTGGTTGCCCAACTTAGGACATTTTTCAGCTCAGCTTTCTATCCACGTCTGGCCATGAACCATTTCTCTCCAGTGAGATATGAGCAGAAGTGATGGGTATCACGTCTTCGCTGGGGTATTTAAGAAGCAGAGGAGCCTTATCCACTGTCTTTTTGCCTTTCTGCTGGTTGAAAACAATACTTCAGGGGTCCAACACAGCACCCAGGAATGGTGGAGCCACAAGATGGAAAGTGTTAGGATCTCTGAATCACAAGTTAGAGGAAAACTGCCTACCAACCAGGAATTTCTCCTTGTACTATTACACGAACAAGAAGGAAAAAATCCCATTATCTTAAAACACCCAAATGTTGGGTTTATTATAGCACTGCCCTAATAAAACCGAGGTATAGGTTGAAAAAAAGTATACAAATAAAAAACAACTTAAGTAAATTAATGCATGGTAGGTTTATATTTTATCTTTAAGCAAATATAAAGTGTTTATATTTAAGGAAACATAAGGTATACGTGTGGTTATATTTTCCTATTGACTGGGAGACTCCAAGGTGCCTCTTTTACTGTCAGGACTACACTCATACGTGCTAATTTTCCTGCAATTAAAAATACTTAAAACTTGTTGTAAAGCAACTATACTCCAACAAAAATTAATTTAAAATAAAAGGAAAAAAAAGAATATACTATATGCAATGTCACAATTAAAAAAAGACAACAAAAACCTTTCACAACTAACCTATGGATTTTATCACATTGTGAATAATTCTTTGGAAAATATTGTCACTCCAGCGTGTATCAAACAAACAAAAATAGCAGGGTGTCACTTTATTAAAATGATTAAGATTTGATTAAGCAAAGTCAGAGTGATGGCATAGAGTGAGATGAACAGTTGTTCTGGCCATGGTATCTGTTAATTGTACTTGGGTAGCACTGCCGCTGGGAAATGTGTCGGCATCCACAATTGGCAGTGGAAGAGGCTGCCTGGCCTGAGTCTGCCACCCATCCATCTTCATTCAGCCTCCTTCCTAAAGGCCAAGGTTATTGATACTGTAACAAGCAGACTGACAGGCTTTATCAAACTTCTGTTTAGAGTCCACTGATCAAAGGAGGGCAACAGCTTTCCTGGCAATTTATACAAATGACTTTGAATATGTGAGTTTAAATGTTGATTTTTAAAAAAAAAATAATCTGTTGAGTCTTCATATTTTTATCTGGGGTAAAAAGAGAGGAATAGGGCAAAGAATACCAGTGTGTCAATTCTCCTCTAAAATTAACTTATATAAAACAGGAGAGGGGACTTCCCTGGAGTCCAGTGGTTAAGGCTTCGCCTGCAGCGGGTGCGTGTTTGATCCCTGGTCAGGGAGTTAAGATCCCACATGCTTCGTGGCCCAAAAACCAAAACATAAAACAGAAGCAGTATTGTAACAAATTCAATAAAGACTTAAAAAAAAATGGTCCACATCAAAAAAAATAAAGAAAGAAAAATAAAAACAGGAGAGAAATCAAATAACATTTGAATCAGTTACGGGTGGATATCCCATTCTAAACTCACAGATATCCAGCTAAAAGAACTTCTGAATTTTGCTTCATCTTTGAAAGAGTCAGTTTTGATTACTCCCTGAGAAAATCACAAACAGCACACATTACAGTTAGGCAGAGTGCAAGCAAGTTCTAATCACTGGGTACTTCTAAATTCAAAAGCATTAAGAATTCTTTTGTTGTTTACATGCTGTCAGCCCTTCATCTTTCAGATTTTTTAAACTTTAATTGACAAATACCTTTGACTATATTACATGACACTTCACAGGCAGAGCATTGCTTTGTTCTCCTTATGGGAATAATCAACTAAACAAAGAGTTCAGTTATTCCAGAATCCATCCATCAGTTTTCAGAGTTTGCTGTAGAGACAACCCCCGAATCTCTGGTTTATTTCTCACTCACACTTGATGTCCTTTGTGGGTCAGTTTCAGGTATCTTCTTTCCAGCACCAGAGCTGGAGGAATGGCCCCTGATGGGGACATGCCATGGATTTGGCTAAAGGAGCAGAACGAGAGAGGTGGGGCAAACACTGCGTGATTCTTGGAGCTCCTGCTCAGAGGTAGCCTCACACCTGTCAGCTCACACCTGTCAGCTCACACCTGTCAGCCACTGCAAGTCACACGGTCAAGTGGGAGAGGAGGAGCCAATAGTTGACAACAGTAGCAAAAGCTATCCCAGTGCAATCTCTCGGTCACAAATATTCCTTTACCCACCTCTGCACACAACAGACATCACCCTCTTGCAGAGGAAAATATTCCCCAGAGCCCTTTCAATCAAAGTTCAGGATTTCACAAAGTCTCTCCATCAGGTCTTATCTGGAGACCCAAGAACAAGAGCAACAACAAAAACAAACAAATGGCCAAAAAGTTATCTTTGAAGAAAAAGCACACAATAATCACTCTTTTTTTAAGGAATAGGAGGCACACATCAGTCACATCAGCTGGGCAAAGTTTGCTAAGTCTCCTTACCCTGGGGTAGGGTATTGTGATTCTTGAATTCTTTACAAGAGTTACTGATTTGCTATGTTGGAACTTTACTATTGTTCCCCTCAATGCTATTGAAACACAAATGGGTTCCTTAGCAAGTGGTCCAACTATTTTAAAAAACTCCCTAGTTTGACTTTGGTGTGTTTCCCCAGTTGTGGCTGGGTAGGGTGTGTGGAAGGTTTTCTTCTCTTGCTAATGTTATGACTGATACAGAAGCCCAAAGACTGACATATTATGCATGACACCATTATCTAATAGTGTAACCTTACATGTCCCAGGGGAAAACTCATGATCATTTCCGGGCAGTGAGTAAGGATTTTTGCTTTTCTTTTTAATATATTTCTATCTCAAAGGTAGAAATGATAATTCCTTGGTGTGCCTCCTTTCCATTTTGTATGAAGATTGAGGTACAGCCGTTTCCCTAATCCGCAGAGAAGGCTGGCAAAGTAGAGAAAGTAATCCAGGGCAGGGGATGAAAGACTGCAGGCTCTCCTCACAGCTGGGGCAAATCCAGATTCCAGAATCAGGACCATCAAATAAAGAGACTGATTTTGATGCAGGGTACTGGTGAGTGTAGGGTTGGATCAGATAAACTTACTTTATTTCCTCTTGTCCTTTTTGCAACTTCATTTTACTCTCTTATCTTGCCCCCATAAGCAGACACGAGAAGGCCCATAAATCAGACTTAATCTTGATTCAGAACTTAAATAATAAAGAAACACAGTGGGTTCAGTTCCATGGAAGTGTAGGTAGAACTTACTCAGGTGGGTCATAAAGGGCAGAGATACAGTAAAATGTGGGTAGCTTGGAAGGAGCTCTTCATTTGGCTTTTCCCCTATTTCTGAAGCTCAATAAACGTGGACAGTAGAAGAAAGATGAATTGACATGAGACTGATTTCATCGTTTAACCTGAAATGAGATCTAAAGTCCATGCTTCCCAATTAGACTCAGGTGATCAGGCCTGGCACTGAGGGGCTCTGGGGAAAGGATGAAATCTGCTCGTGACGCCTCTCCTATCCCCTCCTTTCTGGACCCCTGGATGTTCTCCCTTTAACAGCTCTCCTCTTTCCCACCACCCTCCCCCATCACAAGCACTCTGGTTCCTCCAGACAATCTGGGAATCTCAGGTTCCCTGGAGGAGTAAATCCTCTTAAAGCCAATCATTCTGCTGTTTTAACAATCAGAGCAAGAGCTACTTGAGCATCTCGAGTTAAAATCACACAGTGGTGTCTGATGACTGCTTTTGTGAAATCAGCTTTTAAAATGTTGCCTATTCTTCTGCCCAGTCACTCTCTAACTTCTGGTGTTTTCAGTTTTAAACTTTAAAGGTGATATTTCCACCCTTCCTTGCTTTGTGAGTCTTTCTACCTTCTGGGGTCAAAAGCAGTAAAATGCTGACACAATCTTAGTGTTAAATAATGTTCAACCCTTGCAATGTTTGCATTTTAGAGGGGACCACAGGGAGAGGGAGGAGGTGGGCTCCACTGGTGTAATTTAAGACTCGCGAGATGAGATGTCCTGGGTTGGAGGCTTTTGCAGGGAGCCCTCACATCAAGGCTGATTTATTAGACCTTATATTTATCCATCCATCCACCCATTCAAAAACAAATATGATTGAGCACTTAATATCAGCTTGGCACTGTTTTCAGGACAAAACAGGTAAAAATCCCTGTCCTTATGGAGCTTATTTTCTAGTGAAAGTATCCTTTTCCTAATAAAAATAGAATGTATAGTTTGTTATAAAGTGATAGGTGCCCTGGGGATGGGGGACGAGGATGGAGCTCCATAGAGGAACTAGGTGTATGGGGGGGGGGTGACATTTTAAATGGAACCATCAGGTAGGCACCACTGGGAAACCGACACGTGGACAAATGCTTGGAAGAGGTGAGAGCGTGTAAGAAAAAGTTTGACCCCATTTTGATGTATGGCTGCTGACAGCTTCCAAGGGAACACCGCTGCTGTTCCCTCCCCATCTGCCCCAGATGTCAGCGAAGCGGTGGTGCCCCAGGAGGTCTAGCCCAAACCCCTGCTAGAAGGAGCTGTGCAGCCCGGGCAGTCACACAGCCTTGCTCAGATCGGCTTCACACTTGGTTTAATGCTTGAAGCCACATCTAATGGCCACATCTTGAAATTCTTGATCATTCTTGAACATGACCCCCCCCCCCAAGTTTTCATTTGCACTTTGTCCTGCAAATGATACACGTAGTCCTTTCTCCCAGATCTGAAACAGAGGTTGAGGGAGTTCTAATATCATATTCAAACATGGCCTTCCAGGTTTCAAAAATAGCACCTTTTAACTTTTGAGATAATTATAACTTTTGAGAAATTGTAGATCCACATGCAGTGGTAAGAAAATCTCCAGCGAGATCCTAGACATGATTTACTTGGTTTTTTTCTAATGGCAACATCTTGCGTTAAAAGTATCTTTTTTTTTTTTCAGTGTGAGGATTGAGCATCTTTTCTGTAACAGCTTATTAGTTGCATTTACATTTTTAAATATTTAGTAAAGTGGGCCTCTTTTTACTGTTCATTCTGTCTATAAATGTTAGGAGATAGTTGCAAGAAACCTTTGAAAAATGGTCCACGCTCCTCCATTTCTTCCCTCACCAGCTCTCAGACTTCCGCCCCTCTACTCCCAATAACTGTTCTCATCGATTCATGTGATTAAATCCAGTGGGTGTGTCTCTGTTTAGCTGACCTCTCAGCAGCATCAGTGGATTTGATTTCCACCCCTTCCCTGGACCTG